>NW_020454772.1:810381-839863 GCF_003342845.1 Nothoprocta perdicaria
CTCTCTTCGTCTGTCCCTAGGGCCTGGGATTCYAGAGGGCTGCCCCTGACAAACACAGAAGCAAAGGCAGCATTCAGCAGCTCTGCTTTGTCCGTGTTTTCCGTAACCAGGGTACCCACCCSRYTCACTAGYGGACCMACGTTCTCCCTGACCTTCCTTTTGTTATTGATATATTTGAARAAGTTTTTCTTGTTATTCTTAACATCCCGTGCCAGATTCAATTCCAATTGTGCCTTATGGGGATTTTATAGTTATTGCATACTTTAAACCAGAGGTCAAGAAGTAGAAACAAGAAAGATGTGCCTCTTCATGCTGTTTTGTGTGTTTGTTTATTTTTCAGGAAAATAAAGGAAAGTTTGGAGTGCTTTCCAGTCAAGCTCAATAACCTGATCCACACACTTGTACAGATGTCAGTAACAGGCTCTGCCAAGCCTGCAGCTCCAGAGACTGTTCCCCAAGAGTGGATCATGCTGGATACAGAGAAGGCAATTGCAAGAGCAACCATTTTAGGGTTCAACAAAAAGCCTGACTCTGTGTGTATTATTTTGTGAGCTTGCCCTCATTTACCTTGATCTTTAACCACTCTTCCCCCTTACATACTTTTCTTCCTTTATTGTTTAAGATGTGTTTGTGCAGCATTGGAAGGATCACAGAATAAGCAGCAGTGCCACAAGCAATGAGATACTGGAGAGAAATAATGCCAGGCAGACAGCTATTAGCAGGGAGCCATTAAGGAGAACAGTTCCTGCCCTATAGTGAAAAATAAATCAAGAGCTAATTAAAGCATCCAGAAGGAAAGCATGGCACAAAATTAGGAAGCCTAATAGAAATCAGAAGCTGTTATATGATGCTTTAATGGTGCATTATTAGTTTTCACACACTGCAGTGATCTCTCAGTGTTTGAATTGTATGCTATCCAGGCAAGTTTCTCTTTCTGTACAGCAAAGACTATAAATTACAAATTGAATTCCCTGGCACTTGGCACTACATTAAAGAAAGGTTTTTCTTTGTTAAAATCACCCTATGTTTTCTCTTGTACTTTTTTTAATGCGATTCTCTGATCATTTCTATTTCTGCTGTTTCCTTTTTCTCAATACAGCTGTATCTAGTCCAGGTGGTGCAAACCTGCAGTGTGGTCACTTTTGTGGAAAAATCATTTGACCAGTTCGCAAAACTTCACAGCCATCTCCAGAAGCAATTTCCATCACATACCCTCCCAGAGTAAGGCAGCATATTAGTGAATATTATTCTGCTGTTAAATGGTTCTTTCTGTGCACAGAAAAAAATGTGAGAAAATGTATGGCAGATGTATTTTTAGAAACACAATGGAAATGCAACATAGTCTATCAAGCTTTTTATTCACACTAGAAGAAACTGAATCATAGACTATTGTGACAGTCTACTTTTATATATTTTATTGTTCCTTTTTTAATGGGAGGGATTGGGGGTGACAGCTGTAATAGCTATGGGCCTGATGATACAGCTATTTCTGAAATAAAAGGCTAAATGGTACTGACCTCATTAAAAGCATGGTAGAGCCTTTAGTAGATTTTATTTTTGCATGATGCTGGTCAAAACTCCTAGCCAGTTCAGTATTTTAAAGCAATCAAGGAATGTTCATAGATAAGAAGAAAAGCAAGCTCATCTCTGGTGCAGGCAGGCATGATCCACTTCTTTACAACAGATGCATGCACTGCCCATCTGAGAAGTATTTGATAATCTTACGTGTTCTGGCCCGTCAACACGTTGCTCACAAGGCCACAAACTTCTGAGCCAGTTGTGGCATTCCCTCGTGCTTGTTAGAGGCATTCACTTAAATGGCTTTAGATTGGTTAATTTTAGAGAATCTCTCCCTTACCCAAGGGATTTTTAATTGATCTACTCCAGGTAACTTATTATGACTGGTCCATATGACCAGGTTGCAGTGGTTTGTCAGAATCTAGATTTTGCTAAAAACTGAAAATACTTCGGTCATTATTTTGATTCGGACCCATTTTTACCCTAACTGTAAAGAAAAATATTTAAATATGTAACTATTTATGATATTTTTTCCTATAAACACAGACCTTTAAAGGGATAAATATTTCATTTTAGAAGACATAGACCTCAGAAAGCTTGTACTGGTTTTCAAAATCATTATTAGTCATTTTTTTGTGTAAAAAATTTACCATAAAATCACTCACAATATTTTAAAAGCAAAAGAGAATTCTAGAACTTAAAGAAAGTTCATCTACAGATACTGAGGCTTTAAGAGGTGTTTAAGTGGTTCAGAATTGTTAAAATTCAATCTCAGCAATAACCTGTCACTACATGACTTTGTATACCAAGACTGTATTAAAAAAAAAAAAAAAATCTATGTTTGACATTCCTTTAAGGAAATGTTCATCAATGCTAAATAGTTTTGTTGGGGCTTGTTTGTTTTTTAATGGAGTTCTGTTAGTGTCAGGTTTTTATGTACTTGATTATTTTATGCTAGCAATAAAAAGGCAACTTATTTTTATAGGAAGTTATTGGAACCGCCATACCACATCATACCATTAGACTGTCTGTGTTGCATATACCTCTATCGTAGGCTAATTCCAGATACTTCAAAGGAAAGCAAAAGCCTTATTCCATAATGCAACTACAAAATGGATTTGAAAATATATGATTTGGAAGTACAGTGTCTAATATTACATGAATAATTGGAACCGCGAACTGAAAGGACCTGGTTACTGCTTTATATTTATTCATGTAATTGTATACATCCATGTCTCATTAGGAGGAAATAATAGTGTATGATTCTGCTTGTTAGAGGTGCTAAGTACTGGCTGTATCAAATGAAACTGATAACAAAAGTTCTGACTTCTCAGCATCCAAATTTTCACTGTTGACACTTACTTAACTGTTCAGCCATTATTTATAAGTCAGAGCACTGCCACCCCGTGCAAGCCCTTGCACCGTGGTACCCTTCCTCTTATTTGATTTTACACAGAATATAAATTGTATTTAATTATTATTCTTTATAAGGCCAAAAATCTTTTCACCCAGCTCAGCATATAAGTGGCATAAATTATACACAGAAAACTAGTTAGTAGGAAATTGAATTTGATATTCAGGAAGTCGATGCATGACACAAGTCCGTGTTTCTCAGATCTACATCTTAAAATAGATGCAAAGCTCAAAACTGGCTTGGAAATCCAACCTTCTCTGGCACAAGTGTGTGCCCAACTGGGAAGCCAGTTTCAGCCCCAGGTGCAATGCAGAGGCAGCATGAATTTTAAAGAACGGTTGAACACTACAAGGCTCATATTGTCCTTCACCAGAGCAGAGAATTATAGATGCCATCAATCAGCAGTTTCTCTGAAGTTAAAGATAATGCATATATCTGTGCTCAGTTTGGTCACTGTGCTTACGATGCGCTTTCTGAGGGCACTCATTTTACAACTAGAGTCCCCTCTTTGTCTTATACAGTCTGATTAATTTTAAGCTGCTTCCAAGCTGTGCCTCGCTGCCGTCTCTTGAAAGCAATCCTTCTGTGCACCCGGAGGAAATCCAAACATTCAGAGGTTGTGCATGGGCGTCAGATGACCAGGGCTCTATTTTTAGCTGTGCAGCTGATGTATTTCATGATCCTGGGTCATGTCATTTCCCCTTTCCCATGATGTACTCTATTGCTATAATTTCTTGAGGCGAGAATTGTCCCTCGCTGCTCATTTTTGCAGTGCCTGGTTGAGCCCTAATGTTTTAGTGCTACAGAAAAAAGTAATCAAAAGACTGGATTTGCAATGTGCTGCCACCATCCTGGTCCTTTACCATCTCAACTGCAAACTAAGATATACCCGTGCTTTCCTCCAAAGTGATACAGAAATAGGAAAAGCTTTGCTCTCTCCTAAGAGGAATTACAGTATCTTGTTAATAAGCCCTCTCTTCATAGGAAATCTTCTGTTACAAAACAAACTTCATAAAAAAAGAAAAGAAAGAATAGCTCTAATTTACATCTCATGAAATTTAATTATCTAGAATCTCATGATGACAAAAACTGTGGGTTAATCATATTAGATTTCTTTGTTTTTCATGGGGTGAGACTGCTCTTTGCCATTTTTCCAGCTGAGTGGTCTCACAGAGCTGGCCTGTACTCCTCCCTAGGGATGCGCAGCCAGGGCTCCATGTGCTGTTATTTGGGCTGATGACATCTTATCATGGAGCTGTGGAATTGGGTAAAACCTATTCAAAGTCAGATGTGACCAGCAGGCTTTCAAAGGGCCAGCCAAGTGCCTCCCTCTTTTCAGTGCATCGCACTGCAGGCTGCCTCTTTAGTCACTTGTCTGAAGCCTCCAGGTATCTCCTGAGACCTGCTGGATCAACAAGGTTGTATCAGGAAAGAAAGGAAGTTTGTAAGTCAGACACTGCTAAGTGCTTACAGGTGTGACATGAAAGGCAACCAGATCAAACCCTCCACTGTTTTAAGTCATGTTGTTTTGGAGGACAGAGGGCATAATATTAGTTTAGCTATCTCAATATTAGTAAGCCATGTCACAAAACCCATTACGTGCAATTTAGCACAGATAGCTTTTCTAATGCTTAGACAGCCTGAGAGAGAAACAGACCTTGTCAGGTCAAGGTTAATACAAATTGATTCTACATATTGTTTAAAATCTAACCTTTTGGCTGATAGGACAATCATTATCTTGAAAATGCAAAGGTGATTCGAGTGAAAAGAATGTGGCTTTGACATTTTCAATCATCACAGCATTTGAAAGTTGATACAAGAGCATTCTATTCATATGTGGTTTATTTACTAAAATCAAATGAAATTAATGTTAATAAAAATCTGTCAAGAACATTATTGTTATTATTGCTTTAGTTAAATTTGATTTTGGTATTGTAATGATAGTATATTTTCTTGAATTATATTTTATTATAGCAGTGTCTGAAATTACATACAAAGAACTGAGAAAAAAAAAACATTAGCAAGGTGTATTCCTAAAATGTTACTCTGTTGGTGCAAGTCTGTCATTCTTCAATATTACAATGGAGAAGCTTGTACAGAATGAACACTGGTCTGAGATTGGAGATCTGCTGTACTGTGTGTATGGTGCAAAAAATGAAGGCATTCCTGGGATCAGATTTTTAAAGCAACTCAGACACTGGGAAATGTAAATAACTGTTTTTAGTTTAATTACTTTTTTAATACATTTTTGTAAAAATAGAAAAAAAAAAGGCTATAAACAGAACATCAACAAATTATTAGAATCTAATAATTAAAAAAAAAAAAGAATCAAGCACTGTATTATCTTCTTGGTATTACACCTTTCTCTTCCCCTTCTCACAGAAACTTTTACAAAGCACCACTTCTATAAAGTAGTGTGGGAAATATTTTGAGCAAATTTATCACAAATGCAGTAAAAGTGATGAATATATATATTGTTTTTTTCCAGATTTCCCCCATCGTGGCATTTACCTTTTACAGATCTTGAACATAAGAGAGTGAAGGATTTGAATCTCTATCTGAAGCAGTTGTTAAGCGGACCCCGGAAACTGGCTAATGTGAGCATTTCCAGTGTTTGTTTTTGGTAATGATAGCTAGTACTACTTATAGTGGCATTGTATCAAAAGAATTAGGAAGCTTTTCACATTGTCATTTAAGAAGGCAAATTTCATCACAGGTGACACTTCTTATATAGCCATTTGGAGGTAAAACCATCACAGCATTCAGCAGGGTTTAAGACAAAGACAAGAATGACAGAAAAATAGTTTATTAGAACTGGCAGGGTATTTTTCACAATAACTTCCCTTCCTTTGCTGCCATACAGAAGTGGTGATTCACTGAATTTTTGACAGTAGAGAGTCGGCTCTGAGGAATGTAATGTCTAAAAAAGGAGTTCTGAAATATGGTAAAGTATGATTTTGACAGTTCTTAAATGAAAAGTCCCATTGTTTCAGCCCAGAATTACTCTTTGTTTCAAAATCTAAGTTAACCTGTAGAAAAATTATTTTGCAAGCATAAGACCAAAATCAGAACATTTCAGTATGATCAGAATGATACATGGTGCACATTCACATGGGCGTTTTCTCATTTTAAATTCTTTATTGTTTGCTGAGATCTGATATTTCCCTCCTATTTCAGAGTGGAAAGTTGCAATAGTAGCAGGAATTGACTCGTGGTTGTCTGACCCAGCACAAGGCAATATTGCCAGCGATGGCAATAAAAGCTGGGACCGGGAACATCTAACAGGCCCCCCCGTGCCCTCCCAGGGTTTTAATTCATGGCACCACATCAGTCCCTGAATTGAACGGGCAATCCCTAATGTGAGGCCAGGCTCTGAGAGCAGGGAGTGTTTTGCAGTGAGAAACAATTGTTGGGAAAGGTGTCTGGCAGGAGGGTGACAATGGTGGCCACGTTAGACTCAAGGGTTACATATATCCGAGTAACCTAACAAGGGACAGGGCACAAAGACGTGCAGTGATCCCTGCTCTTCCATTTTTGGCATATTCTCTGGGAGAGAGGCACTGCCTGCCGGAAGCATCCCTTGGCCTCGGGGCCATAGGGCTGCCTCAGGCTGTTTGGTGTAAAAGTGTGTACCTTTATATGAGGAGGCAAGAGAGGGCTATGACAAGATTATTTTTCTTTAAAATCTAAAATATCTTCCAGGATGGGCAAAAAATGTTTCCTGCTTAACTAACTGTATAAAAGTTACCCAGTGGTGATTACATAATCGAGGCTAAAGGGGAAATAATCCATGTGTAAAACAAACGAGCCTCTTATTAATAATAAAAATTCTGTGTCCTGAGTTGAAATGGAGAAGATTTCCAAAGACAGATAATATTTGTGTCAAAGAGTCACACTCAGTTTAACATGGAAGAGTGGACATGGGTGCTTGGCTCCCTCAGCTGATTTTGCTGAATGAACTGCACAGGTTGAGGTTAATTGCTGTGTAGTTTCTATGCCATTCAAGTTAGGGTCACAGGTTTGTTTTACAGTAGCACCTTTGGTCACAGCTGAGGAAAAAAAATGATATAAATCAGTGACCTAGAAATGAAGAGCTCTGTATCTTTTGCTGTGCTCTGGGCTGCTGTAAGATACATGAATTTTCAATTTGGGCCAAGCACTGCCATGCAGAAGCAAAGTCTACAGCTGAAAAATTAGACTGCTCAAAGTCCTGGGATAGTTAGAAACATGCTTTTCAGTTTCACACAGAAGCTCTCCTCTCCTCTTCTTCCTGCTCAGTGGTCTATAAATGGCCTGATAATCAGCAGAAATGCAGTAGCTCCTAATGGGCTTACCACTTCATCTTTTCCTGCCTTCACGATGCTGCAGTTTGCACGGGCTGAGTCAGGTACCTTCTCCAGCTGAGCTGCTGCTGGGACACAGGGATGTAGAATCATAGAATCATTACGGTTGAAAAAGACCTTGAAGATCATCAAGTCCAACCATAAGTCCTTCAACACCATGCCTGCTAAACCCCGTCCCTAAGCACCTCATCTACACATCTCTTGAGCACTGCCAGGGATAGTGACTCCACCACTACCCTAGGCAGCCTGTTCCAAGGCTTCACCACTCTTGCTGTGTAGAAATTTTTCCTAATATGTAACCTGAACCTCCCTTCGTGCAACTTGAGGCCATTCCCTCTTGCCCGTTTTTTGATAGTTATTTTGGAGAAGAATGACCCCCTGCCTCACTACAACCTCCAAAGTCTCTCCTGAGGCTCTTCTTCTCAAGACTAAATAACCCCCAGCTCCCTCAACTGCTCCTCATAAGGTTTGTGCCCCAGCCCCTTCACCAGCTTCGTTGCCCTTCTTTGGACACATGACCAGGAATAGTGACTTTGGAGGGTGCTGACAGCTGATCTCTTCAGAGACATGTGCTGATTTGGCTCTAAACCATCCAGTGGTGCTCACATACTCATGCTGGACTGCCCAATTGCATGGTGTTCAGTTACTGAAACAGTTCAAGTCCAGCACACTAGTTAACCATAAGACATAAACAACTTTATTTTCAAAGGAGTGTGTAGCTAACAGGAGTGTCTAGCTAATGCCATGCTGGACTTGGAGGCCATGATAATAAATGGGGTAAGGAGCAGGTTGTGTTATCTCTACAAACTGCTATGGTAGTCTGGAAATCTTGTTAATCACTACATATCTAACCAGCAGTTCTCAGTGATAACCTATAAAATTATTGTCACTCCCTAAACAGTGAATCATGATTTTTACCTCAGTATACCTCTCCTGCTGGGAGATGTGAGACATTTAGAAAATACTGACATGTTCTGACCCAGTTAGAAGAGGACAAGTGAGTGAGTAATTTCTTTCGTATCCTAGTGGAAGGTCTCTTTTCTACTTTTCCTTCCTTCTAGCAGGTTTCTTTTTTTATAGTGCCGTGGTGTCTGATCGGTTTTACTGTGAGCAGGAAATCAAGATAGAAAGTTTCCTTGATAAAAGTAAATATAATTATTCTTATCTTTCTTCATGCCTTGGACAACTTTCCAGTTAAATTTGTCCTTTTCCTGAAATTGCTAGAGAGCCTGGTCTAAACCTTTTAGTGAGATGCCTGTTCTTGAGCATTACCAAACTGTCATTCCTATGAAATAGTAAAACTGTGTAGTAATAAATAATTAATCCAGATTTTTGTGAAGAAGCCTTGTAACAGCAGATACCTGTGGAAGAGGGTTCTCTGGTCTTTCTTGGCACAATCATTTCTCTCTGCTGAATTTTATTTAGCTGTGTTTTACCCTGAGACATGGTCTGAGATTGTATTAAGTCAAAAAAGAAGAGCTTTTATTTCATTATTAAATATCCTTGCTACCACTGTAAACCACTGTAAACATATTACCCTGATTGACTGGACAAGATTGACCACCTTTTATAGCTCTGAAAAGTTTGTCCAGCTCCAACTGAATGAACTTTTCCAACTGGAAACTTATTTCTACCAATTAAGTAATTAAAAGTTCTAGGAAAAAAAATTAAAAAGAATTGAATTACATATAACCTTACAATATATGTATCTTTCCTGATTCATGCCTTACATGCATGCTTCTCAGTCCAGACAAAGTTCTGATTATGAATATGATGTTATGATTAAGAGCAGGCCATAATGTCGCTGACATTCTGCTAAATGGTGTTCATGAAGGAAAATAGCTGCCTCCTCATTTGTATGGTAGCTTGAATAAGAAGGGTTTCTTTAAACTCCTCTTTAAATAATAAAAACTTCAAACTATCCTTCTCTATCTCTGAACTTTATCATCAGACCCAATAAACACAGAATAATTAGGAGGTGGAGGTGATGATTGTTCTGGGGTTAGTTTAAGACTAAACTTAGTAGTGGTATTTGTGCTCACCCTTATTCAAAGCAGATTTTTAAGCCTGTGATTTATTTTAAATGCAAATCTCATTTGTTGACTTCCTCTCAGATGTTTGTTGAAGAGCTGCCTCATACACAAGTGCTTTTTCCAAATTCAGGTTAGTGCTCAGTTATAAATAACTATAGTCAAGTGAAATGCTTGAACAAAAAGCTATATTTGTTACATCAGTCACTAAAAGGCAAAGCTGATAAATAATGCCAACTGAATTTTCTGTTGTAATGTGTTGCAGCCAGTTAGTGTCTGCCCCTGAGCAGGAATTTGATATTTAGCAAATATTGATGCACCATCATCGTATTTGACTCACTTAGGACAAGATCAAGGAAGAATTTTCAGCATCTTTTTTAAGCTTCATTCTACTTCCATGAAATCGATGATAATATATGTGAAAAGAGTGAGAATATTTAGTTCTGCACCAGCTGCCCCATTGCTGACGGGCTCAGGGGTTAGCTGCATGTGTAGGATTGTCTGGGTCTTCCCCATCAGGGTAAATCTGGCAACATGTTTGACAGTGTTTAGACTCCTGGAGTTCTGCCTCATTAAATAGCAGAATAACTATATAGCACATAGGTGAAGCATCAAGAGGCAATAAATTGAAGGTTGGAAATATGGAGGAGGGTAAAATTACACATTATCACACTATAAATCGAATCTATGACAAAAGGCAGCTGCCGCCAGCTACTACCTTTTCTGAGGAGCTACTCTCCTTTTCTGTTTCACTCTTAACTCCAACTGAGTGATGGGCTGAATAGAAATTGCAGTCTAAACCCCATAACATATCATGTAAATTAGGGCTGCCCTAGTGGCTTGTCATTTTAATGCTGTATTATAGGGTTGCACCCTCCCTGGGGACACAAAAGCCAGGTAAGGCTTTGTTAATTGAGTCAGTTCTTGGCTCTGGTGTCAAACAGAGGCATTTTAGCTATTGACAAAGCTGAATGTTTTCTTGCTTATCTTGAAAGGATGAGTTGAGCCTGACTTGGACATTACAAATAAAAAATTAGAAATACAAAACTGAATATAAACCTGTTTCATGTAGCAAGCCTGTGTATTTGGTAACATCAGCCAACTAGTATCTCTCTAAGGATAATTTTCCCATTTCTCATCATTTAAATGAAATAGCATTTAATTGGTGGATACTGTTGTTGATAGCATAGCTCAAAGACATCTCATGCACATACTGATCTTGCAAAAATACATAGCCTTGAATAAACATACATTATTTGTCCCACCTCTTTCAGGTAGACTGTTTTTGTGTGCAAGTGTGGTGGGCTTGAATTCAGTGGGTAGGGTGGAAAAAGCACAGGTGCACAATAGATCAACTAGTAGAAAGAAATACTGGGTTTTATGTCTATAAAAAAAGTATTTTTAAGTGCCCAATTTATCATTCTGAATAGTAAAATTAAAGGTAAGCAATCACTGACAATGTATCAGCTATGTGTATATGCCATAAACAGCTTTATGATCCCTTATAGGTGAAATCTCTTACACCATGGCTGTGTAAAAAGTCTTTAAAGTGGATGCAAATGAAATGATTGCAAATTACATACATTCTTTTTCAAACATACAGTTAAAGACAGACCTTGTTCTAGAGTGATTAATGTTTTACACTATAAAAGTAACCAAGTTTGATATTGTGCTTCATATATTTCATCTGTGTTTTATTCACTGGAGCTACTCTGGATTTATAGTGATTGGAAAATAGCTCCAGCAGTCCCCACATGCAGTTATTTAACACCATGAACGTAAAGCGCACCTGAGGTATGTGGGTCCCTCAAACTCCAACCGCTTATGTGCTCCTACTGGCAGATGTCAAGCAGAGACAAAATGGGAAGGGTTCAAAGTCTCCTTTTTTCCCTTATCCTTTCCTGAAGATATAATAGCTGCAGCAAGGTCAGCTTTCCCTGCTTCGTTTTTCTCCTGCTGCTTCTCCATCCTGCTAAAGTAAAACTGGTGCATGGGTGTTCTCTGACTCCAGGAGAGGCTGTTCTTTGGAACAAAATTAAATCAGGCAGGAAACCTATCTGTGTTTCACTATCAGAAGGGTGTTTTTCTAAGTAGGCTGTAATGGAGAGAGCTAGACAAATGCTGCTGTGCTCTGGTAATGTAGGTGTGGGCACCAGCTCCCTTGAGGCCAAGTGAAATTGAATGGTTCGGTTGTATCCCCATGTAAATGAAGTGGGAATTTGGCCCTTTTTAGTTTAATGCCTGAATAAAGATCATTATTTCTAAGCAGAATAATAGTGATGTATATATACATACATAGTTGCTCCACAAGAGCTTGTTATTTTTGACTGATCTGGAAAAATATCAGAAATTATGTTTTGAAAAGTATTTTCTTATTAGGCAAGAACAGTTAGACATGCAGTAGAAGGCTTTCCTAAAAATCCCAATACAGAGGGGGATATAGAGATATCTTAGGGAATATAATTTCTCTTTGCTGAGCTGAAGATAATAAATCTGAGGTAGAAAGGGTAGGTGGGTGTTTGTGGGCATCTCCGGGACCTATCTGTCTGCCAAGATTGTTACAGAGTCACTAAGGTTCTCATCTATGGGTGCATGTGTTTGTAGCAGCAAATGCTTGTTTAGAAGCAGACTCTGTCCAACCAAAATAATTTACCACACGCTTTTGAACACGCATACACCTAAGACCCCAATGTCTGTTTCTATTTAGCAGTATGAATCAATGCACAGTCCAGCTGATTGAAGTCCTGTTGACTCCAGCAGGACTTAGGAATCAGCTGGAAGTGTGCTGTGTGCTTTGGTGGTCTGCTGATCAAGCATGACCTTAAGAATGTGTTTGCTTTGTCAAAAGGAGTGTGGCTGGTGCTGTCTGGCAATAGGGAAGCTCAGCCCTGGGAGCACCTGCTGCACCCTGAGTAGCAGGGTGCAAAGTGCCTGCTGCCACCAACATGCAGGGCATCTCTCCATGCCTCTTGAAACCATTTGTTCTGCATATACTGCAACTTGACCAGCTGAATTACTTTTTTTCCTGTCTATTTGCTGTCTTTAGCCTTGCTGCTGCTTCCCCGCATGCTCCATTCCCATTCCCACATTCCCCCCATCTGACTGAGTACAGGCAGCAGATGCTTTGGAAGGAGCCCTGTGGCACCAGCAGTGTATCATGATCATGCCCAATGCAAAATCTTGCAGCAGTTTCACTTGTGTTTTTAAACTGACATTTTTTCAGAGTGCTGTTTTCTTTAGAAATGAGAATTTGGATCACCTGAAATAATCCTCCCACCTCCTATTTACTAACCTATTCAGTTCACTACTGAAAGAGCGAGGAGAGAGGAAGTAGAACACCAAGCTGCTCAGTACAGAATTTTTTATTTCGCTTTCAAGTCAGTTAGTGTATCCTTCCTTCCACCTCCTGCCTACTTCTCTCCAGATCTTTGAACTAGAAGGGCTACTTAAGTTTCTCTGCTTATTTTCATGCTGTCAAGTAAAGGCCGAGCTGCCAAAAATATACTCTTTTTCAACCCTTGAGATTCCCTGCACTTGGGACTTGTGCTGAAAGAGCAAATGCAGATCCACAGCGAATAACCTTGTTATTTAAAGCTGTCACAGCCTGAAGCAGGTGTATGGACTTTCCCCTATAAGCTAGCCTCCCGAGATGAAAAAATAATTGGTAATGCTCAGAATGGGCAGCTGCATACACTGCTAATAATCACTTGTCACTTACTTAAAAGAAAACAAGATTTCTGGTAATTTTTTCTCTTTCTTTTATTTTACAAAAATATCAGTGTGGGAGGAAAAATTCCAAACAGTAGAATGAATAATAAAAGGGAACTGCTAAAATAAATCCAAATTGCAGAATCTTATCTCTGTGCTGAATATATGCATCTTGTTCCTCTGTCTAACCCAGATGTTAACTGCGCACTAGCTGCATTTGTCCCTAACCTCTTCCATTTTGAAGTTGCCTTTTTTTTTCCTTGCACAAATCATGCCACATCTTGTCAAACTGAAACAAGACAAATGCTACATAAAGTACATCCTGTTGATAAGAGACACATTATTTTCCATGGCCTGGAAAAAAACCATGGTGACATTTTAATGCTAGAATCTGCAAAGTCTGTTCTTCAGCCCATTCGTTACAGTGTCAGTCCAAGTAACATCAATATGAATGTAGCAATTCTAACTGCGTTAAGAAAATGGGCATTCCAAAATACAGCTTTATGAAAAAGCTAATAAAATGCAGTTACAGTCCACCTTTGATTCAGTATCATGAGAGTTCATTTCAGAATTCACATTTTTATTGCCTTGTGCAATGCTCAAAGCTGGGAGGTCAGGTTTATTATTTTAATTCTCTAAAGCTGGATGTAAGTCCTTGTTATATATGTTCACTAGAGCAACTCGGGTCACTACATAAAAATAAAAATTATAGTGCAGTGCATAAGGTAGGTGACTTCTTAAGCAGGATGGGGAAATATGTGCCACATCTAAGCATAAAGGAGGCTACAGGTTCAGTCGATGCCAGGGATTGGTCCTGTGCCAAGGGCAAAATTGATGCTGACTACACACTAAAGGTGTTCTCCTGCATTCCTTTCTATATAATAGTTGCTTCTGCTGATATTTATGTTGGGAGGCCATAGATCAATGTATAAACCCTCCCAGCACGTGGCTGTTTGAAAGTATGTGGATAGAGAGGAGCCAGGTAGGCAGCTGTGGAGCCTCCCTGAGCTGGTGATAAGAGGCAGCCCTGCCTTCCCATTGCCTGCTTAAAGTCATTGCCTTCAAATGTGTTTGGTGCCTTGATTTTACCTCAAAGCAGCATAACAGCAGTAAGGTTATTGGACCCCATTAGCAGAAGAGAAAGGCTCCTCGTGATTGCTAATTCTAACATGTGCACTACAAGCAACCTGTTCTGACTTTAAGGGGCAGAGCACAATATCTGATATTCCACCAAGTATTTTTGCTTTCTTTCAGAATGAGCTGGTGCTCAGCTTCTTCCTGAATTGGTCAAAAAATACATTGGCAGAAGAACCATCATCTGCAATCTTAGGTATGTGATTTACTAAACTTAGTTGTTTTCTTAGCAGGTGTTCCTTAATGGTAATAAATATACTAATGCAAAGGTGTGTAGTGTGGCTCTTTTTTTGTGGCTGTTTAGATATCCAACAAATAATTCCTGGCTTCTCCAGGTTTGTAAAAATGATTTAGAGTGATGTGACCTGCAGGTTTGTTTCACCTCTCCTCACTCTTTCTTCATTTGTTTTGAATAAACATACCTCCATGCAAAGTAATTTTTTATTTGCACAAACTATGGCAGCTTTGTTTTACAAAACAAAATCACTGGGGAAGAATCTAGAGGAAAGGACTGGAGTCATGACAAAGCACAATGTGCATTAGGATCAGCTAAGGGAATTAGGGATAACCCTAAAGAAGTCGTTTTCACAATGAACAGAGCAGGTAAATAACAGACCATTATGTTAATGTCCAGGCATACTTTATTAATAAAAGCTGTAATTCACTTCTCACTAAATCAAATTCTGCATTATTTCCTTTACCTAGGTAGATACTTAACCCATTTCCCTGTTTCATCCTCCAGGACCTAATTTAATCTAATCGCTGGCATTACAGCATTAAGGAACAAAGCATAACCTATGTGATGTAAACCATGCATATTTTATTGTCCTCCACTGCACTGAAGATCATGTTCAGTGGTCAGCTTTTTAGGCAAAACAGAAGCTTACAAAGGAGCCTGCAGCTGCACTCAATGCTGGAACATTGTTTTGTGTCACAGGCAATATGAGTTTTCCAAGACTGCCAGTTATCCAGGTTTTAGAACAGAGTGGAAGTATCTCCACATATTTTGTTTGGATGGCCATTAAGGTAGTATCTCCTCTCTGCAGACATGGACTTTACTGTCTGTTTTGCGGAGACCATTTTATTTAATCCATCAGAACAAAGTAAATCCCACTCTTGCCTCTCAGCCTTTGGAAGATTCCCCCTGATTGGAGTTTATTTGATTAGGCTATGCCATTATTGTATCACATTTGTTATGGAAGCCGGGAATTGCTAATGGTTGCTCTAATCTATATAAAGGTTGTATATAATATACATGTATTATGAAAGTATACATATTCATGTTATATATATATGTTTATGCAAATATATACAAAGAAATGAGCAGATACTGCAAAGATGGCCTAGCTGTTAGGAAGATACAAAGTTAAATTTTGTCCAAAAAATCCAAAACAGAGTTCAAGTACAACCTGTAGTCTGGTTCCAGGGGCTACCTTTTTCTATAGACTGCTTAACCAGAAATGTAGACATGTGAGAGCGAGCTGAGCAAGCTCCTAAGGAAATTCAGGGCCCACATCCTGAGAAGGGTTTTGGTGTTTCAGTAGGATTGAAGTGTGTAAGAATTATGGAGAATCAGGCATAAATATCTCATGCAAAAGCATGAATTGAGCATGTAATGAAGTTGAGAATTAAGCTGCAAACTCCTAACTCCTGGAGTGCAGTTCCTAGCCTGTGTAAATGAAAGGGTGAGCCCTGCATTTTGCAGTCAATGGTGTCCCCATCAGAGAAGAAATTAAGAAACAAAGGTAAGAATGTATTTTACTGAGTCTTTAGTGAAAGCTATGTGACAGGTAACCCAACCTGCTCGTTCACTATGAAGTTTCTGGCTCTGTTAGATGAAGGTCACAGACTGGTCAGGGGACATTAATGTGTCTCTGACCTCAGGCAGAATGGTTAACTGGAAGTTTTTTCCCCCGCTCAGGAACTCTGTCTTTTAAAGTTTGTTTGGTCACATTGTTTCTAGACTCAGCACAAAACATTTGCCTGACAGAAAAAAGAAAACTCCCTTTGGCCTAGAGAATTCATTATTATTATTATTTATTAACAGAATGTCTGTAGCATACAAAGGTCCAGTTAGCTTAGACACTGTAAATGCAGAGAGCAAGAATGATTCCTGAGTTGCCTTTGCTATGACACCATTCCCAAACTGCAGTGAACCAGGAAATATGGGAGTTTAGCTCTACGTGAGCAAGCTTCAGTATGAAAAGAAGACTGTGCATGTGCTAATGACCCTCCTGATTTTTTTAAAAGTCAGTCTATGTGTATTCCCTTGTTGTTAGACTTCTTAGACTCCTGTATTTCGTATCCTTCTGAGTCCATATGTGAGCAATCTGTACATATGTGTACATTGCATGACATCCTCCACCATGCTAAGATCCAGCCTGTGAGAAGACCTGAGTCTTCTCCAAGGCATGAGGTGGATGATCATACCTACCCACAAGGCAGCGAGCAAGGAGTGGCTGGAAAGAGCAGCCTTGGTTCTGGAGGGTCTTGCTTGCTGAGAGTGCCCTGAAATGCCCTTCATTGGAAAGTAAGCTCTTTAAAAATGCCGTAGTCGAGAGCTGGGGCAGGAAATGAGCTCACTGAGTACGCAGGGAAGAGGCAATTACTGTGAAGCAAATGTACCCTTCATCCACAGATTTCACTGCTTTATGAGCTTATAAGGGCCTTCCTTTTTTTTTTTTTTTTTTTTTTTTTCCTAGTGTGAAAACAATGCCGGTTTCAGTCTCATAATAATATCATTATTTTATCTCAGGAGCAGAGGGGCCCTGTCAGGGTCATGAAAGATTCTGCAGTCACTTTGGTAATTACATGGAGAGGCTAAAACATAGGGGCAGGGGCATTTTTTTTTTTTTTTTTTTTTTTTTTTCCTAGTGTAAAGAATAGCTCAGTTTTAATATGCCTTTAATATATGCTGTAACTTTCCATGAGCATGGTGATTTCTCCCTCAGTATTTACACAATCAAATCATCTGTCTCCAAGTTAGGATGAACACAAAATAAAGCCAGTGCCCAGTACAAGCAGGTTATGAATTTTGATCAAGACAGCATCTTTCTCTTACACTGTTTTAATTTCACAGTGTTGTAGGTAATTACACGTACTAAAGTAAAATAAAAACTAAAATTTATGAATTTGTACTGTGCTTCTAGCAATGAAGAGATTAAAAATCAGTGCTAAATTTACTTTGACATGAATACTGATTCAGTATTCCCAGTGGAGTGAATTCCAAATTATACCGAATATTGTCAGCATTTCATTATACCAAGCTTACTACAAGGGATGAAGAGTAAGATACATCAGAAATGATTTCACAGACAGCATTTTATAAAGGCTGTTAAAAACAAGAGAGAAAGAAGAAATCCATCAAAATCATTGTGATACCAATCTGTGTAGTTTATTTTTCTGCTCTCAATGCTGTATCCCCTGAAAGTATTAATATTCCAGACTGTTCTAACATATGCAATCATGAAAGCTTTGCTGTTTGTTATAACAGTACACAACACAGGTCAATTCTGACATGTTTGACTACTGCTCAGTTCATTTTAGTGGGCCTCTGTACATATAGTGCAGTAGAGGGGTTGACTATGTATCTTTCTAAAGCAAAATCCAAGTTTCCTGATAAGAAAAATATGTAGTCCACCTCTCCATGCAGAATCCCAGTCCTCTTGGATACTCCCTTGGGACAGTAAGCTATTTTTCTCATGTTACATACTGTTTCTGTCTACTGCAGAGGCTCATTCTCACTGTCAAGCTTTGGCCATGAGTTGCGTTTCTACTTCAGTTGCACATAATGTTTCACTGGTCATCAGTACCTCATGTCAGCTTCCAAAACTAAAGCGATGAGAGGGTGTTATGCATTAATGTATCTACAGATGCATATCTGAAATTGAGTACATTGGAGGGTTGTAATTCCCTTCCAAGCTGTGGCCAATGCAAGCAGCCAGTCGGCTTATGCTCTTCTTGGGAAACAAAACAAATTCCAATACCCTGTTGATGCCAGGTGTTAAAAGAAGAAAATTGTGAGACAGATCTAAGGGAGAGAGAATCATATGTACTACTCTAAATGTAGTTCTGTGAGGCTTATTTAATTAGCATTTGCACATTGCTTTGCAGTCTATCAGTGAAATCAGATGTATCAATAAAATACAGTTTCCCTGCAGAAGATTTAGTCAATTTTCTGTGTAGCACATATTGCACAGTTTGTATTTCTCATGCATTGTGCAAGCATACTGTGGAGGGTTTTTTTTAAATGAAAACTACACAAAAAAAAAAAGAGTAAATGGCCAGTAGTTACTAACAATACTATAGAAGAAAGGAACTGTGTATTTGACAATTCTGGAGATTGTATCACTTAGGGATTAATTTCAACACTTAATTCCTTAGTTTTGTCATCTGAAAGAAAGAAGTGGATCCACAGTTGTCCAGTGTATATGTTTCTTGATGAAAGAAATCATAAACTGTCACAATGTTTGACTTTGTCTGCAAGATGTATTGGCAGCTGATTTTGACCTTCTTTCTGGCTTTGAGGGGTACACGGATACAAGTAACTGTGAAAAATGCTGTGAATGTCGTTTCAGCTATGGGCAGTCAAACTGCAGGGCCCTCGTTTGATATTTGACAGCTTTTCCATTAACACCAGTGAAGAATCAATCCCCGAGGGGGAAATCTCGCTTCAGCTGAAGTCAACGAGGCTTTAACCTGTGTCTATAACAGACTGGCATTTGGCCCTTGCCTACAATGGAGGGCAAGCAGAGCATGACAGTTCCTGAAAATGCAGGGCCTGAGCTCAAGTCCGTCTGCCCAAGCAGGATAGACTGGAAATAATTATTGTTTGTGTGTTTTATTATCATTTGAAGCTAAAATTACCTAGATTTCAAAGGGGCAATGATTTAGCACTGAATGGGAAAACTTAAAATATAGTCTAACAGCTGAGAGTAGATGAGTGTAACTATCCTTTATTATGAAATATAAGTGATAGAAGTTTCTCTCTTATGTCAGACTCCTTGCATTACTTTCCTTTTTCCTACTTTTTTTTTTGTTTTGTTTTGTTGGTTGGAGCTGAACTTATTACAAAGCAAAAGTAAATATTTTGGTAATAGTCACACTCATAATGTCTTTTTCAGACTTCACTTTGAATACTCAATTAGAAGTGCATTTTTCCCTCCCATGCTTTTCATTATTTGGAACTTGATTAAAAGCTTATTTGCATTTGTTTCCTGAAAATGAAAATGCCAAGTTCCATAGAAGAATTTCTCCACTGGATATAAACATTCACGCTATGAAACTTAAATAAAGCAGAGAAAACAGTGGTAGTACTGCTGGAAAGAAAAGGCATAATGCTCAGCTGAATGCAAACAATGTAATTTAGTCTCTGAGATCTGCTATTCTTTCTAAACTGGTCAGAATGACCCACAGCAATTCACAATATTAACAAAGCTCCTCAAGAGAATGGTGCCCTTATGTTCAAGCACAACTCCCTTGTATTACACTGTTTCATGCTCTAGGTACCTTTCCTGATGCAACTTAAAGAATAAGTCCCACGTGTTTTTTTTTTTTTTTTTTTTTTTTTTTAATAGCAAAATGATGGCTTTGGATGGGGGAAAATAAAATTTTGTTTGTTTGTTTGTTGGTTTGTTTTCCCTCAGAAAAAAACTAACCTTTTCTGGCTTCCTGGCCAGTTTTCATCCCCTGACATCCCCTATCCCTATTTGCATGCAACAAGCAAGGAAATAAGGTGTTGCCTAGCTAAATGATTTGTCAAAGTTCATAAAGGATAATGGGAAGTGAAGAACTTCAGCTAGGTCTTCAACTCCCAGCTTAGTGATTTCATCATAAGATTTCAATTTTTCAGGAGCCTGTTTCAGGCCTTTCTCTAATTAGGATGTGATTAAAAATGAATTCTTCTAGTCTCCAAAGGAAATAAATTTGAGATGGATTCATATTCTAAAATTCCAGTTCAAACACCACATGCTCGGAAGTGTTTGTATCCAGACTGCTTGGAAAATTTATATTATAGCAATTATATGTACACACTGGGTTATTTTTCATTCAGTTGAATACCTTTCCTTATGATAAATGGCAATTGCACCAGCTCTCTGGGTGTCCATAGTACATTACACCACTGTAATTCTACCTGCTTAGCAACTACTTTAGCCTCTGTTCGCTCTGGGGTTTGTGCTTTTGTCTTTTCTTTTGAAAAATACAACCAATACGTGGTTTACTCTTTATGAAGTCCCCTGTGCTGCCTCCTTTGTCAAATAACAGAGAAAAACCTGAGAAGAGAGAGTTTGATATCTCGTTCTTACAATCTTGGCTGTAGCAAACCTGGTGCACATGTGGTGACAAGAGAGAAAGAGGGCAAAAATGAGTGCACGAATGAGCACATTGTGCAGAGAACTGTGGACCCCAGACCCAATGGTGCAACATGGTTTATTCCTACCCTGCTCAGGGCTAACACTGCAACAGAAGCAGCTCAGGGAGATAATGGAGAGGGGGTTATTGTGCTGCCTCTTGCCTGGAATATTATGGTAAAAAGCATCTATTTTCTCCACTGTCTCTGTGAGGCAGGTAGGTCACATTGCCTTCTCCATGCCAAGGACAGACCTTTTTGGCAAGTGAAGACCACTGGCGGAGTGCCTGCAGCAGAAAGAAGGAAAAGGATATGCTTAGTCATTTCTTCCATAGCTTGGTCCTTGCTTGGAAACTCAAGAACGTTTTGTCACTGACCTCAGTAGGAGCAGAGGCAGACTCTGTAAATGTATTTTAGTAGAAAACCCATGAAAGCGATTGGCTGCATGAAAACAAGCATCGAACAGAGACAAATACAGAATGAAGAAGGGAGAATTTAGATCTGTCAGATATGGATATTGTTACTCTTGAAAAACCAACAATTGTTTTGGAACATGTCTGCAAACCTTTATGTATTTATTTTTCTGTTGGCAACTGGAAAAAGTACCCAATGTTTTTATCTAGACAGAAGCACTGCAGCAGCAGTGGTCAGTACCCCAATAGTACAACAGTAGTTTGAAAAAAAAAAATATTTATAACTTACACATAAATTTCCCGCTGAAGTTCTGGTTGGTGTCAATTAGAAAATCTAAAATCTCACTATCAATGAATAAACAAGCAAGAAAATGAACACTGCATGTCAAACTGCCTTTTTAATATTTGTGTCATACTCATCAATGTTTTCCAATTTCATCTTTGATTTCATCCTTGATTTAAGGTTATCATCTGTTTGTATATTAATTCATATGTATTAGCATTTTAGATATATTTTTCTACTGATCTCTTTACTAAAAAAAATCAACTTATTTGGCCTATTTTAGGTCTTCAGTCAACTGATCATACGCCTGGAGTGCAATTAGTCATGTCCTATGAGCACACTCGACTGACCATAATGTTGAAACATATGAGGAACCTTGTGAGTATTTTTGTCATGATCTATCCATCATAAACCTTTACATTTGCAGAGTACTGTGAAAACATTAAGCCTTGAGCACCCTGTCTGGGATAAGTAGCTTTAAATCAAAATTAGGGTAATGTTTTCTTGTCATCATTAACACTTGATTTTTTCCTTTCATCTTTTCATTGCGGTAGATGTGGGAAAGACCAACACAGAGAAACTATGTTGGCTTAATAGCTGACAGTGAGTTCCTCCAGACCATATACAAAACTAGCTTTGATGACTGTTTCAACCCCTTTACAAGGGCATATTTTGATAACAGCCAGACATAAGGTGTCGTGGCACCAGCATGACATTTTGTGGGGGAACAGCATGGGGTTATGACAGTTGATCGATTATCCATACGCTCCCCTCAAGTCAGGCATAGCTGTTGTGTCAACAGGGGAGAACTTGGCAGACAGAGTCGTGGCGTATTTTAAGAAGCTGTGTCATTTGCTAGGATGATGCTCAGTTTGCAACACTGTCTTTCATGAGGCTAAATGGTAAATGAGGGAAGCAGACTATGAGAGGAGGAACCTGGCAGAGCTCCTGCAACTCAAGGCAGGTGAAATCGGCTGGTGAAAATATCTTGAGAGAGGTGGCTGGTGCCACGTGTGTCCTCTCAGCTGAGGCAGTCTGTCTGCTCTTTCATAATGAGATCAGCTCCCTAGATCTGCTCTTGAATTCCCGGTTGCTCAAGTGGCAAGTAATGGCTGTGGCTTGGAGATCCTTCACCCTCTCTGCTTGGCTAGGAAATTAAAACACCTCTTGACTGTTGCAAGTTCTTAATGCATACATTTACACCTCCTGCATCTCAGGCTGCCTCACAATCACTTTCTCTAAATGAGGCAAAGTGAGGAACGTATGTGAGCACCAGCCAGGGATAAAATGAGACGGACTCTTTAATTAGATGTAAGATTCACGTGAGGCTTCTGTAGCTCCAGCCTGTCTCTATTGACTACTTTGGCTTCTGCCTTGTAATTGAAGCTATTCATTTGGTCCAGACTGTCCAAGAGCATCTGGGTCCTGAGAGACTTGTCCTTTGCTTCCTATGCACCATCATGATAAGTGAGATCAGCCTCTCCTGACAGGTCCAGTTTAGAGGAACTTCTGGCTGGCACAAATTCTTTCATATTACACAGACAGACTCTACAATATTTTACTTTCAGAATGCTTTCTTAAAGTTGAATGATCTTGATAAACTTCTGATAAAGTTATGATTAGTGGGTGAAATATATTTAAATGGTACAAACAAATTGCTATTTTCCTAATGTTACTATGAGTTCAGGCAGGTGTAGATGTGCAGGAAGAGAACAATAGCTGTCGAAAGCAATCTTTCTGTACATTTCCATCATTTTAGGCATAGCAGCTCCTGACTGTGTTCTTAGGAAGTTCCAGCCATTTTAATTAAGTAAAAACAAATTATAACATAGCACAGGATAGCAAAATTGAAATCAGGAGTTCAGTTCATTATGGAAAGGGACTTACAGTTATCATCTAGCATTTCAAAGTATGTGCCCTACAGTCAAATGCAATGCAGTCAAATTTTAGATTGCAGAGAAGACCTGTAGGTCCAATTCAGTAAGACTGATAACGATTCATGACTTACAAGTAAGGTCACTATTTAAACAGCCTGACTTTGGCAATCATGTTATTAAATCTTGAGGTTGTGTATCCTACCTTTCATCTGTCCATCTGTCCATCGTCATCTGTTCTGAATTATAAAATAGCTCTGCTTCGGGGCATGGTAATGCTGGACTACCTGCAGAATAGTAGCCTATAAAATAAAGATTCTTCCTCACATTAGTAATCTTTTCAGCTTTCCAGTTCCATTGATATCTCTATCACACTCTTTCTTCTATTTCTTCTTTTTCTTTTTTTTTCCTTTTTTTTTTTTATCTCAACAAGGTTTTCAATGTATGCCAAGATCATATCTTATTCAAGGCATGTTAAAACTATTTCAGGTATATGCAGTCTTTTGCACAGTCTCACTAATTATATTTTAGTGGTTCATCTGTGCAGAGATTACTTTGCCATCTTGTTTAATTTCGTAATTCATCATAAATATCTTTTTTTACTGCTCTTCCCCATTTAATTTATCTCTTTATAGAGATTTTATGATGTGTTCAGATGTAAAAATAATTGTAGTGGGCAAATTAATCCCAAACGTAGACTCACTGAACGGACAGGAGTTGTGATGGAGAATGACTTTAATCCATTTAAGTAATTTTTATTTATTGTTTGTATGGGGATCGTTCTAGAGATTTTAATAAGAGATCTAGATACTGCTGTGCCAATTTTATATTTATATGTGATGCACAAGGTAGATAATCCCTAAAGAGCTGGCACTGTTTATAGCCATTGTTAAGTGTCATATAGTTTCTCTAAAGGATAAAGCTAAAAAAGTGCAAAGCAATAATTTTGCAGGTGTTTTTCATGCAGCTACTTCTTTTCATATGGGATGTCAAGTGCTGTCACACTTCAGACAGAGTTGGTTTGGGGCAGACCTCTCACAAGACCGTCTCATGTGGGTGCACATATGAACTCCACAGCGCAGCTGATTTTGATCTGATTTGTGCATCTGTGTGTGCCAGATTTGCTGCATATGCAGAAATCAGTTTTTCAAAGGTCTGCTTCAGAGTGGCCCCTCCCTAAGCACAGCAGCATTTCAACCATGTTAGAAAAGCCAGTCCTGCTTTAGGAAAAGTCTATTAAAAATTCTTCAAGGAACAGCAACAGAGTAGAATAGCCATATAAATTTAGGCACTAGAAAGGACCATTAATCTCATCTAAACTCCTGTAAAACTCAGACTGTATTTTCTTATTGAGAAAATACTTGCATCTAGACCAAGAATGCAGGCACTGAAACTGTTTGAATGGAGGGATGTAAGACTGGTTGCAAATGTTTGTCTACACTTAAAAATTGGGCATACAGCAAAGAGGAATTTTCTTAAATACATACTTGCAAGTTACTAAAACAGTGTTGTGAAGTCCCAAGATTTTGCTCAGAACCGTGTAGTTTTATGTGAATGCTGAGATTCTGTAAGTCAGGTGACAAACATCAGGCTCAGCTTCTGCTGCTGATTTGAAGGGCATCACCATGGTTGCTGAGAAAAGCTTTAATCCAATTTTCAAAGATGCAGGAGCCATGATGCTAATAAAATGCAATTTTCTAAACATGTGCATTACGTAATTTTACACCAGTCTCTTGGGGCATTACAGCACTCAGATACAGACAGTGCAATACTGTGCACTGTACGCATAGGCGGTAAAGGCAATATTGTCTTAATCAAGTGAAGCTGGAAGGCAGGAAGCCAACCAAAAGGAGCCTTGCATGGTGATGAAAACTGGAGAGCTTTATGGAGGCTGGGAGCTTTGCCTCTGAGTCTGGGACAGATGTGGCAGCAGAATAGGCTGGAGCAGGACTAGCTTCTTACACAGCACTACAGGGAAATACCTGGTGATGAACTAAGTGTTTTTGGGAAAAAGAAATAGGATTCAGGGCAAGGTTCATTTTGGCATTTGGAAGGACTTGTCAGCTAAGAGCAAGTGAAATCCGGCTGTGACAGCACGACATAGAAAAATGGCATCAGATGGGAACAGGGGAACGGGAGGAGGCAGAAAGCAAGCGTGGGGAATGTGTAAAAGCCATAGGCTTCTAGATCTGTGTAGTAACTGTGTAATGGGATTTATGAACACTGAAAGTCCTCTGCCTTCCATCCAATATCGAGAATGTGGGAAATCAGAATCGTATCAGATTTTACTTAGCAAGGACTGTGGGTTAGCTTAGCATGGGGTAGGCAGCAGCCGCCAGGCTGACACTGCTGCACCTCTCTGTCCTCTTGTCTAATCAAAAAGAGACATGAGGCAGTGCAAATAGCCATTTCTGATGATCAGAAAATGTTAGTTAATATAATTTTTTGCATCTTCACAGAGAATCAGAGGGAATAGTGGTTGAGCGCTGGCAGAGGAGAAACGTATTTTGTCCAGTGAATTCATTGCCATGACTTCAGGCATGCCCTGTTTTCCTAGATAAGCAGCTAAACTTTTCAATCCTTGCTGCGAAGCATTCTTGCCCATTACTTGTTGTGGACAGAATAACTCCTCAGGGCAAGCGGGGAGCAGAAACAAAGCCAGCTTGTCCCTGAGCCTCATGCCAATAAATGCCTCTCAAATTCAAGAAAGCATGTGTGGGTGATGAATTCGGAACCAATTTTACAAGGGGAAAATATGCTGGAAGAAAAATAAACTCCTACAGTACTTTCCAAAACTGTGTCCCCCCTTCCTTTTATGAAAGCTCTGAGGCTGTCATGAACAGCTATTGATGATTAATGATACCAGGATAGCTGATATGTGAGTGACAAATTAGTGATCAGCTTTAGGCTCACACATACATCCAGCCTCTTTTCCACTTTGTGTCCTACACCATCCGAGTACAAATTGTTTCCCAAAACATTTGTGAAACATAGATAGATAGATAGATGAAGGGCTTTGAGAAGAAAGGTGAAAGCTAAGCTCAGCCAAGGAGATGGATGCATTTCCTAAGCCCTCTCTCATATCTCTCATATTCCTCTCTCATATCTCTCATATTATCTCTACAGCCTCAGGGTTAGCCAAGAGGGGTAGGGAAGAAGTTCCTTAGCCAGGTGCAGCAAGGTGAATTGCCCACAGTAGGAAAGCAACTGGGAAGGAAACGCTTTGAGCTGAACAAAAGGTGTTCAGCTGCATAAGTTTTGGTGGCAGAATTAAAAAGTGGTTTGTCTGATGGAGGAAGGTAAGACATGCAGATGATGTTCTCTCTAGGCTCGTACTGGAAAGTAAAACAAAAATAAAGCACTTGAGCTAACTCTGGTGTGTAAGGAGATGGGATTGAATTTCACATTCGTGGTGAGAAAATGCTTTTACTTTAAAAATGAATGTAAATTAGCTTAGATAGACATTTTCTCTTTGAAGTTTAAAATTAGCTGAACATCCATAAACAAAAGGTACTATTACTCAGCAATAGTTTAAAATTAGGAAGAGAAGATGTCTGCTCTTGTGGCATAGGGATTAGTGTTGGATTCCAACAAATTTGTCATTAAAGATGTTTGACAATTACATTGTACCAGCAGTTGTGTTATTATTCTGTGTTAAACCCTTTAATCTATCACAGTCACAGTATTGCCTCAACTCTAAATTCCAACTGCTAATTTTTAAATAAGTAATTCCCTACGTAGCTGATTTGTGTCGAAGAAAGAAATCATCGAGTTCTGTTTAATAATGTGAGTGATCTGGGAGATAAAGGTGAACAAAAATTAAACTTGCCATTGGTTGCAAATGAGAAAAATCTTAAAAATAATAGTGAAGACAGGGCAAGACCAAGAAAATAAAAGCGATTTGCAGAGCCCTACAGGCAGCCTGGACAAATGAAATCTATTACCTTAGGGAGATACAGATCTACACATATTACTACACGATAGTGTAGTAATATCAGGAAAAAAAATTAAAAAAAAATCAAACAAATGGTGAGATATAAGGCTGTTGTGAGAGAGAACAATGAGAAAGGCCAGATCCTGATGTCACAGTGCAGAAAGGAAGTAGTTCATCTTTGCCAGGCTTTGATGAGAGAATATTTGTCTCGGGAAGATACTTAAAAACTAGAATACAAGTTCAAAGAAGAGTTCTCAGTGGGGTTACTCAGGATTGATTGATTCTTGAGGAGTGATTTATTGTAACTATAATTTAAATTAGTTAAGAACTGACTAACAAGGGCACAAGTTGACTGTGCAAATATTTAAGGAAGAAGACAGCAAGGTTCAAGAGGAATTATTTAGGACATTAAACGAGAGCATAACTAGAAATAATGAGATGTAATTACGGAGCAGAAACTGCATGCAACATATAATGAAAAGCTTGCTTACATAGGGAGGTTGCAAGCTGTGGAGTAATCTCCTATGGGAAAGTGGAAGAAGCTCTGTAGAGCCTGAGACATTAAAAGTAGTCTGGACCAGAAACATAAAAACCTTTTTAAGTAATTGATTAAGATAATGAGAAGGCGAATGTCATAAAGTGAAGACAGAGATAACACTGTCCCTATTTCTTCATGCACTATTTTTTTTTTATTCATTTGCTATTTATACCTAGGCAAGAAGAGGATAAATACGTGACCAGAAGACAACATTTTTGCTAGTTCAGAAAGTAATTCAGTAGTTCAGTAAATGCACACAAGGCTGTATCATTACTTGCTGGAGCTAATACCAGTCCTCTTCCTCTGCTGCTGTTGCTGCCAGTAAAAGATACGAGCTGCTTCTGCCTGAGAGATTACAGACATGTGGTTGTACAGACTCTTCCCCATTTTACTTGGGTCTATCCCAATACTTAGCTGTTTTCTAGTCATTGAGACAAGAAGTTATTCCTTTCAACCTGGGCGTCAACTCTTTATTGAAAGTGTTCAGTTCTGGTTTCAGAGTATTATGGAAATAAAGGCTTGGAAGGGAAACCCTTGTAACCATCTGGGTATCACACAGCAATGCTAGAACTGGCATAACTAAAATGAACAGAATCCGATGGGCTTTCCCCTCAAATCATAGAGTCATGACTGAGGCAGATGAGAAGCATTTTACCCATTTCCTAGGGAGCATCGAATCTCTTGGTATCAAATCTGTTTCCAAGGTTGTCTCTTTCTCCTTACAAGAAGAATCTGTTTGCCAAATATCTAGCACTGACATATGCCTTGAAAGATCCCACTGTATGTGCTGCTGTATATACCTTGGCCTAATTGAAGTCAGATCCACTTTGAAATTAAGATACGTAAACATTTGATGTGTTGAGATTCAGTTAATTTAGAAACCATAAAGTTTCTTGTTTGATTTTCAACTACCATACCTGGGTTCCTGTCTCCCATAAGGCCTAAGTCATATTTCTGTCTCTGTACACAAACTTTTTGGCCTCTCACACAGCAGACTGTATTTAAGACCAGGTCCCATATATCCTTAATTAAAGAGGTCTACTTACACTTCAGTGGGAATCTGCATACCTAGCTCACATATACACAGCAATATGTCAGCACATGGACATTTTTGCCTATAACTATGTCTTTATTACAAGACCTTTACTGTCCTTCTCTCTCAGTGATTTTTCCTTCCCCCCCCACCCCCATTTGACAGACAGGAAGTTTTGGACAATGTAGGGCAATTTCTAGCATCCATCACAGAATCATAGAATCACAGAATGCCCAAGGTTGGAAGGGACCTCAGAGGTCATCTAGTCCAACCCCCCCGCACACACAGGGTCACCTAGAGCACGTGGCACAGGGCTGCATCCAAGTGGGTTTTAAAGATCTCCAAAGAAGGAGACTCCACAACCTCTCTGGGCAGCTTGTTCCAGTGCTTTGTCACCCTCACAGTGAAGAAATGCTTCCTTAAGTTCCTGTGGAATTTCTGGTGCCTCAGCTTGTGGCCGTTTCTTCTAGTCCTATCACTGTCCACCACTGAAAAGAGGCCGCCCCCCTCCTCCTTCCTCCCTCCCTTGAGGTATTTATACACACTGATCAGGTCCCCCCTCAGCCTTCTCTTCTCCAGGCTGAACAGACCCAGCTCCCTCAGACTTTGCTCACAGGGCAGATGTTCCAGGCCTCTGATCATCCTCGTAGCCCTGCGCTGGACTCTCTCCAGCAGCTCCACATCACTCTTGTACTGCGGAGCCCAGAACTGGACACAGTACTCCAGATGTGGCCTCACCAGGGCTGTGTAGAGGGGGATGATCACCTCCCTCGACCTGCTGGAGATGATCTTCTTAATGCACCCCAGGATCCTGTTGGCCTTCTTGGCCACCAGGGCACACTGCTGCCTCATGGTCAACTTGTCGTCCACCATGACACCCAGGTCCCTCTCTGCGGGACTGCTCTCCAGCA
>NW_020454772.1:840623-1187858 GCF_003342845.1 Nothoprocta perdicaria
GCACCTCCCCCGTTCTCCAGGACCTTCCAAAGATGATGGCGAGTGGCTCGGCTAGGACATCTGCCAGTTCCCACAACACTCTGGGGTGCATCCCATCAGGGCTCATGGATTTGTTGGTGTCGAGTTTCCTTAGATGCTCTCTGACCCACTCTTCCTCTACCCAGGGCAAGCCTTCCTCTCTCTGGCTCTCTTCAAATGTCCCTAGGGCCTTGGATTCCAGAGGGCTGCCCCTGACAAACACAGAAGCAAAGGCAGCATTCAGCAGCTCTGCTTTGTCCGTGTTTTTTGTAACCAGGGTACCCACCCCATTCACTAGTGGACCCACGTTCTCCCTGACCTTCCTTTTGTTGTTAATATATTTGAAGAAGTTTTTCTTGTTACTCTTAACATCCCGTGCCAGATTTAATTCCAATTGTGCCTTAGCTTTCCTTGTWGCATCCCTGCATTCCCTGACAACATTCCTGTATTTATCCCAAGGGGCCTGTCCTTTCTTCCACATTCTATATACTGTTTTTTTCTGCTGGAGTTTTGCCAGGAGCTCTCTGCTCATCCACGCAGGTCTCCTGCCCCCTCTGCCTGACTTCTTACGCACAGGGGATGCACTGCTGCTGGGCATGGAGGAAATGCCGCTTGAGAACTAACCAGCTCTCCTGGGCCCCTCTTACTTCTAGAGCCCTAGCCCATGGGATCTTTCCCAGCAGGTCTCTGAAGAGTCTAAAGTTGGCCCTCCTGAAGTCCAGCGTGGCAAGGCTACTTACTGCCCTGCCTCCTCTTAATTGGATCCTGGCCTCCTTCTCATTGGATCCTGTTCTCCTCGTTGGATCCTGATCATCTAGATATTTTGTGATTTGTGACAGCACTAGGCACTACGGGTGCTGGCCCATCTCTCTGTTGCATTAGAGGGGCAACATACGGTCTTTCAAAACTGAAAATCTAGACTGCACCAGTCCATTCCCTGACTACTCTACTACAAAAGAAGCTGAAGCAGCAAATATGCACCTTTGGGCCAAAATACCTTATTTCATTTGGGGGAGAGAAGGCTGGAATAAAGCACAGTAACAGAAGCGCTGTTTCCCTTGAATAAACAGCATCTACATTGAGCACAGTTTGCCCACTGGGTGCCCTCACAAAATGCACGTGAAAGGGACAGATTGATGAGGATGTGGAAGGTGCTGAACTGCCCAGGGTGCACAAGCTTTATTCAGAGAGTCCAAGGTGTAGAGCACCTTACATTTTTATCACAGTATATGACATCCGCCATCTGGAGTCTTGCTCCTCTGCCATCCGCAACATTTACCAGTTTTCTGAGAGTAGAAAATGCCTCCCAGAACTTGCCTCAAACAACACATACCTTGCTCTGAAACAACATCTCTTTTTATTTCTCTGCATGGAGTGAGGATCAGCTTCATTTCTCTTTGTTGCTGTTACTCTGCCAGTGACCTTGGCCACAGCGCATCTTCTGTGTTTATCTACATACCTGCATGAGACAAAAATAGCAGCGAAATTGCTAGCAGGGATGAGAGAAAGAATTACAGGATCCAAAAATATGATAAGAAAAAAATCTTCTCTTGGAGAGCAGAAACTAAATATTTTCAAATTTTAGGTGAAAAAGAAGAGTTATCTATGAGAAAAAAAAAACTCATATGAGCAAGCACTTTTGGCCAAATGTTTTTTGTTTTGTCTTGTCAGTAGTATGCAGTGCACAGTGCACCATCACAATATAGTGGATTATCTTCCCTGTAATTATTATTTAATTACTGCAAAGATGATTTGTTTTTGCATTTTCTTTCAAGTAATTTGAAAATATTTTGCGGCAGGAAAATAAAGAGCTTAGCGGCAGAGTCGAATAGAGGAGAGGCTCGGTCCTTTGGCATGTGCATATCCCAGATGAAAAATAAGGAAGGCTCTTTGGGCCCATGTTACAATTTATGAATTAAGAGAGCAACCTCTCATTCACCCAGCAATGTCAAAGCTAATGTATCTTATTAGCCTATTCCTTGAAGGGACCTCCTGCTTAGCAATGTTATTGTTTCAGTGCTGATTATTTTCTCAAATCTCCAAACTTCAAATTAGCCTACAGCATGTTATCTTTGCTAAGACAGGGGCTATATCTGTTAATTAAACTGCTGCTTACAAAGACAGGCTTTAGCTGTTTCCTGCTGTAGTTTGTATGGACTACACTATGCCACTCGGAGAAATTGAATTACACATGCACCCAAACTAGTGGCTCTTTCACCTTTCTTAAGAGCTTTAATTCAGTCAGGAGGAGCTACTATTTTGTACAGGTTACTGGGATGCAAGACTGATACCTTTGGTGGATCTTTTTTTTCTAATCCTCCCTCATTGCATAATACTTACATTTGTGTCAGGTCTGCCTTTGGTATACAAATATTTTGCTTTCAAGTTGTGATTTTTTTCTAACCATTTAATATAATAATAAGTTTCCTAAATCAGTAAGGACATCTTAACAATAAAAAATATGGAATATATTGTAGTCCTTTTTTCACTGTGTAAAACATAAATTCTTAGGGAAGTGTGTGTAAGAGAAAAAAAAAAAAAAGATGAGGGTGAAAGATGGAAAAAATAAGCATTAGAACTGCTGGACAATCTCAATCTCAGAGGTTGTGGCTTTTTCCCCTTTTGGAGGAGTAGCTGAAATGGGAACCTGTCTAAAGTCTGAAGAATTTTTCCTTAAAGAAGGGGAAGAGAGTAACTGAGATTTGAAAATGTCCAAGAAATTAATTTTGAATGAAGAAAGCAAGTCATTTATAGAGGAGGAAGGGTGGCATTAGTTAATGCAAGTCACCTTTATCATTTTTTTGCTCTGTCAAGATGGCTGAAAATGAAAAATGGGTAGAAAGAGAACAGCAGCTGGAACTATCCAGTGTTCAGGCAAAATGGTGGGAAAATATCTGCATATCTAAGACCAAGACTAACTGCTGAAATGATGTAAATCTGAACAATGAGTCATCTAAAAAGAAAATTTAATGGCACTTGGAAAGAAATTAGTTTTAATAAATGTTTCCATAAATTATCCCTGAAGTGTCCATTTACCATCACAAAACTTCCTTAAAACTCATCTGAGCTCATGCTCATGCTAAACTGCATAGTTTATAATATGGCAAATTTTGAAGAAGCATTTAGGCCTTTTTTAATGTTAACAGTGAATTTATCCTTAAGGAGAATTTTGGATAGTTAGTAAAGATCAAGGGAGTAAAGTCATTAGGATAATGTAGTTCTCATAGAAGAATTAATTGAATTTCATCCATTATTTGCCCACCATAGTTGATATATTTAAAATTGAATTACACCAGTCATTACCTCTCTGCATCTTTTTCTGTAAGTAAATATCAATACTTCTTTTGTTTAGGAGAATAAAATCGGAATGAATAATGGAACGTAGTCATTAGATATATCTCTGGATTAGTTTTTCAGTATTGAATTACAGGTGTGGAGGGAAGTAAATCCAAAGTATTATTTGCTTTCTCTTTCTCTCTTTTTCCCTCTCTAATATATTCAGCACTCACATTGCTTTAGGGGTAAATAACATTTCAGAAAGAAACTGTCTTTTGAAAAACATACATACAGACAATTGTAACTCAGTTCCTTCAAAACATCAGCCATTGTCAGAGTCAGGTAGGCAGGTAATTCTCTGAGAAAATCATATGGTAGTCACTTGTTTGGATTTGAAAAAAGCACTCAGTGTCAGCTTCCAAAATTCAACTAATTTCTTTTTTCTTTTTATCTCCAGATCAAACTCACTGAGGGTTTTGCCCATAGCATAGCAAGGAACCAATGGTATTTCTGTTGGCAACTTGGTATTATATTTTTCAGGCCCATGCATTTTTACAGCTTGAATTCATTTACAAGTGTATATAACAGAAGAACGAAGGCTTTTGGTTAAACTGTACTCTAGAACATGCATTTAAACTGGGAGTAACTTCCTTTAAACATTTTCAAAAGTAATCTGTTTTCTTTACAGGAGACTTAGTCTACTCCTTTGGGCTTAGTGAAGTGATTGCAGATTTAAATATAAACAAAATTCAATGCTTGCTTAACCACAAACACATTCAAGCTGTAAGAGTTTTGTAGAGCAGTTAATGTGAAAAATGGCATTCCCAAAGGACCTTCTGGTTTTCATGTTGGCCTAGACTATGGAAAGATATCAGTGATTTTCGATCCATTAATAACAGAAGATTTTCATGCTGGATTTCAGAACTGACTGTTAAGGCTCCTGAAAATCTTATTCTATGTAAGTCTAGAAATGTTAAAATAATGAACCCATCAGAAAAATATATTTTTTGCAGCAAATGAAACTGGCAGTTAGGTCTCTGATATTCTTCATATTTATTTAGTATATAATGTAAATCTGCCAGTGCTTACTGAGTTAAGGATGAAAGAATATCCAGTGGTTTTGCTTAGTAAATGTGACATGGTGGAATATGACAGAAGAGATCATATTTAGGAATAAAAAAAAAGATGTTTTCTCCATTCTTCTTCATTTAAACAGCTGTTCAAAACACATATTAAAATCTTGACAAAAGACTAGTTTGCCCCCAGAACTGTTTTTTTTCTTCTGTGCTAGTACAGAGGATGTGACCAAGTACAACTCCTTCCATGGCAATTGCAACTCTTGTCATAAGCAGATGTGACTTATGTCTGAAAGACTTTCAAAAGGGCCTCTACAGAAGATTAGCTGGACTAGTCTCACCAAGTATGGAAGCTTAGAGATAGTCATATTATTATCCAATGCTCCCCTGTCGTCCAGTGACTTGTGCCTTGGCCTACCAAACTCTACTCCTGTAAAGCCCCAGCTGATTTATATATGCTCATCCTCTACAGTTTTGAATGATGGATTTGTGATGAGTGAGGACCTTTTTAAGAGCTAGTTGGTTTTGATAGATGTTTTGGGTCACCTCACAAGTTGCAGAGGGCAGTTAAGGAAACAAAGATGTTTGTTTCCTCAGCAGAGTCCTTATGCAAGTACTGGGCTGAAGCTCTTTAATCCCTTGATGGCATAGCAGAGCCATTGCAGTCACTGGTAGAAACTGGAGTTCATCTGCCCAGTTTGTGTCTGTCGTCAAGGGAAGCTAAAGCAGAAATATATTACCTGTAAAGCAGAAAAAAAAATCCCCTGACCGCCAGAACTAAGATCTCTAGTTAGAATTCAGGTGGCTGCCCTTTAAACTGACTAACAGTTGTTCTGCTGATTGCGACTATTCATGAAAAGTGGCTTTGTTTTTAGTTCTGAAAGATCCCAGAGCAACTGCTCTGCCTTGAGTTTTCTTCTGTGAATTGCTAAAATATTCTCTTTTCTGCTACTCTTTTGTGACCCTTTCCTCCCACTTGCCTCTTTCAATGTGTAGGCAGCTGCATTCAAAGGGACAGCAAGAACTGAGGTTTCTCTCCACGTTTCGTATGCCCACATGCCCACAGCAATATGCCTTCCTTAAAATCAGGGAGGAGCTGGCTGGTGCAGGAAGCTTAGTTGTCCGAAGGCTGGGTAACCTGCTAGAATTGTGACCAGGATGCAAGGAGCAACTGAAAGGTGCAGCAAGGATTTTATCTGGCTTTTGGGTTTTGGGTTTTTTTTTTTTTCTTCCAATTCATAGCACTCTCCTTTGGATGCCCAGGCCCTGTTAAGCAATCACACGGCAATCAGAGCTTGGCTTCCTCCCACCGCAGGTGACAGAGGCTGCCTGTTTCAGATGCAAACTACCCGATCTGTGTCTTTGTCATCTTGAAGCGTGCAGGGTGCTCAGTGCAGCTGCCCGTGCCCTCTCCTAACCTTGCAGCTTCAAGCAGAGCAGCGTTTCACATCCGCCTCCGGATGCTCCTTCCCCTGGGAGCAATGGATGCTGTGGGCCTCGGCTCGTGCTGCGCAGCCAACCAGCCCGTGTGGCTGTGGTCTCCGTCACCATCACAGCTTGGTAGCCCCCATGCAGGCCCTGATCCCTGTTCAGCCGCTGCTGACCTGAGCTTGCAACAGGAGCTCCAACAGCATTGCTGCACAGGCAGGATGCTGCTGGGATGATTTATACAGTCTTAAATTGTACAGGACTCTCCCCGTGTTGCATTTCTGTGCTTGAGATGGTGGAGATTCTTGTGCTGAGCTTCTGTTGAACACGAACAAAGGGCCTTCGTCATGACCCACCTCCTCACTGCCCTTCTCTCCTAAAGAATGCTCCCCTTTTTCTCTGAAAGAACCAAAATCTGTTGACCTTCATGGTACAGCAACACTCTTCATTGGGAGGAAAAGAGTTTGATTGCAGCGAGGATCCTGGGAGCTTGAACTAATACTTTAAGCTATATCTCCTTTTTCTTCCTGATTTTCAAGAGATTGTTCAGCTTATTGGTATTTGTATTCCTTGATCAGTGTTTTAATATCATTGTAGATCAATAGAGATGGGCATTTAAATAGACAGTATAAATCATAAATACTGTATTAACAGTATAATACTCTAACCTAGGGAAATACCTAATAGTTTTGTTGACACTGAATGGTATTCTTGTTTTGGTAGATGAATCCTACTTATTTAAATCCTGTGTGCATTTTAAATAAAATATACTTTGGGCGAGCTTAGCAATGGCAAAATTAATTGTTCACTCAGAGTCAAAATATACGATGATTTAAGCAGTATGTCCTTTGATGATGTATAGGATAAGCCATAGCAATATTGAGCCATGCAGCTGACTACTTCATCTGCCTTGAAGGATCATTTCAGATATCAGAGAGCAGAGATTTGATATGCAATAACTGGTTGCTCACACACACAACTGCTGTTTTTCTTCCCAGTAGCAAAGTTATTCATTGCTAGGACACCAGTTGTTTCCCCTTTTTCAAAGATATGTTGTTGATACTGCCTATAGAAAGCCTCTATTTCCACTCATGTACTGTGAATAATCAAAACCTGAGAAATGACTTTGTTCAGGTGAAAATACAGTGGCAAGCATAAAAGCAATGCCTGTATAATGAGCTAGGTTCATCTACTCAGACCATTTTAAAATCTCTTTTTTTTTTTTTCTTTTTTTACTGCATTTTCATTTGCATTCTGTCACTGGCTTGCTGTCAGATAAACTTGCTGCCTAAAATGCTGATAATACTATTGAAATTGCTGACATTTTGAAAAACACGCATGCTTTTATGTGCCATGTTTTGCTTTCTGATTGCACGCTGTGTTACCAGCACAGAGGCTTCTGCTTCACTATAAGGTAAGCAATAACTGACACATGCTCAGAGGATATCTGTTATTCACGGTTATATGTCTTGTATCTTCTTTTGAAGCCTCCCGTGCTACCAGTGGGTTTTCTGAGTAGCTGTAAGGTTGCTTTAGCAGTGGGCTTGCAGATATTCAGAAGTTATCCCAAGAAGTGCACACAAGCAGCGTTAGTTTATGATTGAGCCATGTTCATAGACTGGCTGTGATGAGGAATGACTAGCGTCAACTGGAATATCAGGGATATCAGAAGTAATCTTAACTGGAGTGGTAAAGAGAGCTGCGCAATGGGACACGCTGTTATTATAAGACTCCTGTTCTGTTCATACTGCTGCAGGAAATGCTCCTGGCTCTCCAGGAGAAAAATCCTTCACGAAATACCCTTGGAAACAACCAGATCTCCCTGGCATCAGCATTTCCACTTAGGGGTTAAATCAGTAGGAGCTGCCTGGCCAGAGTCCAGTTTCTCAGCACTGCTCTGGAAAATGGAAGGGCTAGGCTTTGTATCAGTTTATATCGAGTTAAAGCAGATTGATGCTTAAGGGATTTCCACTGCAACATAAAGTATTAAAGATAGGCACTTTTATTATTCCGTTTATTTTTTTCTGATTCAATATGAAGCTGAAGTCTAAGAATTCCTGTTATTTACTACATTACCACTCCAATTTAGCCAAGAGAGTACTGAGAATGTAATATATTTCTGTGTCTACTTAAAGTCGAGATTTCATTTGGTACCTCTTTATTTGTTTTGTTTGCTAGAACATAGATATTCATATTTATAACCCTTTTATTTTCCAGCGCCTCCCAGATGGCTCTGCCCCAAGTGCACATGCTGAATTTTATCTTTTACCAGATCCTGATGAGGTCACTCGCAGGAAAACAAGAGCAGTTTCAAAAAGCACTGACCCTACTTACAATGAAATTGTGAGTACTGTCCACTTTCCTCCATCATTTCTTATTTGATTTTCCTTGTCCACTTTTGAAATAAAACAATACAACATTTAGAGCTGTTAGAATGGGCACTATCAAACAGAACACGCTAAGATGGAGTGTAAATATGTACAGTTTTCTGTTTTGCCTCTTTCTTTGAAGTGAGTCTCTATGTTTCTCTTTAGCAAGGGGGTTAGATTATTCACACTCTTCAGTCTTACACCGTAATTATAGTTACATGTTAGACAGCTGAACCCAAACATCAAAATGTAGATTGTTTTTAATTCAGATTTGTATAATAACATAAAAAGTACTAAGTGAAAGGATCCTCTTATTCACATGCACATACAAAAATAGAAAACTAAATTGTCTTTCAGTGCCCTGAATAATAACATGTAATAAATAACCCAGCTCTTTTTGTGTCAAAATGTTAGCAGTTCACAGCCTGTATAATTATTTCACTCACCATTGAAGTGCTGTCATCTGTGGGGTAAAAATAAACATTTTTATGGAGAGACATTTACTACGAAATGGGGAGCAGCATAAACTGTATTCTTTGGTACTGAGAGACAAGATCCAAGCAGTAGGTGGGATTGGAGATGAGAATTACTACATATAGAAAGTCTCCCAAGGATCTCAAAGCAATTTCCAAAAGCACTTTGAGCAAGCTTCAAAGGAGCAAGCATGGAAAATATTAGCACTCCACCCTGTTTTGTAGATAAGGCATGCTGAAGGGTAACTTAGTGAGCTGACTCTAAGAGCTCTTATCTCCAAATGTCCCAATCCTGGGGTTTTAATAACACTGCTTCTTTTCCCACATCTAGTTGATTACAAAAGTTGCTGGCTTCCAGTGCAGCTGTAAGTAGGCTGCTCAACTAGTGCTGTTACTAACAGCGGAGACAGCTTTTACTCCCTGTGATACTGCAATGGAATAAAAGCAAAACGGACTTATTTTTTTCTTATGTTCTTTTTCTTTCCTTTTTTTTTTTTTTTGATAATAAATAAGACTTGAGAATAAGGCTAATTCAACTGCCCCCCAAAAAATCTTTATTATAACATCTGAAGGATATTCAAACACAGGCAATATCGTATGTTTATCTAATAGCATTAATTGTAACATCCAAAATAAACCATGGATAAGGACCATATCACAACTTCAGAAGGCAATTGTCTCTGTGATCATTTTTATACTATTCTAAGTATAGTATAGAACTCCAAAATCCTGAGTCAGGCAGTACTCAGTGGCTGGGATTTCAATTGTGGTGAAGGAAATAGGAACATCCTTCTGCTGTTAAGAGAAATTCCACAAAACCTTCTGCATCTTTTACTCAAAATTCACAGCCTAATTTACAGATGCTCAGTCTTTTTTTACCAGCAACGCTAATCACAGCAGGGACATATGGTTCCATTGAACTTGGACATTGCAGACCTGATGCTTGTGCTATTAGCAGCTCTGTTCTTCCATATGTGAGACCATTCTATAGGCATTTTATGACCAAGATTGGTAGACTGAAGCAGAAGAAGCCCCAGGGAAGAGAAAACATCTAAAAATACAAGTCAGCTGTCTTTTAAGTTACTTACTGTCCAAAATACTATGTACAGAAATGTACTAGCCTTTCCTTATGAGTTTATAAGTTTTTATTAAAGCCAAATGGCTTGAAGGAAGCTGTATATTAATTTCCCTCTGTGTTCAAGACTGAGAAAATTCTGAAATGTGCCTCTCTCGGGTGTTTTTGGCTTTAGTTTTGTGCTTTTATTGCTTATAACTGCCTACAGCAAATTATCAACCTTGCAAAAGCGCATTTTATTTTTGTTTTTTAACTGGTGTGTGTGAGAGTAAAGATGAGAGGGTCCAGGAGGGCTGACAATAAAATGAACTAGACTGAATGTTTTAGAGTCACTTTTAACAAGCACTGCTTTTCTTTTTTCTCATTTCTGTGTTTGAATTTTGCTGTTTATTGCATTCTCTTTGATATAACATTGCATTAAAAAGTGACAATTGAGAAGAAGACGAGGAAAATAACAACATAGTTGCACATAGAAGATTGAAAGGGATAAGAACTGCTCAGGAAATCCCAGGGTAGGTTAGTAAACTATGAAAAATTAAAGATCAGAAGGCAATTCTGAGTGATTTAAGTTTAAACTCTCACCTTTAGAAATGTAAGCAAGCAGCAGCAACTTGGTCGCAGCGCATGGCCTCGGCCCTGTGACATGGTGCAAGGTCTTCTCCTTGGTCAGTCCCTGAGCACCTGCAAGAATGGAGCAACCCGCAGCAGGAGCAAGTCTCCAAGACAAAGCTGAGTGAGCATTGCCCCAGAGGAGCCATGGGGAGAGGAAATTGGATCCATCCTACCCTTGCCGTGGGGGACGAATGTCAGTGAATGCCTCAGGGTCATACGGGCCTGTTATGGCCTTGGCAGCTGCCTTGGAGGAGGGGGGCAGCAGGCATCCGCTGCCGGAGCCCCAGGAAGCCCAAGGTGGGAGCCCGAGTGGTCCCTCCGGCCCCAAGCACCCGGGCTGATCTGGACAGTTGGCTCCTAGCAAATCTAGGAGCTGTGTCAGGGCTACATAAGGTGAAGCAGCTGTCCCTCATTCGTTGTTAAAATGTCATTAGACTCCTGTAGGTCAATGATGCCGTTTCTTTTTGGTGCCAGAATCACCTGAGCTCCAGGCCTAGCTCCTCCTCTGATTTCCTATCTGGCCCTGTGCACTTCAGCTTCTTTTAATCTAGCTGTATAAATGGGAGGCAAATATTACTCCTAAACAAGGATTTCAAGATTTAACTGGCCTGGTACAGAAATGTTGGTAGGCAGTATTTTTTTCATTCATGTAGTAATGCAGCTATCTGAACTCCATTTTTCTTCTGTGTCCACATCCTGATGATATATACCGTGTTTTACCTGGATTTGCAATTCCATTTTAGAAACAGCATATTAGGATCAGATGAAAGCAGCCTCCTCTGGACTGCAAAGTGTGAGATTGATCATAGTGTGAAGCCTCTTGGTGTCCAATGACTGGAGGCCCAGCTCACTGCTACTGTGATCCACCAGACTGGAGATTTTGTAGCACCTGCAGGGTGGGGAGCACACCATGGGGCTTCCGTGGGGACATGGTGCTCCAGCAATCCTGGCCCTGGCCCCTTTGCCCATTCGTGTTGTGTGGAAGAACCAAAAATTCTGTCTCTCCCAGGTCCATCCATGAACTTCAGAGCCATCCCGAGCAAGGAGCATTGCTGGGGCTGAGCCTTATAAAACTTAAGTACTTTTCCAATGCAGCTACATTAGGAAAAACATTTCCACCCATACAGACTTCAGATGAAATGTATTTCTCCTAACACAGCTTTCCTTTGAGACCTGAACTGCTAGTAGTGTTCTTCCACATTTGATCAACCACTATGCTCAGAAGCTTCTGAGTAATGCAGAGATTGAAAGATAGGTATCAATGCTGAATGCAGCCCCTTCTGCCTAAGCTATCCCTCCAGATTTATTTTTTTTTTAATTTGGAAAATAAAGCATTCACACTTCCTAATTAATCCCAGTGTGCTTTCATAGTATCAAGGTAATTTCAATGATATTTTTTAAACCATAGGCCTTTGTTTTCTGAAGAGATGCTAAGCAAGGTGTCTCATTTAATTTGAGCAGAATTAACAGCAATTTGTGAGTAACAGAAACATCTTAACTTAGTCTGTTCCACCGTCTCAAGTTAGGCTCAGTCTTGGAGATTTTCCACACTTACAACTTGTGCTGAGTGGGCTGAAATACATATCGTGTTTGCTATTTGATGTTTCCATTAAAGTTTGGAAGTATTTTTACAGTGGATACATTTGGATGCAGTTAGCAAGATGAGTCCAGAATCATATGTTTGGGTATTTGCATGGAAATGGTAGCATTTATGCACACAATTTTTAAATTAAAAAAAAAATCTCTCACTTTTTGTGGAGGTTGTGTTTGATCTAGACCAATTATGAAGTCTCATGAGAGCCTTGGTGAAAAGAAAACTCATTTTTCCTTTGGCTTTTTTAATTCTAATGTGTAGTGCAAGATTTAATCAGAGGTAAGTAGGGTACTGAGGGACAATATTTTGAGTTATGCTGCACTGGTGTGATGCCTTTATGAGATGTATCAATCCCTTGAGGCACTACCAAGCAGCATGTTACAAATACAAAATGAATATCTAAAAAAAACCCAAAAAACTGTGTGTGCTTGGCGTTAAAACAATGTTCTTGTGTGTTTAATCTTCATAGAAGAGCAATACATGTAAGTATCTGCTATGGAAAGGTATTTCAACATTATAATAATCTATACATCTCTAGGGTTACCTGGTGGTTTCATACTTCTGTCATGATGAGTATTCTCTGTCTGAAAGTCTCCCTCCTAAAACCAACAGCATTATCAAAATTCCCAGTGGACTTCATGGAGCATCTGGAATTTCTTCACATTTGAGTTTAAAATTCTACTCAAATGAGAGTCTGTTTTTGCAGGGAAAATTATGTATAGCCCTTTTTTTATTCACAAGCTTTGCAAGCATGGGTTTTAGATTTATTTACAAGCACTCACTAATCAGCGTAAATAGACAGAAGCTTTTCTCTTTAAACTACATGAAGTCAAATACATTTCTAAGGTAAATGCACTAATTTGGGTGAATTTGGCTCACAGGTAGTGGTTTACAGTTCTGGAGGGCAGTGTAAAGCAGTCATTGGAAAGTTGTAATGCCCGTCCTGAATGATCTATCAGAGTAAGTGTTTTGCCCATCAGACAGACTCACACATGCAAATGCTTTTTGTGTTTCTCTGCGTATAATTGCAGGTTGTGTATGACACAGTCACCGAGCTCAGAGGACGTGTACTGAAGCTAGTTGTGAAAAGCAAAGGAGCCTTTGTGGGAGCTGTTAACATTCAGCTGAGCAGCGTCCAGTTAAATGAAGAAAAGTGGTACCCGCTGGGAAACAGTATAATTTAAATATTGCCTAAGATAATTCAGTTATTTATCCACTAATGTTTCTTTATCCCATTTCCCATGGTACATTTTGTCTCAGTTGCCCTTGAGAATTTGCAGTCATCCACTGATCATGTCTTAATATTTCTAATCATAAGGCTATTTCCTTAAAATTTCTTCCATCATCTTGCAACATGTTCCTGTTAGTGTGGGTGAAAAAAAATCACATGCTGAGAATTTGCAGCAGCAGCATGCAGGAAATTTTTATGACAGTAATGAAGTTTTTTATTATTATTTTTATTATTAACCACTACTGTAAAAATTTTGGTATTCCATATAGATCAAGCTGTGGATTAGAGCCTAATCCTAAGCCTATATGAGTCAGTGCCAGTCACTGACTCTGTTTCAAAGCAATGCTGGAGATGATGTAATTTAGCAGAGTTCCCTGTGACTTGCTGCATATGGTGATTCTCCAGAGGCAGATCCATGCCATGATTCCACAGGTGCCAGTACATTTCAAACACTTCTAATGTATTTCTTATTAAATGTTGCACAATCCATCTTTTCTTAAAGGAACTTTAAAACTTGCAGTATATGTTGGTTTCCTTTTAAATGTTTATATAACTTTCAATCCAAGATATTTATTTAACAGTAAAATACTTCTTCATTTCATTTATTCTGACATCCACGAAGCAGATACAACTGGTCATTTCTGGGGTGAAAGTGGGGAGGGAGAGGCTAATACTGATGGATAAATAAAACATGTTGAATGTAAAGTTTCAGCATAGCATTTATTTGAGATCAGACTGAAGGGAATCTTTGTTCCCCAGTCTAACTTCATTGCATAGACACATGCTTAGAGAAACCAGACAAAATATACATGGAGAGTTACAAAAGTGTAGATAAACATACATATAAACAGGGAACGCAAGTGGTATCTTTGAGTTCACTGGGGCTAGTTACGGGCTCTGTTCTTCACAGCGTTTTTATACATGTGAATGAACTGTCCATTAATGCCAGCCTCTTACATAGACACAGTTGAGCATGTATATAAAGCTTTCTAGAATCAAGTACACGTTTTTAGTGCACAGGAGCCATGTTCACTTGAGATCTGATCTGCTGTTAAACTTGAAGTTACCATATGCCGAGCAGGTCTGACATTTGTCCTGGCAGGTGGAAGAGCAGTCAACGGAGGGATGATAATGCCCGAGGCAGAGATAACTGCTGCCTTCTTCCCAAGGACACTCACAAATCAGATGCTGGAAGGTAATGCTGTATGAAGTTCCTGAAGGGGCACTAGGAGTTTAAGTTAGGAATCCAAATAAACTGGAGTTTTCCTCACCGCAAAACCAGCTGCTTGGCTTTAGCTTGGCTTTAGCTTGGCTCCCTGAACAGATCCACCAGATATTGCTTGCAGAGAGTAAATACCACCTCAGTAAAAGGAGGTGGGGGAAGCTGTCTTGGACTAGTATTGCTAGGATTTTTCAGGGCTGAAAAAGGCTACAAAATATTTGCCCCAAGTAAAAGATACGGGGTAGCATTCAGCTATCATCAGTACAAAGATCAACCAGTCTAACATTTTAGATTATAGCCATTCCAGGGTGAACAGACTGACTTGCCACTTCAAGCACAGAAAACATATTGTGCCCAGCTTACAATGTTATCAGATTACCTGACCTTACAGTTCAATATTGATTTCAGATTACCCTTAGTCTTCTGTCTTGGTTTCTATATTAGAACTTTAATGCAATTTTCTAATAGTGTTATTTCCTGTGACATTTTCTAATCATTGTTTACAGCATGCCCTGATTTTCCATCTAGGAACAACATACTTTTTTTTCTTTTTAATGAAAGATATGTGACTAAAAATAGCATGAAATAGGATTATCAGAACTGTCTGCAAACACCAGCAGTGGTGCTTGGTATTGCAGAAACCAATAAATGAAAAGTCTCTTGAAAAAAATCCATATGTGAGTAGCATGTCTGCAGTTAGCTGTGTAGACAAGCTCCTGTGGAAGCTCAGCAACAGTTTTGTAAGGAAGGGGGGCAATTTCTGTCTAATGTACAAGATAGTTATGTCAGGCCTGAAGCTGCCCTGAGAAACCTTGAATCACACAATTGACCCCTCCATTTTCTACATTGGTTCCTCTAGTCCACCTCAAAGCTGCCCATTATGTTCCCTATTTACTGAGCTCACAGGAAGGTGTATCCCAAGCTCCCTGCTGCTATGATGAACAGAGCCCTGTACAATTCAGTTCATGGCTTCTCTATCTTGAACAGTAGGAGGCTCAAGACTAGGCTGAACAAAAGTGCCAAGAGCATCTGAGATTTTGTCATGTTAAGAGCTGTTTCCCTCAGGACTGTTTTCTTGAAGGTAGCAAAATTAAAATGAAAATTAATGAGTTACCTCCTAATCAAAAGCTGCCATTATTATTAATTTAAAGGGTAAATTGTATGTGTCATTTTTTTTCCATTTCCTTGGAAACATTGATTGTAAAATTATTAAAGCTTTTGCTCAGTATAAATAAAAAGATTCCCTGTAACATGCTCATAATTTTTAAAATTTACATGACAAATATTAAACCATTATTCTCATTCGGTAATTAATTATCATTTTGCAATTAGTTTCAAATAAAATTATTAAGTGAATTCAACAAGAATCTCCTCAAAAGGTTCCATCTTTCAGAATGATTCCTAAATTACAGGAGGGCTGAAATCTGGAGACGTTGCTTACTTAGGGTCCCATTTACTCACGCGAGAAGTCCCAACAGCTTTAATAAGATCCCCGAGAACAAACAGGGCACCCTGGAAATCAGACCACGGGCTTGTTGCGAGCCTTGTGATGTCTGCTTTATTGAGCAGGGTGGTGCTTCGAAACTACTGCTACGAGGGAGCCTCCTTAATAGTACCAGATGTAAACAAACAGCGACGCGGGTTCCAGGCTGTCACCAGCTTTGGAATACAGAGGAATGTTACGGTAACCTGGAAAGAGAAGGTCACTCAATCAGCATGTTAACCACCAGTGCAAAGCTCCTGATGGAGCCCCATCTCCATTTGATGGAGTTATCTCCATCAGTACATACCTCACTTGCTGTGCAAATAAAGCACAATATATGATTCTCCAAGTAACACTTAAACTAAAATCAGAGAGCCCCAAGACTATATTGTTTTTCTCCTTTACATATACAGTAATTCAAATCTGGCATTTTTGGACGGAAAATCTCCCGTTAGAAACTTTCCATTCCTTTTAGATGTTCTTCAGACTTCTATCCCAGTGATATTTAAGGATTAGGGAGGCACACATTTTAATATTTTAATTTTAATATAGCACCTCACATTAAATAACTTGTGATTCAACACGGATACATCTTTTGGGAAAAGAACCATTCCCATTTTCATTGGAAGCAACAAAAAAGAAATCAGTGTTGCAGTGGTAACACACTATTCTCCTGAAGCATAAAAATCAGTGTAGTTTTAAGCTGTCTCCTAGCCCTGACCTCTTGAACTCGTTAAGGATCTTTTTCATGAAAGATTGTTTCCCAGTATCAGAGGCATGGCATGGTTCCAAAGCTATAAATGCATCTGGAGACCTGAAGTATTTGGAAAAGCCATATTTCTAAACATCTAATTAACTTACCCGAAAGCAAAACACGTCCCCTCCCCAACCTAAAACTATTATTGCTTTGTAAAATTGTAAAATGGCCACATTACATAATATTAAACAGTGTAAAAAAACAGTGAAAAAAAATGTAAAAAACAGCTGGGAGAGGGAGGAAAGTGATGATATAAACTTGAACCCTTTCAGCAGAGAGTGCAGGGGAGGGTGGCAACAGCAAAACTTGGTGCTGCTACCTGTCAAAACCAAAAACAAGCAAACCAGAGGGAGATGCAAGCACTGCTGCGCTCGGAAGGCTGAGCTCAAGCAGCCTGCCCTCAGGGGAAACCTCAGGGATATGGATCCGAGTCCTATCATGCAAAATGAAGTGTCAGAGCCTTGAAGAGGGTTTAAGTCACAACTCACTCCTTAGTATTTTGCCTTAGACAGTCCTCAGAAATACAGGCTGTTGGGAAGTCTGTTGTAAGAGAAACTATATTCGCTTCTCACTATTTTAGGAGCACAGGTACCTAAGATGAAATTGTGGTTCCACCCTGGGAATTCGGAGGTCTCAATGTTAAGTATCACCAGGAATTTTGAAAAATAGCTGTCAACTTGTTTCTTAACAGCATTTCATTTATGCCTCTGGGTGGCTTAATGACATTTACATTTTTCTCTGTGTGTTAAGGGAGGGAAGCAATTTCCTTAGTGCTGTTTATGTTTATTGCATCTACACTCATTTCTTAATGTTTTAGAATGACTTCACTCAAAATCTGTAGTGTATGATCTGCATTCTTTTACATTTCAAAAATGTGAATTCATCATTTGTGATGAATTTACATCACAAACTAAACTATACAGGCACACTAGAAATGCACTAAAAAAATCTACAAATAAATTTGCCCCAAGTGATGGTTCTGCAAGCATATTTAAGCTGTTAATATCTGCTGTTTAAAGTTGTCTCAGTATCGAGGAAAGGGTTATTTTCACAAAACATGCAAACAAAAATAAGATGGAGAGTGATCAATGTAAAGATTTACGTTGGAGAGGAAAGAGTGCTTTAAAAGCAAAGTCTTTGTTCCTGTGTAACTGTTCTGCTTCTAGAAAGAATCACAAACAGCTTTATGTTTTCAGAACCTGGAAGGAAAAAGCCATTAAAAAAACTGTTAAATCCAATAAAAAAAAAAAAAAAAAGGCACAGTGCCATTGCCAGCTCTGACTTTGTGTCTTGACATCTTCATTCACTAATAAAAGTTGGCCCTGCTTGTTTTGTCCAAAATAGCTTCACAAAGTCAATATAGTAAAACAAGCATTTTACATAAGCCTTTCTCCTTGGCCTACTGACTTCTGTGTCTACTCTTTATTGTGCAGACTATTAATCCGTGAGATTAATCCAGGAGCTGTAATGGTGCAATAAAAGAAATACTACCCATAGAAACACTGTAAATATTTTGCTTAGCTGTAGGCTGGTAGTATGGGGGGGTTGTGGGGTTCTTTTTTACTTCTGACTTGTGTTGTTATTTGGGCCCAACTGCCCAACTACTTGCCTGACTACCAAGTGCTCCAAACTTCTGCCTTTGTAGTGTTTTTTTCCTAATTTTGCCTAATTGCTCTTCTTGCTTCCAGTACAAACAAGCTAAATCCCTGTCTGATCTCTTTCTGATTGGCATGTGAGTGGGGGATTGGTGCAGTAGGAATAATTAATGGTCATTAATATTCTTTTGATTTCTATACTGTGGATTTGCATTCAGAGACTACAATGACTTAAAAATACAAAGAGTGCAATTTTTACCTATTGTTATACATAATGCAGAGCTTCTAGTGGGAAAGGAGCATAATGCAGCACTCCATCCACGCTAGAGCAAGGATAAAAGCCTCCATTGTTGCAGATTACTTTGTGCTATTATATGTGGTTCACTCGCAAGGATATTACCTTTGCTCAGACTCTGCACTGGCAAGGTGTATTGGCCAAGGAATTCATTTCCAGTTAGAGATATCTGATCTTCCACATTGAAGCGTATCAGGGCCAGCTCAGGCACTTGGACAGTAAATGTAAAAGTTTCATTCCATCTGGGGTTCAAAGCTGATGAAAAGAGAAAGTGCACAGTATCAAAATGACATTTCTTCTTTTCTTTTTTTTTCTTTTTTTTTTTTTTATTTAACATCAGCTATCACTAGCCTGAAAAAAAGAGATATGCTTTCTTTTTCCTTAAGTTTCTGTGCCCACTAATTGCAGTATAGCTCAAATATATGTATAGATTATGAAGTAAAAGCAGTTAAAGAGAGGCCCTCAGAGCAAAGGTCAGGTGGGTCGGGACACCCTTGCAGTATGCACGTCAGCCCTTTCTAAGGATTTCCGTGCATAAGCTAGACAGTAGTGTAAACCAAAAGCATAAGAAACTTGCTATCTTCTTTTCCAAGAGAGCAAAATGGGACAGTGACATCAGATTCAGAATCGTGTTTCAGAATCATTTCAGTTTCATGTTTTTGACAAAGTTTTTACAGTTTTTACAGTGTTAGAAATGAGACAGAAGCTAAATAAAATTCGTTAGAAATGACTTGACTAAAAACAAAAAACAAAATGAGGATTTGGAACACGAAGGGGCACTTTGTCCTAAAAGAAAATGTTCATACATTTTCAACTTAATTTCAAATTAAAGCAAGAATTAAAACCTCAGCCATCTACAAAAAGGAGAAAGGAAAAACAGAAGACAGAGGCCCAGAAGAAGGGAAATTGAACCTTTAAGCTGAGCCATCAAGCAGGTAAAGATAAAGGTAAAGGTAAGAAGATGCTCCAAGACAAATGTAAAGATCATGCACTTTGTCTCTCAGGCAACTAAGGGGCTGGTCTTACTGGAAATCCCATATAGGAGCTAAGTGGAAAAGTCACAGAAATTTCACCACAAAAACTCCTTTATCTGCTTATTGGTGAGTAACGATAATGCATCTCCTCTTCCTTCAGAAGAGAGCTACTTCAGAAGAGAGTTTGTGCTTCCTTAACCTGCTGCTCTACAAAAATGGCACATAGCATGAAGTGCTGCTACAAATTTTATGCCAGAAGTCCCAAGTCTAGAGAGAAATAATTGCAGCCTCCACAGTACATAGGCAGCTTTGGGGGAAGGAAAAAAATGGTTATTCACATGAAACCTTATCTTTTATTCAGTTCAGGATAATTTATTCTTTATTCTTCAGGAAAAGACTGATGCTCACCGTTGCTTTTGGCAACACTGGATTGTTTTTTTGTTTGATCTTCTGGCACACCATAAATTTCTATCTGCACTAAAGGGTCGGCTTTGTTACTCTTCGATAGATTGCTGCGTGGTAACTGATGACCACTGATGAGCTGGAAAATGAGAGTTGCAATGTAAAGATATAATTCTAAAAATGGGCTGCACATTGTAGCCAAAGAAACTACAGGAAGCATGTACCACCTATATAAAAATTGTTATAAAAATGCATACTAAATCTATTTTTATACACAATACACATATAAATATGCATAATAAATATACACTGCATATATACATTGCATGTAAATACACAGCAAAATTAAGAATAAGCTACTTCCTATTTAATTTGATTCTTAGCTAATTGGATGTCACTGTGTTTTAAATAATAATTTTAAATTGAAGCATTTTTGCATGATAATGAGCCAGAAAAATGACATTGGGTTAATATACAAAATAAAAATGTCTTAAGGAATCAGACTAATGATTTTCTTCTTCTGAGAAGAAGCTTGCAAATTTCCATTAAGGCTGCGCCTAGCGGACCAGCGTTAACACTCACAGTGACATCAACATTTTCTTACAACCTAGGCAGCCGGGTTGCCTTACCTGTGCGCCTTCTCTTTCAAAGCCAAACATGAAAACTCAGCATTTAGTAGGCACCCTGATGTTCTTCTCCTTAATTCAGCTAGTTACCTGGAAATTTTGCCTCAGGCGACCTGGTGTTCTGGCAGCAGGCCTAACAAGGGATCTGTGACAGTCATGGCTTTGTCTGTGTTCTAGCTATAGTTTGGTGCACCTAGGAAATAGGGGTGCACCTACTTAGGAAGTAAGTACACCCAGGATAAGCATCCTTTGCTAGGTAAATGCAGTAATCTCTGCTTCAGACTGCAGTAGTGGAATGTATCAAGACAAGCTAAGTAAGTCTTCGGGGCTTAGGCAGAAGATGTGGTTCTTCAGGTCCGAATCTCAGAACTAAATTTTAAAACTCATGATACAGATTCCAGTCAGCCATGTTGACCTTAAAAAGTCAAAGCCACAGATCACAGCTTGTGCTTAGGTGTTTCCTGTAACACCTTATGTCAAGGCAAGTTGTAGCCGGAGAGGTTCAAAGCCGGTGGCCCAGCAAACCCTAGAGCTGCCCGTCTTTCCTGGCAAATAGCTGTTACTCTCATGAGAAAAGCTTCACAAGCCACAAGCACTGACACACTGCCCACTTAGCACCAGGGGCTTCCTTTGACCTCTGAATGTGATCCTCCAAAGTCAGCCCTGTAGTTCAAGTGCTGCCTCCCTCTTGTACTTCTTTGCTTCCTCCCTGCCTATTCTCAGCTCCACGCTCCAGGTAGGAGCTGAGCGAGCTGCTTTCTGCCTGCTGTGACCTACCCCCAGAAAGGGAGCCAAACATTTGTAGAAGCCAAGGTGAAACAGAGAGAGAGAGAGAGGAGAAAATAACATGCTGAGCCCAGAAGTTTGGGTATAAATTACCTTGCACATTTGTGTTTCAGAAGCTATGCTCTCTTCTCACTGAGGGGAATTAAGGGCAGCACATCAGAAAAGAGGGCTATTGGAGTCTGAAAAATCAGCCCAAGAGTGATTTTCTATTCACCTATAATCCTCTCCATAATGAGCTACTCATTCAGATTCAGTATGAGAAACTTTTGACCCCCAGATGTTTTATGTGTTTGGCCTCTAACTGAAAACTAATTTCTCCCTTCAACAAGCCAGTAACTCTTCTTTAGCAGAAATGTTTTTTTCTTTAAATCCTGTTGCTGAATTTTGCCTTTCGCCACCATCTCCTGCTTTTGGCTGCCAATCCTACAGTCCATCCAGGCAGCAGCCACCACTGCCCTGGAGCTGCCCTGTCCTGTCTGTCCTTCCTGGCCGTGCTGCCAGACTCAAAAGCTGCTCTTCCCTCTTCCAGATTCTTCCACGCTCAAACATCTCCTTTCCTTAGTTAATCATTTGGTCTGTCTCTTGGGATTTTTTCCTTGGAAAATGCATTTTTTCCTTCCCAGAAAAAAAAAATCTGGGATCTTTCTTTGTTTTCAATCATTCCAACTTAATATAATTAAAGGCTAAAATAGCAAATGTGTAGTCATGGATGCTTGAAATGACCTGTTAATGTCTACTGAGTGACTGGTGTGCTCACTGTAAGGAAATTAAAATGTTCTGGATAAGGTGTACATGTTGCTTAAGCATTTTATAATTACTACTATTTCATTCCTATTATTTATTTCTGTATCAATTACACATTGATAATCAAGTATCCATTATACATTGATTTTGCGCTAGTTAAATACCACTTATGCAAGCAGTTTATTATGTGATCAGATATAGCATTTTTCATTGGGAAAAGGTGCTTTTCTAACTACTAAAAATTGTAAAATATCTACTTGATCTCAAAAACAGCATTTTTTTTAATCCATTATTTTTAGATGAAATCTATTTCTAATATCTATAAGAACTAAACAAGATTTGAAGATTTTGATATATTTTAAGATGATAAATAGTTTTTATGTATGTGTAGGAAGATAATTAAACTTTTAAGAAGCATCAAGCTTGCTGTCATATCTTTAAACATTTGCCTTTATCAATTAGTATTATCATAGCACAATATGTTGTGACTACTTGAATAGCATGAAAACGGCACATTTAAAATCTGAAAGTTTTCATATAGTTCAGTCCCTGCAACCACAGCTCACACGTGCCCGTGTCAGCTACACTTGTGACTTGTGACTCAATACAAGCTGTATTTTTATTTACATATACTGTGAAAATAATGGTTTTTAGAAACCCTTATAACTTCTGAACTAATACTTCTTAAAAAAAAAAAAAGGAAATATGAGTAAATTACAAGTGCGAAACCAGTGAAGCAGCAGTAGATACTCTGTGCAAGTGCTGTGCCTCTCATACAGTGCTATGAGAGGCTCAAAAATCAAAGTTAGCCTTTTCAGCAAACAAGAGTAACGCTGAAATGAGATACCAGTAATAGGTAAATTAATAGGTCTGAACTACCTACGGGCAGTTTGTATTCAAATTTCATGTAGAAAACCGTAATTTAGCCAAACTTACCCTTATTGAAAGAGCGACTGGAGTACTTTCTCCTGCTACTTTGTGTGGGTTAAATGTTGAATTGAGCTTTCTCAAGAATGCTGGCTTCAGAATATAGCCACAACCACCATTGTCTAGGAACTTTCCATTTTGCAATTCCATTGGTAGTCCAGGTGTCTGGAAATTTAAGGCCACTAAAAAAAAAAAAAAAGATAAGTACATATTTTCATATTTCATATTTCCTTATTATATTTCATAATTCATATTTCAATGATTTATAAAATTACTCCCTGACAGTAATCATATATGAAAAAGTATAGTTGATTAATCTTTCTTTCATATATAGAATAGCACATTTTCACCTAAATTTACCAATATCCAATAAATACTCAATATTCATGTGCAAAAGCAAGTGAGCTATTTAGAAATGAATATAAAACACATTTTAATAATTATCCTATAGATTTGCTACACTGCAATGTGTACAATCTTATCCTTTTTTCTTATATATTAGACTTGGCAGAATATGAAATGAGAAAACTTTTTTAGTCATGAGGACTAAATTCCTAAGCTAGTTTCTCTGCTGCAATAAAATCCTGGACCTGAATCCGCTTTGAAAATTCTGCTCTGGAAGGGAAACCCATAGGTTTCTAGCTAGTATTGGTGACAGTGCAGAATTCATCACAGAGATGTCGCCAAGAATATCAAGAAGCTTTAGCTTAGAATTACAATATTGAGTGCAAATATATAGGAGCTTATTGAATTAGAAGGTGTTCTTAAATTTATGTGCACAAACACTTCCTTCAGGTTTCATCCTCTGATACAGATGTTTATTGCTAGAATACAACACACTGTATCCTTTCCTTGGCAGCTCAAAACAGTTTTGGTTTGCTGCAGCAGCGATAATAAAATAGCACACCTCTCATCAACAGGATATTGTAATTCATGAGATAAAGCCAACACTGCCATAGACCAGTTTAATGAATTTTCCCCCTATTACAGTACATTGGAGCTTCCTGTCACATTCAAAATAGAATATGCACAAGTCAAAGCAGTAAAGTGATAACATAACTTGTATTAAATAGAAAATGACAAAAAGTCATTTACTTGATGGCTTGGCAGGAAGAAAAGGGAAGGCTTTAAGTAGTACAAGTGGCTCCTAATACTAGTTTAGGAAAGAACTAGAATTACATGTTCCTACAAGTTAATATAAACCTATTGAATGAACATGTGATAGAATTCAGAAGTCCTAATCCTGTGGAGGAAAAGCATGGAATTCAGATCTTTTTCACTGGAAGAATTCCTTGCTCATTCATTGCTTTGACAATCTTTTTAAAATTTCCATAGTAAAAGGCACAAATAGTAATAGATCTGTAGAGTGAAGCAGCTGGTACTAAGGTCTGAGTGTCTGTAGTATATGTTTGTAGCATGTTTTTTACATCAGAAGAGCTCTTGTCTGGTCCCGGGGACTCAACGCCCATTAAAAGCTGGAACACGTGAAGCAGCCCTGGAGTGCATCTGCTGTTTCATCTGCAAGGAACCCCATCTGCCCTTGTTCCCACTGCTCTTCAGCACCAAAAGTGTAGTAAGTAGCAACAATTGGGAGAATTACTTTAAAAAAAAATAACACCACCACCAAGACTCAAAATACAGTCCTGCTTTGAACTGGTACTATGTACCAGTACTATGTGACTTGAACTGGTAAATGTAGACAGAGGCATAGATTTTGTATGACTACACAGAGGAATTTTAAGTTCATTTTACCTTCAACCTCAGAAATTAGACTTTTAAATGTTTATGCTGCCCACTGCACCCAATAAATTTTTGTTGACGACTTTTAATGTAGTAAGTAAGTACTCTCTTGGTATATTTTGGCAGCAGTTCACATTTTGTTTTCGTGACTCAACACACCAGCCAGAAAGAGGCCCAAATCATATGGTGCCATATGATTCTCAAGGGCAAGGGAAGTATCTAATCCATGGAGCCAAGCAGTTCAGAGAATGCCTTGGAGCTGCAGCTCTGAAGATCTCCTTGAAACCTCAGACCTGGCTCAGATAACCCCAGACCTTTGCAGATAACTTAAAATCTCTCTGCAGTTACCTCCCAAACCACACTACAAGAGCAAGTTATATAGAGTATATCTGTATTTAGGGAAAAAAATAAGTGGTAGCTTCATATAGCAGCAAAAGTAACATAAATGTATTTGTAGCTTCTGTACGATGAAACAAATTACATGATTGCACATAATGAGCCTGTTGCTAAATTTGCCAGGCACCATAGGCCACGAAGCAGAAAAATCTGATTTAGCAACAGAAACAAGCAAAACAGAGCAAGTTGCAGTGGATCTTATTAGGAAAATTTATTTTGCAATGCAAGTGAAGGGAAATGCTGTTATGGGTTGATATTTTCAAACATTAAGGCTGTATTTTACTTAATATAATTTTATCTTAGAATAAGTTAGAAACAGTCTGAATAGTACTTTTGAATTACCTACTGAGTTTCAGACACAGCAAGGTGTAACTGGGGTAAATAAATAGAAGATTTTTCATTATTCTCTCTGTGATGCATATCTCTACAACAGCTACTATTTGCAGGGCTCCTGGCTGCCTTGGGTCTCCTAGCGCAGTATTCTATGATACACTAACGATGCAGAGTTCTTCATTTAATCAAAGGCAATTACAAATTTTATACTTTTTGAGGAAGGGTGAAGCTCCTAGACAAAAAGTTCCCATGTTTTCCAGCTTCTAGCAGACCCATCTCAGTGACATCCTTCTACAAGGAAGACTGAATTTCTACCCGATATTTCATCTTAGTTTTGATGACTTCAAGAACAGAACTTCCTGTTACCTGTCTTGTACTGATATATGAAATGGTAGAAATTCTTAATACAAGTGTGAAGAGAGCTTTAAAGCCCTAATTTATTTTGGAAAGAAGCCCAAATACACTTAATAGTACATAACCTTAAGATATGTGTTACCAGAAAGTATAGGACAGTCACCCGGTGTTTAACACTGTGTAAGTTAAACTTCCTCCTTACTCTTGATACTGGCATCAAAATTGAAACGGCACAATATGGACTCGAGGGACAACCCGAGCAAAAGACTTTTTCCATATGATTCCTACACCAAAAGCTTCTCTTCTCCAAGGCTTTCTAGAGCCATGAGACTAACCCGAGTTCAGAATATTTAACATTTGAGTCTTCTTTCAAAGTGTCAAAGTTGCAGTGGTGACCTGGTGGTGAGGGGCGTTGTGTTAAAACTATATAGTAAATACCAGTTAAGGAATAATCCAGCTCCAAAGAGATAAATTACCTAACTCTGTAATATAGGAATATAGAGGTCTGGTTTATCCCAAATCTCTGCATCACAAGCAATAAACGGCAGACCCAACTATAAGCTAAATACTCAAATGTAATATCTTTTGTGGGCACTACCATTCAAGAAGCAAGTGTTTATAGTGTGATGTTATTAAGATTTTGGAAAAAAAAAAAAGTGAATGCTGAGATTCCAAGATTCCTAAGTGACTGCTATTTGAAGGCAGTCAAGGAAAAATGCATGTCTTTTGTCTGTGATGCTGCCTTCAAAAAGGTCCCTCTATCAGAGCTTTTTTTTTTTTTTTTTTTTTTTGCTTCCTGGTACTGTTAGCTATATTACGACCTTGAAGTTTAAAATATTTTCTGCATTTAAAAAGGAAGAATTTTAAATGAATAAGCATACATTTATTCTTGATTTTCTCTAAAATGAGTTAGTTAATTGCATTTTGTACCATCCAAAATCCAACTCTGAATGTTTGAATTCTATATAAGCTCTAAGAATATCATTTGCAAAAGGCAGTCAGTGCTACTGGTCCTCTCTCCAGACTTCACTTCACCCATTCCGGTTTAAAGAGGCACAGATCACACTTCAAAGCGTTTGCTCAGGCTTGTTGCTGCCCTCTCAGCTCTTTGCAGCCTGCCTGTGATCTTAAAGTGGGCTGCTCGTGATGGATTGGGTACTCCACATGAGGAGTCACTAGTGCCAGCTAAGCAGAAAACTAGCTACTGTGCCTTACATACTCAAATCCTGAGCTTCAGGACCCTCATCCTAATGATACGAACTGTTTTGTCATTGCTTATGGTCTCATTTATGAGATTGAATCTGATGTACCCCGTTTATCCCATATTAGTACTCTCAACCATGCTCAGAGTATAGATCTGTTCTCCTGCTGTCTAGATCGCGGTTACAGCCAGTCCCTTTACTGCCCAAATCTGCAGAAAATAATTCAGAAATCCTTCCATGACTGGCTAGTTCACATCACATTTCCAGAAGTGATGCAGGTGGCTCTTAAAAGATTTCATCCACAGGCTGAATACACAGCATGCTAACTGAATGTGAGGTGGCTCGTAACGCAGGGAAAGGGGAGCACATTCAGTCAATACAATAGCTTGAAACCACCTGAAGATCTCCAAGAAGGACGGACTATTAAATGCTGAAAAACTGTCAGCCATTAGATGTACTAGGCAGAAAATATTCATTTAATAGACAAAAATACTCAGTGGGACTATACTCTCCATCAGTAGTAAACAAATGTCATCAAAATAAAATATAGTACTTTCATTATCTGAATGATAAATATATTAATTTATAAGCCCTATGCATACATTGACTTTCACAATATCCTTGAGTGAAAATAATCTTTCCCTTTGAAATATCATTCAATCTAAAATGCATTCTTATGGAGTTCACATAAGTGAAACCCAGTGCTTACTACCACATGTTGAGATGTAGGGAGGATGGTAGGTGCTCTATCACCAGGAGGTCAGAGCATGCAATCTGGGAAAATCAAGGAACGCACTGACTTCCAGACACTTGTTCCATCCTGCTCTCTTGGAGAAGCTAGAGAGGCTTCCAGCACTTTCTGGTTGAGACTCTCTGCCGAAGCCAGGCAGCCTCCTTGCTCCTGAGCTCTATGTGCTCTTCGGGCCATGTCCAGCGTGTCCCTCTGATCCCAGCTGCTGTCTCTGGGTAAGGCCAGGCTTGTAGACACACCCTTCAAAGGCAATCCTTTAAACACCCTAAACCACCCCCCTGACCTGTAGGCCCTTTTAAAACCTTCACTCTGCCCCAGCCCTCTTACCAAGCCAGAGAATGGGTGAGATCCTGCCCAGGCTTCATGACCATGGGCTGACTCTCTGCCAGAAGACGTGTTCTCAAGTGCAAAGTCCATTGCTTCCTTACAAGCAAATGACAAACTGAACCCCCCTGTCTGTGTATACTGCAAGGCAGTATATATTTTGACACACAAACTATGCAAATGCATCTCTCCTTTTTGTTAATTTTTTTTTAATGCAAAGAATTTGGTCAAAATGTATATGCCTCTCACTGTACAGTAAAATGGAGTTTTATCTGTATATACAAATACCAGTAGTATTCCACACTCCTTTAATGGGAGGAGGCAGTGTCTTTCTTTAAATTCTATCCCATCATTTCTTAAATTCCTTATTTCTTAAATTTGCCACTATATCACATACTCAAAATGAACACAGTGTTCATTTCAATGTTCAGTGAAAAAGGTTGTGAGGATTTCTAATCTTTCCTTGATAAAGCATAATATATCTAGTTGATCTCAGGGGAAAAAGATCTATTTTCTCTAGTATTGCCACTTGTCCAGAAAGAAAAGAAAATAGGAAAATATTGTTTCCCAGCAAACATACAACAACTGACAATTCCCAAGTAATTTAGGGAGCCTCTACCTACTCTTTTCAGTATTAGGCTTTTCAAATTCTGGCTGTTTTTCAAGTTTTCATTCACTCAAAAATCTAGTATGATCAAACTGACAGCCGGTTGCAGCTGCATATATGGCACGCAATAAGATCTAAATAACTGTGTTTCTTTTCCGGAGATATCTTCTAAGGTTAAAATCAGAGCTAGCTAGAGAAGCCCTTGTAGCCCATCTTTATTTGCATTAATTTTTGCCATATTACTGAGCGCAAAATTTAACGACAAACCATATGTGCTGTTGCTAAACTGCATTTCCGTCTTACAGGTCAAAAGCAAAGCGTTGATTAAAAAATGTCATCATACAAGTAGTGGCACTTTCTTTGTGGCTCATAAATTTATGTGCATGCTCCTGAGAACAAATGCTTTATTTGGGCTCTTCCACCACAAAATTCCATACCCGATAAACCATGATTTTTTCGTATAACTTCTGTCATGTTCTGGCCATTCCTGTAGACTGTTACGATACACAGGAATAAGTCTTTTTTTTTGTACCAATGCAAAGGACACACTTGAAAGGATATTAAGCATTGTTTTATTTTTCACTGAGGTTTTGTTTTTGCTCTACTTTTCTCGGTGAATATAATACATTTGACACCTGTTTATTTAAATAACAGTCCTGAATTTTCTTCCTATGCATAAATCTTTACTTTCCATTTTATTTAGTAAATAAAAAGGAGATTCGGATATGCCAAACCAGTTCTCTCCAGTGCTGTGCTGCAGTTGTATGCATGAGGCATACTAATTTTTTTCAGAATGTAAAAATTTATTTTAGGTAGTTTTCTCCAGGAGACCTGCTTGTCCACAAAAACTCTGTTTCTTTGGGCCTCATTTTTCAGAGAATGGGAAGGAAGCGCATGGCGAAATCCAGCCGTGAGTTTATGGAAACTTGGAACAGTTTACTCTGGCTTTTCATTTATTTTCCTATGGAAGTAGGGTTCACACAACTACATAATTCTCATCCTCCATCATAACAAATCTTAAGCGTGCAGGTCCATTTCAGCCAGCTGTAGTGGAAGATTGGGCTGCTTTGAGTTCTGATGTTCTTAGCAATTTAGAGGAAATTGAAGGCAAAGACAAGACTTAAAATGTATCCTTTGCTCAGCCACAAGAGCGAGGGTCATTAAGGGAAGCTAAGGGATATTGAGGAGAGTGAACCAGCAGATATGGCGAGGATATAGGAGCTAAGGGAGGGCAAAAGGTGAGGAGGGAGAAAGGTGAGGGTCCTGTAAAGATTTTTAGGGAAGTAGTTAAAGGGACGTTAAAGGGACGTAAAAAGGGAAAAAATTCTGTTTCTGGGATGGAGAGAGCAGCAGCAGGTTGACAGAGGTGATGTGAGACACATTGACACAGCACATACAATTAAAAAACAGAAATCTTTGTTAAATGAGAGCAAGGGCCTCAGCATGAGATTCCCTGAATGGAGCTTTCATAGTTGCATTTCAGAGCACCATCATATTTCTGCCAAACACCTATCCAAAACAAGTTAGGGAGTCAAGATTAGATCTGACATGCCTTGGAAATAATATATGCAAAGACTTGCTTATAATCAGCATATTCCCATGACAGAAATGTTTTCTAAATGAAGATTCAAGGGATGTGACCAAGAGGGCAGATCTAACCACTTCCTGTTTAATACTGCCAGGAATCTGCCCACATCCCCCCATACAGTAAAAACCATATGTTTAGGATGCAAATCTTCAGAAATACTTAGCTTTAAAGCATAGTCTGATTCAACAGTAAATGCCGTTTGAAAAACTTCAGTCTTGTATGGAATCTTCTTTACAGAAATCATTATAGACATGAAAGGGTCTCCTCCAGAAGACGCTGGAAATAAAACTAGTAAACTACAATATCACAGAAACCCAGCATGGCTGAGGTTGGAAGGGACCTCTAGTGATCACCTAGTCCAACCCCCTGCTCCAGCAGGAATACCCAGAGCACGGGGAACAGGACGGCATCCAGGCGGGTTTTGAAGATCTCCGGAGAAGGAGACTCCACTACCTCCCTGGGCAGCCTGAGGCTTTGTCACCCTCACAGTGAAAAGGTTCCTCCTCACAGGGATATGGAATTTCCTGTGTTTCAACTTGTATCCATTGTCCCTTGTCCTATCACTGGCCACCACTGAGAAGAGTTTGGCCCCTTCCTCCCTATATTCGCCCTTCAGGTACTTATACAAATTGATCAGATCTCCTCTCTATCTTCTCTTCTCTAGGTTAAACAGGCCCAGCTCGCTTAGTCTCTCCTCATATGATAGATGCTCCATTCCCTTAATCATCCTGGTTGCCCTTCACTGCATCCTCTCTAGGAGCTCCACATCCCTCTTGTATGGGGAAGCCCAGAACTGCACACATTATTCCAGGTGCAGCCTCACCAGAGCTGAGTAGAGGGGCAGGATACCCTCCTTTGACCTGCTGACAACATCCTCCTGATGCAGCCAGGATCCCATTGGCCTTCTTGGCCACGAGGGCACACTGCTGCCTTGTGGTTAACTTGGTGTCAACCAGGACTCCCAGGTCCCTCTCCGCGGAGCTGCTCTCCAGCAGGTCCACCCCTAATCTGTACTGGTGGCTGGTGTTATTCCTCCCCAGGTGCAGGACCCTGCACTTGTCCTTATTGAACCTCATGAGGTTCCTCCCTGCCCACCTCTCCAGCCTGTCCAGGTCCCTCTGTATGGCAGCACAGCCCTCTGGAGTGTCGGCCGCTCCACCCAGCTTGGTGTCGTCCGCAAACTTCCTTCATGTGCACTCAGTGCCCTCGTCCAGGTCATTGATGAGCAGGTTGAACAGCATCAGGCCCAGTACTGATCCCTGGGAGACACCACTGGCTACAGGCCTGAAATTGGACTCAGCCTCATTTATAACCACCCTCTGAGCTCTAATATGAAAATGTCTAGGTGACAAATTCATTTCAAAGGTAAGCACCTCTGTCCAGCACTTCCTAGAAATACAAAACAAACTTAATGGTCCTTAATGCTGAGAGATACTGGAGAGGGCAGCAGGTCAGGGGAATGATCACACGATAGCATTGTGTTGATTAGCTGAGGATAAACCATGAGGACAGAACATAACCAAACAAATTTGACATGGTAGGGTCATGACTGTAAGTTGTTTCCAGCAGTATCTCATCCAAGGCCAAATCATCACCATAAACGATAAATATAATGACACAGATACAACCCAAAATTACACTAACTAGTATTTTTTACATCTGTTTTAGCCGAAAAAGTATATATCACTACAACAGGGAGTAGGGGAAGCCAAAGTTATGACAGCAGGACAACTACTTAAGTATTTTGAGGTCTGGGAATGGTCCAGTTATTTCACTGAACAGACAGCTCTGGCTGGCTGATTTCAGGCCGTCCCCCACATTACTTCAATCATGTGTCATTAGCAGCATGGCATAGCTTGGGGTGGTCCAGCACACCGCAAAAAATTTAGGCTGGAGGCAGTGCCCCGCTGCTTGCAGTTGGTAGGAGCAGCAACCCTCACAGTGAAAGCTGGGGCATGATGATCTCTTTAAGATCTATAGTTGTAGGAAATACAGCATATATACAGGAGGAAATAAGCTGCTGGAGGAATAACAGCAGCGGAAATGCTACATATCAGTCACCTCAGTATAAATACAAGAAGAATGAAATAAGTCACACGTGTATTTGATTGGAAATGGCACTCTGTTAACACTAGCTCGGTACCTGAGAAGGCAACTTGACGACGACGACACTTTACTCAGAAGGAACCAAGTGACCAAGCGAGCCTAGAGGGAGGCCACATATAAACACCCAGGTCCTGGAGGCCCTGCAGGCCCAGGCCGAGCTGTGACCGCTCTGCTCGAGCAGGCAGCGCAGGGCAAGGAGGCGAGACCACCCCCAGCTCCTCTCAAACAGGCAGCCCGAGGCAAAGTGCCCTGCTCACCCCAGGCATGGAGCCAGAACAAAAGCAGGAGTGTTTATGGCTAGAAGATGGCTCTCTGCTTTAGCCAGGATGGAAGAAGGGGGAGCAGAGGGACTTGGAAGGGGATTTTGTAACTGAGGATCTTCTAAGCCGAAGAACAAACAGACAAAGAGCTTGTATCCACAGCTATATGTGCTTACAGGTGAGAGGTTTTCCAAAGCCTGCTGAGTAGAGAATTCATGCTTATTTTTAACCTTCTCAAATTAAAGACTAACCTGAAGAGCAAAAGAAGCTACCGTTATTTCACTGCTGAGAGAGAGAAAAAAAATCCTTGTACAGAAAATGCAAGTGATAAATTTAATTTGTTGTGTCTAGTCACTGGGGATAGTGGCATCATTTCCCAGCTGTTTTTTTTTGTTTGTTTGTTTGTTTGTTTTTTGTATTCTACTGATCAGGAGAATGAATTCTTCTTTACAGGAGCACATATACCACTCATTATAATTCGAGAACTCTTGTCACCAGTATTAAGTGCTGTGCCCACATCAGATGCATCTGTGCCATCCCAGTCACATAAGATAGGTGAAAAATTCAAAAGATCCTCCAGATGGTGAGAATTCCACTGCCATGGAAAACTCCTAAGCACATACATATCTTTCCATCACCTCTTCTACATTTATAGGGCCATCCGTAAGAGAAAACAAAAGCAATTGCATTCCTACAGATCCAATCTTCAGCTAAATCTGCAGTTTCTTCTATTTTCTTGCCAACTACAAAGTAGCTATAAGGAGGGTTAGACCTCAGCTGGGCAAGGAATTTAAAACAAACAAACAAACCCACTACCATTCCCATCTTCTCCTCATGAAGATGCTCTAGTCATACCTTGAAAACAACTGACAAGCAAGCATGGGGTTGTGAAAATAGATTAATATACAATAGAAATGAATATAATCTATTTTAATTTTCTTGAAGGTGTATTGCAAATTATCCTGCCTTACAGTACAGCACTTAATGCATAACATGTTCACTTTTACCTCAAAACATATGGAAACACATTTAACATCATAATTTCAGCCAAAACAGGCAAACAGTAAAATATGAATTATTATTTAGACTCTTCTTACGGAAAACCACAGAGAAATATCATGGAATTGTTAATAAAAACAGGAAATTACATGAAAATAAAAAAGAAAACACTGTTTTAGCTACTGAAAGTTTTATATATGTATATATGTTTTGCCACAGTGTTTTAAATGATAAAACCATGCTTTACTTGGTCTTAGGGCTGGGAGTAGTGCAAAATAAGATTCATAGACTAATAATTTTGTATTGTTTTTAGTAATGTTTTTGTTAGTGTACAATAGCAAATTATCCATGGTAATTTAAAAGAATCAATGAATTATAATAATCTGGGATATCTGGGATGAGATTACAGCTATTTAATGGAGAGTGATACTTATAATCAATCATAATTAGATGTACTTGATTTAAAAAGCAAGTAACTGACAGTACTGTTTTAGTAATTCTATAGCCAAATTCATGGATTTGAGAATGCAAAACTGCTGGCATATGTAGACTGAAGAACTTTGCATAATAGAAAATGCAAGCGATGCCACTAAGGGAAGATACATAACTAATATTACATTAAAAAAAAAAAAAAAAAAAAGCCTTCAGTACGTGTTTGTATGGCTGTGAATAAAAAGCCCCTGCAAATGCACCTACCCATTTGACAACCGACATTCCAGAATTCTTGAGGGTTGTAATTCGAAGAGGTCGCTCTAGTTCCTTTAGGGTAGATTCTTGTAATGAACCTTGCAGTATGTCCAATAAACTCCTGAGCTGAAAGTAGAGTGATAAAACACTTGGGTTGGTCTTGAGTAAGACAAACTTAATTAATAGCTTTGTGTTTGAAATGCATCCTATCTGAAAAAATAATCTTGCATTTTTTTTTATCTTTGACACAGTCAGTACTCAGGTATTAAGACATTTCTATGCATGTTAAGATAGTATATAGGCCACCCTGATCTATGGCTAAAACCCTATTTTTAAAGCTTTCAGTGTGATAGTATAGGGCAGACTTTCACTAACAGTTCAACAATGGAGAATCATCTCTTCAGGGAGAAATTCTTCACCTCTTAGATAAATGCACATATTTACATTTATAACCATGGTACTTTCCTGAAGAATCATAAAGATACAAAACAGGATATTGATAGTAAAACTAGGCATTCTTAATTTTTTTTAATAGGAAATATATACATATATATATTCTAAGATAATCTGAACCTCAGTGCAGTTTGGAGGTTTATATATAATAAATGATCTCAATCTCAGTAAACAACACATCACTGGCACTTAATTGGTACATCTGTAACCTTCAGAAGAGGCTAACTATTGAAGTGAATTGATTTTCTTACTCCTAGTGATGTATCTGCCTAAAAAGGTTTAAACTGTACAGACTCCGAACACCTCGGTTGATTTCTACGTACACTATTCCAACTGAGTAATCAAACAGAAAGCTTCAGGTTTCCAAGACTACCACCCTGCACCTTGGCACCATCACACACTTGCTTTCCTATTCACTTGCATATTCACTGCTTTGCTAGACAGCACGGAAGGCTGCCTATGGCTGGCTGGCAAGAGCCTGCTTTTTCCCATGTGGTTTGGCACTGCTCACCTAACCAGCCCCGGGATCATTGCCAGGAGAAGCGCCGGGCAGCTGGGCTGGCCCTGCACGGATGCTCCCGGTGCAGACTTCACGCTCGTGGCCAGTGCTCTCCGATTCTGACACTGCCTGGAGCTGCCAGGCACCAGGCAGCTGCAGTCAAAGCTGCAAAGGCTGCATGGCCCTGCCTGCACCAAATGGAGACACCCCAGAGCAGAAGGAGAACCCCAGCTGGGCCTGCTTTAAGGACGAGGACCAACGGAGCAAACTGCCTGCCCCGGCGTTTAGTTGTCCTTTTCTCTGCATTCTCTTCTCTGCAGTTACCTCCAAAGCTGGGGGTATTGCCTGCCCGGCTCCAAAGTGGAGTACAGACCCCATATGTGAAAAAGAAGATCCTTTTCCACACAAATACTGAAAATATTCAAATACTGACTGCTACATTTAAATCATTTGACACGGAAAAATGAAATCCAAGTTGTCATACATATTCTATATTATGTTAATATTTGTTTTTATAAAAAGATGCTGAGTTCAACTTTTGCTTAGAAAACCATCTGAAATGTAAAGATGCAGTGCAAATGACAGACTATTTCAAAGCCAATGTTTTAAAAAAAAAATTACCAAATAGAATTGGAAAATATATATCTCAAAGTTTATCAACTCTTCCAGTGTCTAAACAATGAACCATGACAATATTGTAAGTTTCATCTGATTAAATGAAAATACCTGAATTCTTTACAAATTTTCGTGCTCGAGTCTCTCCAATTGAGTTATTTTCATAACACTTCTGACTTTCTCGTGACTGCTCAAAACTTTCAAACTTCTGAGATTTGGTATAAATCACAAGGTCTGACAACTCAATGGCAATTTTTATCTTCTTCATCTATAAACCATAAAATGAAATAATAATATGAAATAATGGAAGAATATATACAAGATTACACTATCACATATTTTACTATTATTATTAAAAATACAGAGGATTAAGATCATTTTTGATGCCTAAGACTTGGAAAAATGTGTCATGCTTAGTGAATATTTAGCCTAAAATATGACTTTTAGCAGTAAAAGAAATACTTGATTTATCCAGAAACTATTAAGATTATTGTAACTGTGCTCATTATAGTAATGTGAGGTAAATGGAGGGACACTTCCAGTGCCTTCTGGTACAGTGATCTGTAGGATCCCTGCATTTGAGATTGGTACATATACTAATGCCATTTACCATCGTTTGCACCATTTATTAATAACTAAAACATGTGTCTAGTTTCATATTACTATGGGACTTCCTCACTTGTGAGCTGTGAGCTAATCCGTAGTAGTAGCCAGCAAGGTGCTGATGCTGCCCATGATGTCTACTTTCCATTAAACCTTTTGAGGACAAATTCCAATCTGAAATTGTTTGCCAGCTTGTGGCCCTTAGACTACATAGGAAGTTCAAGTGCATTATTTATTCTGGGGCTATGTCCCCTGATGAGCAGAAAGGGTCTACCAATACAGAACTCCTAGGTAATTTAGCTCTCTGGATAGGGCAGTCAGTGCCAAGAGCATCTCCAGGGTATCCGCATTCTAGGGGTATCTGGGATGCACGTTCAACACCCTTCCACCATCTAACTGAACATAGATGGATCCCCAAAATCTGCCCTCTTTTGCCTATAGAACATCACCAGACTTTCTGCTGTGGTTGTTGTCACGTTTTGTAGTTGCAACAGGATGTTTTATACATATATATGACTTTACTAATACATGTGACCCTAGTAGCCGCAAATTTGGCCTTCTCTACTTCAAGAGGACTCCAGATGTCCTCAGAATTTTTCTTTGCCATCTCACCATATTTGATGGAAAGAAAGACAGAAGAAAAGTTCGTGGCCTTCAAGTTGTTGAGAGAAAAGTGCCAGAGAGAAACGCACTGCCTGTCAGCACAAACAGACAATTGGGAGGAGTGTTGTCAGTCACTCTCTATTTAGATAATCAGAGCATGATTGCAAAGATCACTGGATACTGTGTATTTCCTGCCTGTCTGTAAAGATTGAAGAAAGCAGTTTTAAAGATGAAGGAGCAACAGATTTCCATGGTGAACAATGGACATTTGGTGGGAAAAAAATAAAAATTACAATCTGAGTATCAAAAAAATAAAAAAGAAATTGCATCTCATTTCTAAAGTGCCTCTTCATGAGCAATATTCAATATTAAGTCTTTTGACAACAATGCCCTTTCCCTTATCCTAAGTACTCAAAAAAAAAAAAAAATTCTTAGGGCATCCAGAAGTCTCCACCTTTTTTCACCTAAATCCAGATTGCAAGAAAATAGGTGAATGCAATATTTTCAAAAGTTCCAGGACAGACAGCTGGGCTGCAGGAAGGAAAAGACAGAGGATAATTGTTCTTCACCACTGGGATCCACTAAACCTTGATTACCTTCCATTGCAGAAGGGTCTCGAGTCCAACAGAGCTGTTAGACAGTCTTATGTTAGCCTGCTGCAGCACTGGGCACCTGGGACAAGCACCAAACTGACTGTGAAAGCTGCAGGTGGAATTTAGGATGGGAGAACAGGGAAGGGCTGGATACTAAATTACGTTCCTCTTTTCTTCAGAGTGTCTCATAAGAATCAGGAACCCCTCAAGACCTTAAGTTGAAAAGTACGATGTTGAAATGTTTTTGAAATGTGTAATTTAGAATTACTTTGTGTTGAAATAATATTTTTACCTTTGGCCTTTTTCGAGGTGGGGGAGTAGATTCACTTTCATGTTTTCTTTTTGATGTCTCTGACGGTGAGAGTGGGCTTAAAGGGGTTCTTTCATCTCCCTCCTCCTCATCAGAAGGATTTACCTCTTCTATAATTTCCCCTGTTTCACCATGACTGTCTTGACCCTTCCTGAGAATCGTTTCCTCAAGTGTTCCAACTTTTTTATTTTTTATCAGTATTTTGAATTTTAGTGCCTGTGGAAAAGAGGTTAAACAGTAATAATTAGGATTATTTATGGACTAATTATAGATTTTCATGTCAAGAAAATGTTTTATCTGCTTTAAATTATTGATAATTAAGTAAAGCAACAATGCAGTAAAAATGGATTTCAATGAAGAATCATTCAAAAACAAGTAAATGTGCAAAAACAGTTTGGGGATCAAAGTACATCAATGACTACAAAAATCTAACCACAAGGGAGAAAGAAAAAAAAAGATCCTAAGATGAAGCTAAGAAGTAAGGCAGATGTCAGAGGTGACAACCAGGTAGGAAACAAGCCATGCTTTTTTTTTCCCTGGCTACAAATATAGTTTAAAATATATCATATAAACATTTATCTGATATTCTTTTGAAATTGTTTTTTAAGTAGTTTTGCAGCTGGTAGAAGTTTGTTACCTTGTTTGATTAGTGCATTAGTGTAGATCTGTGTTGTACATCAACTTAAGCGTTCTTACATCATCAGCATCTAGGATACGGTGGACCTTCATGCCAATCTTATCTACTCACTAATATTAACTGCACAGAGGTTGGTAATTTGTTGTCTAAGTAGCTTCTCTGTGTCTCATCTCTAAGTGGGCATGTTTCACATAAAATTAAGAGAACTCATTCTCTGAAAGGACTATTATTTACACTATTACAATGTTCTTTCATTGAGTGAAAGATGGAGTGGGCTATAGAATTATCTAAAGGATTCTCTCTTTTTTAATTTTTTTCATCTAGTAGATGCTCATTAATTCAACAAAGAGTACAAGATCTTTTCTTCTACAAGAAAAATTCTGGAAACGTCATTAAAGGATAGATTTTGCAAAAAGATTAGCTTTAATATATAAATCTGATAATTATTAATATAATGTTAGCTTTGATTTATGAAATTAACTTTACTGCAAAACATGCATTATACACCAGATATTCATCTTTACTTCTGCACACAGTAACTGCCAGTGAGTTGCATAACTTATTAAGACTCTTGGACAAAGGAAATCACAAAAGCCCCCATAAGTTTCATTTGGTAAAGTTTAAAAAAAAATAAAAAAAGAAATATGCACAGTAAGTAAAGCATAACTGAACTTATGCGTGTGTGTCAAATACGACATTTTAAGCTATCCATTAACTAAGTATGGAAAGCATGAATGGTAGAAATACAGTTACTATAATAGAAGTGACCAGAGCTGTAGGCAAAAAATAGACATTCCATTTATTTAAATAGCAATCCCCATAGCTGATCATCTCTCTATCACTTCAGATTTTGTATTAGGATCAAGTTTGTCAGTATGCAAGTGGATAAGATATCCTCTGTTTAATTTCCATCAATGTCATGGTAGTGTAAGATTTGATTAATCTCTCTGCAAGGGTGATTCTGAATACGGATGCACTTTAACATTTCCTTCATTACTTATTGATGCACTCATTCTTTTTCTGTGATATTTTTAGAAGAGCTTTGATATGAGTAATACTTCTTATAGTCTGAAGAGTTCTGAATTTTTCTTTGTATTTTCATATTTCCTGATACTTAACCCTTTTGGTCTTGTATTTTGATGTTCATAGATAAAATTTAAGTTTAAAAATCAGAAAAGACCTGACATATAAGGGAAGGAAAATACTGTTAAGGATATTTTAGTGCCCCTTGTATGCAAATTTATTTAATTAAAAAAAAAAAACTGTGTAATCATATAAAAAGAGGCTGTGATGTTTTAAGGCAAATGCTTTCTAAAATTTTGCTTATAAGCTGTTGGCAAAGATGTAAATACCCCAAGGTAGGACGTCATTTCCTTTTTTTTCATGGAAGATAATTTTTTAAATTATAACAACTTACTTTTCAAAGAGAGTTTCTTGCTACAGAAAATATTCTGTAGTAAGGATAAATTTTGCTATTTCTTTGGCCAGAAGCAGATCCCCATAATAGCTAACTGAAATCACTGAAACTGAACCATGAACTGAAAAAGACACGTTATACATCTTAAGTCTGAGCTTCAAATAAATCTGCAAGAACAATTATCATAAATGTATGGTTACAAAATCAGTGACTAAGTGAAATTTGTATGCTTTAATCGGTAATCAGCATGCTGATCAGGTGGCATCTTTCCTGAACAAATGTGTTTAAATCTTACAAATAGATCATCTGCTGAAAGTCTGAATGTCAGTAATAACTTTGCTCTTATGGTTGAAGTAGAAAATACAAATATTTTTAAAGTATATATATGTTGATTAAATAGTTGTATGTAAAATGTAATAATTTCAGTTCTGTTTCAATGGTTTTGGGTACCATTATAGGGATCTGCCTCTGGCCAAACAGATCTTTCTTCCAGTATAATGAACCCTTTAAGACTAGCATAGGCAAAACCCACCAGATATCATCAGCTGGATAAAAATGGTTTAAATATTTAAAGCAACAAAACTTAGTTCTTCTTCTAACAGGTGTTCTGGTTCAGGTTATGGAGATCACACAATCAGCATAGCTGAAGTAAGACAATACTCCAAAACAGTCACAAGCGTTTTGCCGTGGATTAGCCAAAACTACCATACAGACTATTAGAAATAACATTGTAAATGATTTAATATATTATATTGTAAATATAATATTATAAATTATATGATAAATAAATAGGAAGGTCCAGAATTCAGATTAGAGAAATATAAGAGAATAAATCCTTGGACTGTGACATGACCATTCAAATAAAATAAATGCTTCTCCCACTTAAATTCAGCATGTTCTGTCCTCTTCTTCTCTCCTGGGTAATTTTAGGTGCTTAGTAAGAAGAATATAAAATCCAGAAAGCCTGCCTAAGTACCAAAGATAAAAACAGTTTAAAGTTTTACACTATTTTCTATTTCAAGCATTATGTTAATGGTTTTACAAATACATGGTAAAGATGGGACAGCTTTTGTGAAGCCTTACACGGATGAATTTCCAAGGCATTGACAAAATTTATCTTGAAATAAAATAACAGGACACTGCTTTTAAATATCAGCATTCTTTGATAATTCAAGAGAATGATACTTTTATTGGAAATACAAGAAGACAAAGCATGCCTAACAAAGCTGCAGGTAACTGGGAAGGGTGGAAATGGCAGACAAATTTCCTGGCTGACTTGACACAACCCTTGGTTAAAAATGTCTATGTCCTAAGAAACATGCTGTTTTAAAAAACGTATTTCAAAAATTTTTATTTCTTATTCACTAACCAGAACCTAATCTCTAAAAGCTAAAACCTTTTGAACCTTTGAAAGTTAAACCTTTGAACCAAGCCTTTGAAAGTTAAACTTTTCTAAAACTTCTCTAATAGCGGAACAAGGATATCCTTTTGTTGGGGGTTGTAATGTCAAAAAACCTAACCAGTCAACAAATCTGAGAGAGAAACTAAAATTAAAAGGACACAAGTAACAGCAACAAGCACCTTTTTCCTTTACTTGTTTTTTGGGCACTTTCTTGGGAATATCGTCATCTAGCATACTATCCAAGAGGAAAGAACAAGTCTAGTTAAGTCTGAAAGCCATCCAAGAACCAAAGTCTGAAATGAAAGGGACTGCTAGACTATTTTCAGCAAGTGGACATTACCCAAGTTTTGCCCAATGCTGCGACTTCTTGAATCGAATGAAGCAGGAGGTTTTGGTACCAGTTTTGCCTGGATCATGCACGTTTATCCAATATCAGCAATATTCTATCCTGCTTCGCCTGAGGACTCTACCACATATAAGTAAAAAGCAGCGTTTCCCTAGCTGACTTTCCCAATCATGTGATCAAAAAAACTCCTGACAGCAGTCTTGGAGAAAGAGTCAATGCAACCAAGAGTCAGCCTTGCAAATGTCAAGGCAAAAAGATTGATTTAGGGATGTCACTGATCCTAAAAATAAATTGCAAATAAGACTGTCATATTATTTTCCACTTATGATTCAAGCATCTGCAATGACTTCGGGGTTAGAGAGTTGCAAGGGACAGCATCTCCACAGGGAAAGGCAAGCTGCAAGCTAAGAATGACAGCAAGACAGGCATGGGACAGTGACCCTGCCAACAAGGAGAGCTAGCAAGCACAGCAAGTCTGCGAGTGGTAACCATATTCAGTCAGCAGTCCCATGACTGCCAGACAAGACTGTAGTGACAAGTCAGGTTCAAATGCAGGGCAAGTCCAAAGGCAGATGCCAGTAGGAAGGCATCTCTTGGGACTGTGCAGTCCAAAACTTTTTCTCAAAGCAGGGGCAGCTAGGCTCTATCCAGTTGGGTTTTAAATATCTCCAATATAGAGACTCCACAACCTCTTCAAGCAAGGTCTTCCAGTGCTGGACCACTCTTACAGTAGAAAAGGTTTTTCTTATATTTTAGTGGAATTTACTGTATTTCTGTTTGTGTTTGATACCTCTAACCCTTTCACTGGACTGTCTTGCTCTGTCAGGTCCTCTATCCCCAGTCAGGTATTTATAAACATTGATAAGATCCTCTCAAGATCCTTTTTCCAAGATGAACAGTCCCAGCTGACTCAGCTTCTCCTCCTAGGACAAATGCTTTGAGACGCTCATCATCTTAATGTCCTTTGTTGGATTTCCTCCAATCCATCCATATCTCTCCTGCATTGGGGAGCCGAGAAAGGCACCCATCACTTCAGATATGGTCTCACTACCGCTGACTAGAGAATAAAAAACATGTCCCTCAGCCTGCTGGCAAAGCCTGCTGGCAAAGCACGTCCCAAAGCCTGCTGGAGAGCATTTACAGTCTAGGTTAACAACCCTGTGCTATGCCAGAGCTGATCTGGTACTCGCACAGCATAACCTCAGAGGCTGGGTTGGAAGGAAGCTGCAGAAGATGATTACCGAGCAAGATAGTCACAGGTTGGTCAAGGCAACTAGAGTATGGTGCACTCGGGGCCCTCATACTCAGGTTCCCTAGCACAAAGTAGAGGAGAAACCTTCCCAGAAGAAGGGATTAGCTTTTCAAACACTAAGTAAACTTTGACCTCAGACCTGGTTTTTATAAGATATGGCACTGGCATTGTCTGTGATTACGATATCACACCAGGAAGATGTTCACAACAGGCCAAATAATCCAGACACTTTGAGGAAACAATGTTTCTCCAAAGCCTTTCGCTTTCAGCCTGCAGAATGTGCTGTCAGACCTGGAAGGTGGCAACTGTGACTATCATAAATATACCTATATTTAAGATTTATGGGTATAAAAGTCTGCATAAACATTTGTGCAGAGAACCTAAATATTCTCTTAGAGTCACAGTAGTGCAGAAACAAATCTGACAGATACGTACTGGCCTTTCTAAAGAACATGAACACTGGAGAGCACAATGCCCAGGGAAATTGTACTCTACAATCAGGTGATACTAGAACCTAGAAGAGCCAGAAGTTCTATAATAAGCAGTATTGCACTTGCTATTTTTGAGGGCATCATCCAGGTGTGTTGAATTTTCAAGATCTTTCTTCTCAGTTAACATTTTTGTCAAGACTAGGTGCCATAGACATAATAAAAGGCAAGTGTGCACTAAAAATATATTTGATATGCTGAGAAGCAAGATATTTCTAATATGAAGGCTTGATCTAGAAATTGGTGCATTCTACTTGTAGGTTAAAAAGATACAAACTAGTGCTATTGCTGAAGCAACAGAATTACATATGCTAGAGTAATCTTACTATTCAATTTCTTAATTAAAATCATAATCTTCTGTTTTTTCAATAACAAGGAAATAAGACTTTAAAACTCTATCAGGGAAAAGGAGTCAAGAGTTCAGAGATGGTTAGACTGAAAATTGAATAATATAACCACAGGTTAATGAATCTATTCCCTCTTTGTCAGATATTATAGACAGTCAGTAAGAACCTATTTTTCAGAAATTATATAGAGTCAGGTACAATCACATTTTGACAGCTTCCCAGCAACGCAGGACCTCACAGAGAAAAAAAGTAAGAAAGAAAGCAAGAAAGCAAGCAAGAAAGGGCTATATAAATATGAATCTCTTAGACATACCTTTACATATTGATATTGAGGGTTATAGTGAGGATATGGTTCACCCAGACTCATCCATTCTGGGAAAAGAAGAACTGCAAAAGGAAAGCTCCTAATATGCATAATTGAGAAGATACAACTGTAGAAAATGCTGAAGGAGGAGTTCTGAGTATGGGCTTAGTTAGTTTTCTCCCTAATAATAGGATTTGAAAGGCTCAGGGTGCATAGAGTTTTGGTCCTTCACTGTGGAATCCTTCACCGAATCTTCATCACAGAGATTACTAAATGAGTCTTTTCATCTAGACAGCATGCCTTTAATTAATGTGAAGAAACCTTGGAGACTGTGACCAAAAATGGTCCTAAACAGCCACAGCATAGCAATTGATTTGGCAGCTTGGTGAAAAACACTAAAGACCTGTGAAATAATCATTGCTGCCACTTCACACTCAGCTAGCAATGTATTGACAAAAATCTGCGATAGAAACTGCAAATACTTAATATCCCAAAGTAGTTAATGTACATATTATTTTAGCAGCGTAAGGTAGTTTGATGTGCCTTTATTGAAAGCATTAATGCATTTACAGTCTTTTTACTTCATCTTTTTTTTGTGTTTTTTGTGGCTTGCTCTTTCCTTTCAGTTAATTCCATCAGAGGGGAGGATTCAGCAGGATAAATAAAAACTGATCTAATTTCTAGGATTTTCTAAATTCATCTACAAGTTTCTGTGCAAGATGATACCACATTTTGTCACATACCAGAATAATCCATGAGTACTGGATTACGAATGGTAGAGATCTCTGGTGTCAGTCAGTGATGTCAAGTATCACTTATTGTATGAACGGACTTAGATGACTCCTTGAGAGAATATTAACAAAAGTTCATAAAGTCTCTTTAGAAGCACCAAAGAATGTAAGGAGGGGACTGTAGTGGACATGCTGTTTTGGATGGTAAAACATATGGGCAGGAAGGACATAAGAAGACATTGCAGAAGAGAGTGGAGAAGCCTTCTCAGACACAAAAGTGGCCACAAGTCTTCTCAATGGATAAGGAGTGTGCCTGTCTGGTGAAAGAAAACAAGAATAGCAAACAATAATCTCTCTCCTTCACTCCACCAAGACATCATGCAGAGGAGGAACTGTCTGTTTGAGATGCTATAAAACATAGGAGCATTATAAAATTACAATATTAGTACATCCTGCTGCAGGGTGATCAGCTGAAAAAGAAGCAGAAAATCTCTTTTCCTGAAATTTTCTGGGGTTTGTGTTTCCAGGAAAAGGGGTGTTAAGAAAAAGCAAAGATGAATAACTTCCTATGACCATTCAGTTTTATTTTCTGGCTGTCCTTGTGATTTTCACCCAGACTTACAGTGGTATAAGTCAGCTTGAGTGAATTGTAAACAATGAAAATATTTAAGAATGAATTTGCTCTGCCTTTTGATCTTTCTTCCAGACATGAACAGACATCTCAGTTGACAAAGGTCCAGCTGAACTTATGAAAGGAAGTAGGAGAAGATACAGGAGAAAATCATGTCCCTGGAGAGCTCCAATTTCCCAAGATCAAATGGCTATATAAAACATAGCGAAATAATTCTGTGAAAGACTTAGAGAAATAATATGGGATTTCATCTAATGTACAGCCAAAGACATTGTTTTATTTGGATCCTGAAGAGCACTGAGATGTGAGTTTAGAAAGGAGCAGGAGATCCTTGGTTGGATGAGCAAAAGTAAGACCAATGTCAATGGAGAGCAAAACACGCCCTACGCTCTCAGTGCCCTCCAGCTTTCCTTGCTGAAACCAGCCATAAAGGAGGAGGGAAAAGCTCAACACGGTGGAGATGATGAAAGAAGGTAAATAAGCTTGTAGGGCAAATGGAAGAAAAGCACTGTAACTCTTATCTTAATTTTTTTTTTCAGCATTGAATAATGCATTTCACAGAAATATATACACAGTAAAGTGACTTAAAATGTATGCACCTTAACACTCAGCTGTCTCAGTATAACATGTTCAATTCATTCATTTATAATTAATAAAAGTGAATATTTTATCATATATACAATTTACCACCTACTTCTATTTTGCTTAAGAAAAGTAGATATGACAGTCTACAAAAACAAGCCACACTGAAGAATAATCTAAAATTAATATTTAAAATAGAGTTTTAAAAGATATAAAATAAACACACTCAGGAAAAAGCTAATAATCTAGGTGAAACGAATAGATTTTGGTCATAAAACTTGCTGAGTAGGACTCTAAAAAGAAATCTTAGCACTTGTTGTTTGGCTAAGTTGGAGCATATAGACTATTGTTACTAATGCATTTTCTGTTTATTTAAGATATTCATTTCATACTTAATGGCAGACCCAGGTTCACATGTGCATAGTAAGCCTAGTAACTTTTTCAAGATAGGCTATTAGGGATATCAGGTCATATTCGGCTTCAGAGCAAGCGTATTTATTGCACTTGAGATGTGTTAATGAGGAATCTTCTATTTTGTTGAATCAATTCCATGCCTGAGTAGTTACAATGAACTGTAATTGCCCTAATATTTTTATATGCTACTAGACATATATTAGAAATCTTTAATTATAACAAAATTAGAAACTCTGTTTCTTTTTTCTTTTTTTTTTCATTCATCATTTATGGTTCCGTAATATTTCTTTACTACTGCTTAAGTAAAGCAGACTGAAGCAAAGTTCCATATCTAACTTACTCTAATGACAATGAATTTATCCAGGCCTTCAGTATACATCAGAGCAGAGCTTTAGGGATGCTGAGCAACTTCTTTTGATCAAGGACCAAAAATGGTTCTTCAAAATGATGCTAGCCAAAAGTCAAGTTTTCTACTATTTTTGCTAATTTTGCATGGCCATGCAGTCATTTGCCATGGCAAAATAAAACCCAAACTGCTTTTTACATGTTTAATCATACTAGCTAATTGAAATGGAGATGACCCCAATCCTTGTTCATTCTCAACAGAATGATTTACTAAATTCACTCTTATTTTGTAAATCTGTCAAGGATAGTAGTAACTCTTATAGTGGAATACATCTGACTTCACATTAAAATATTAAAAATCAAATAAAATTAATATCAAATTGATCAGGATACATTGCTAACAGGTAGTAGGATGAGTAAATGTGGAAGGTTGTACAGAGCTGACTTCAGAAAATTCTGGGCTAGGAAAATATGAAGTATATATTCCCTAAGTCCAATAATTATTCTGAAGGGGCATATCCCACAGAAAATAATATTTTTAGTATGTAATTCTGATGTGGTACACCAATTCATTGAACAGCACTGAGAGATGGTTTTAAGCAAAGTCTCACATTGATCTCGTCAAGGGATGGGAGCATCTATCTTATGAGGAAAGAATGAGAGAGATGGACCTGTTTAGCCTAGAGAACAGAAGACTGAGGGGAGATCTGATCAATGTGTAGAAGTATCTGAGGGGACAATGTAGGGAGAAGGAGGGCAAATTCTTCTCGGTGGTGGCCAGTGACAGGACAAGGGGTAATGAGTACAAGTTGAAACAGGCAGTTCCATCTCCACGTGAGGAAGAACTTCCTTCCTGTGAGAGTGACAGAGCCCTGGAGTGCCTTCCAACCTCAACTATTCTGTGATTTAACACATTTTTTTGTTCTCCTAATTTACAGCATAATTTTCTTGGTTGCAAATTAAAATTAGACTTTATGTTCTACAAAAGATGTTGGCTTTTTGAGTAATTTATTAAGATGTATTAAAATATATTTATAACAACATTGTTATTAAAATAATCCTGCATGGTAATGCTTTAGCAAGTCTTCTGGGCAGGTAACTTCCAAAAGTAAACAAATGCTTTTTCTCATGATAAGTGCTTTACAAAAATATTTGTGTGTTTGCATGTGGTGTATTTTCCTTAAGTCAGTGTTTCCTGCCTTTTCAAAATGGTTACTCCCTATTTGAAATAAAATATTTTCTTTGTTCCCTTACAGGTATCATGAAGAAACAGTAGAAAATCCATCATTGGTAACAATTATAAACATTTTTTCTGCATTTATTTATTTATTTTCAAGAGATCTTTTTTAAAAAAACTCTTTTGACCTTGAAAGAAAATAATGAGTGAGCGAAGAACAGAACAGTAGGAATTTATTTGTTTTCGTTACTAATAAAATTTTCAGCACTCATCTAATTGCCTTTCTGACTTCATATCCCATGGGTCTCAAGCCCCCAGCTGAGGAACACTGCCACAGGGGCAAATACACAGAAAAAGAGAGTATGTTTTTGGTAACATAACCTGATGAATGTTTCCATCAACATTTTTATGAACCAAAACTATAGATTTGTGTTTCCATTTCAATAACTTGTTCAGGTTTCAGGAAGTTCTTTCAGACTAAGAAAAAAAAAACAAATTAGCAAAAAAACAAATAAAGGCAATACTTCATGTATTTTGACTTTTTGGTTCAAAGCATAATGTTTAAAAATTTACACTTTGTTTCCTTTTTTTAAACTTGAAAACACTGCAAGTTTCACATCATGGTGAAGAGAATGGTTCACTTTAATCTTGAAATGTCAACTTTACTGATCAACAGAAATCCTGAAAGGTGCTTGTTACAGCCCATTTGTGCAGTAATTTGAAATTTCCAAAATAAAACTAATCAACTGTTTGCATAGCTGTGAGATTCAGAGTTCTTCTTCAATGATACTTCTATAATTTGGGGCATGTCATTTAACTTCTCTGCAAATAAATGTGCCCTCTTTAAAGGTGGATTCTCTTATTAGTATGGCTCACAACAAGACACATTCCTGGAGCTGCCCTATTACCGTATAAAATAAACTTTACTTAGTTGCATTTAAATATAACATAAAAGCAAAGGTTTAATGTTTACCAAGTCTGAGAAATTGGAATTCTGTGAACCAGAAGATGTAGGGCTCTGCAAAATGTTAGTGTTATCCTTTTCATATATATGTTTCAAAGTTGTACTGGAAACAGTTTTCCTTTAAACATAGCTTTCCATATCAACCCACATTATTTAAATTTTGCTTTTTTTTATTTATTTTTATATGCTCTTTGTGCTGTATAATTATTTCTGTTTAATTATCTGAAGTCCATTTCAGATACCAGATAAAGAAGTTTAACTAATCCGTTTTCAGAACATTCTAAACAAAAACTGCGCTAGGTTTTGTTTTTTCCTATCTATCTTTGACAGAGAAAAATACCAAGTTGTTACCTCAGGAGAAGGTAGTTCAGTCGGCACTACATCATCAATTGCTGAAGAAAGAAGTTTATTCCCCAGAATATTTTCTAAATAGTCTGCCATTACTTCTTGTTGCTTGGGGCTGCAGTGATTCTCCAAAGACAGTACAATTGGATACTCAGAAGCCTGAAAATATAATTTGGAGGTTATTATGAATAACAAAAAAAGAAGAGAACTTCTGAATTCCCTGGAATATTTTACAAAAGGCATTTGGTATTTGCATTTTGTGTGATTTTTAAAATATTCAGAATGTAGATCAATTGTTTCAGTAATAACAAAACAAAAGGCTTACAATATTTATGGAAGAGTAAAGGGTATAATTGAGAGATTAATTGTGAGGGGAAAAAAAAAATCATCCCCAAAAATTTAAGAGAATTTTAGAAACAGGAATGGCATGTACAGAGATAAAAGGGAAACCAAGCAGAGACCAGTCAGGAAGGAACAGGTAATGCATAATGCATATTGAAGTATATTTGTATATACTTCAATGTATATGAAGTATATAAGCAATATAAAACAATTTGTTGTGGGCATTTCAGGTAGTGACTAATGTTGGGCGTGAAGAAAGCAGAGAGTAACTAACTGCTGGATCAAGCAAAGGTCAGACTGATTCCGTTCCACAGGACAGACTACAGGCTGCTCCCTGAAACCAGGGTTTGTCACCAAAGTACCAGCTCAGCTGATAATACAGAACTTCTAAAGAATCATGCACTGACTACTGCATGCCTGGAACATGTTTCTCAACAGATGAATTCATGGAAAAAAACAAAAATAAAAAGTGATATCTAAGACCTTCTATTCCTAAAATGTTCTTTCATTTCATTTCATTCATGGACCTGTAAGCTGTGTCACAACAAACTACTCATGATTCTGTTGACTAAGTAATTCCAAGTGCCTCTTAAATGAAGCTTGTATTACAGCAATCTACAGTATGCTGTGTATTGGGAAAAACAAGTGAGTTATATCTCTAGTGCCTTGAAGAACAGCAAAATAAAATCGTATTTTTGTACTTATTGTCTTTTAATATCAAACTCATTTAATTTTACATAGAAAACAAAAATAAAACTGTGCTGGACTCTGAAAAGGCTGTGTATGCAAATGGACATATTATGCATATAAAAAACAATACATCTCAGCATATGTGTATATATGCATAAACACACAATGCAAAACTGGCCTGAATCTAAGGGTTATCCTAAGACTTTCAGGACTTCCTCTTCAGGCAAGAATTTCTGTCAGAAAACTAAATAACACACTGAGACAGTGCCAAAAGATATCCAGCTTTTCTTTTGTTAGAGATAGGCAGAAGGGACGTTAATTTAATGAGCCATCTAACAATAAATAACAGTAAATGGAAACCATTATGAGGCCTTGAATTCAAAGTGTTAACTTTGAAAGATACTTAAAGATACTTGCTAAACAGAGTAAGACTCAAAGGCAGCTATAATACAAGCTTTTGATTTCTATACGCTTTGTAAATTGAAACACAGATCATAAAACATAATGGTAGCAATAGAAGAATAAGCCAAAAAAAAAAAAGAAAAAAAAAGATGAAAAAATACATAGAAATAAAACACTAAATTGCACTTAGTTTATATTCAGTCCCCTTCAGATGACCTCAAGTGAAAATTCCACCTAATAAGCTGAGTAGGATCTTCTGAATTTACTGCTCCAAGTTTAATTTATAATCAATATCAACAAATAAGTTACTATCCATTTAATATACCCATTAAAGAACAGGTGGCACAGCTTTCTCCCAATTTATTTCAACAGTGCCTACAGCCACAAGCAAAGTCTCCATTTCTTTTCTTTTTCCCTCGGAGAAACTTAGACAACATGCATATCCAACGACTTTATTAAAGCCATAACAATTCAGCCAATATATTTATATATACTTACTGCAAATGCATATTTGTCTATCACATGAATTACAGAACTAAACGAAATTTTGCTTGTTAAAGTGTGCCCATGATACACAACGGGTTCGTTGTGCGAGCCATCCCAGCAGTCAATTTCCAGGCAGCGACATCCTTTTAGCAGAGCACTTCAAAAGAACAAGAGTACCAATTTTACAATCAAATTGAAATATCACATTCTCTTATACATGTTGTTGTATTTCTGTATCATTCTGTATTCTCATTATATGCCTGCTGAATGATTACAAAAAGACTGCCTATCTTCACAAAAGAAAATAAATCCTATCAAATTATAGAGATATGAAACAGAATTATATTTTCTGTTGATAATCTTAGGAATGTTAGGTAATAAACCTTATTAGAGCATTGAGGAAAAAAGTATATTGTGTGAATATTCTTCTTTAAAAGATTAAAAATGAGAGACAAAGTTTTAATGAAAACAACCTTGAGGGGCTAGCAAATGGTTTCTTTAAATAGAAATACTTGTAGGCTTTTTATTATTATTCCAAGACCGTGTGAATATTTTAAGAAACATTATACTTAAAAGTATCAGCAACCCACTTAAGAGACGTGGGTTATGCTTCTTTTCGTCCTTTTTTTTTTGAATAATTTAATTTTTCCACCACATCTTATTTCTAAAAGAAAAGCCTTAAATGGATGCCCTAAATTTACTCTATTTCAAGTTTTAAAAAGCTAATGGTACCTCGTGTATATCCTAAGTTTCTATCATTTGTCTTGCCACTAACGTAGATGTTCTTGCAGAGTATTTTACCTAGATACTGATCTCTCCTTTAGATATTGCCCTTCATATGTTAACAGCAGCTTAACAGGCCTCTAGCTGCATATGTCCTTATGTTATCATTTTCCATTTCCTTCAAAACCAATAATAACTAAGCAGTAAGAGGATTTTATAAGACATTCACAATTATTTTAAACTATGCAGTATTTGCCACATATCATTTTTAGTATTATTAGGAAGAGATTCACAAGTGTTCTTGGTTGTTGCAAGTCATTACAGGACATTCAGAGAAAATTTCTGTCTCTATCCCTACCGACTTTACTACATAACCCATTTTTCTCCATCTATGTTCACTTCTTCTCAATGTTTTTCGTCATTAAGGCATTCTGCTTTCCCTTTCCTCTTGGAGCCATATGTGCCCACATAGCCCTTGTTTTTTTTTTTTTTCCTTCCAAACGGATTGCATTGCAACATACAGTTCTCAGCTACCCTTGGCACTCCCCTATCCTGGGCCCTAAGTGATGTGCAAAGATAGAGGGAGTTATTTATTCTTGCATGGTGTGTTGAAATTAAAAACTGATTTAATTGTATATTGTACAGCATATTATAGATGTCATTTGCTGCAAGGTAGATTTTATGTGACGCAAGTGAAAAAGATAGATCTTTTTCAGACCAAGAACAGATGGTTTGGCAAATATATTGAAATGTGTACACACAAAGTAAAATAACGCTCACATTTTCCACTTGATTTTTCTGTCCTTTACTGCCAAAGAACATTACATATGAGGTAGGATTCATTTAAAAAAAAAGCTCAAGGGTATTTTTTAAAAAATTAGAAGTATCTAAATACCTGGCATAGCCCCATAAATGACTGGGCCCTATTAATTGGTCTGATATCAAATAGGTGTTGTGAGAAGATGAAATAAAATAATCACATAGCGGCTGGCTCATATCTTGGTAGACAATCTTGTGATCTTTTCTGAATATCGAACAGTCTTCTGAATTCAAGTATCTTATAAATCCTTCGAATGACATCTCCCTCCTTTTCTTCACTGAACAAAAAGAAAGCAAAATAAATCTGTATAAAGTTAAACTGAGGGTTATGTCTGTATACTTTCTCTAATTTGATCAATTCCAAATATTTCTAAAGGTTATAGATCATAGCTATTTCCTGTGTTTTTTAAATTAATACAGAACAACATAACCGAAAACATTCTGGAGATTATGAAGTTCAAATTGATGAGATGCAGGATATGAAAATGTTCTGATGCTTTTATTCTTCTATGAGCACCAGGAAGAAAAGCTCTGCTGCAATAGTTCTAATAAAATATAAAGGAAAATATTTGCTGTTGTTTATTTTTGAAAAGCAATATGCCAGTCAATAGAAAAAAAAGAATTTTTCTTCCTCTGCGGAAATAAAAGAAAATATTCTCCAAAAGGTTAATCAAATACTGGTGAAAAAATCTTGCAGAAACTATGATTCCCACTAGCAAACATTTCCTCGATAGTGAAAAATCCCAAATAGATAAAGACTAAAAATTGTTTAAAATAAAATAAAGTAAAAATAGCATTTCAGCAAAATAAATGTCTGGTTACGAAGATGAATAGCAAATCAAGGATATTGTATTACTGTCTCTATAACAAAATGTGCTAATTGCCATCATACCAGTACACTCATTCCCTTTTGTTTTGTTTTTAACTGGTTTAATGACAAACAGATCCATTATGCTGCCAACTGCTGCTCCAATGTCATACTTCAAAAGATATAATTTTGCAAATAATATAATTTCTGAAGTCATCTTTGCTTTGAAATGTAGCCTAGTTGGAATTAGTCAAAGATTTTGCCTGTGTTTTGTTGCAAAATAACCTTTTCATGAGGCAGTTATTTTCGTTAGCATAGTAGGATGGGGGAGTTTAATCAGTAAGTAAACAAAGGTTATTTTATGGTTACAATGGCTTAAAGAGGTCGATCTTTACAAAATTTTGCAAAAAAAGAAACCCAAACCCTTCTCTGACCTATTAATTCTCAGTACATTTATAAGAATCATGAATTACAGAATAGAATTGCAATACTCGATCTTTATTTAGTCTTGCTGACTAGAAGTTTTGCATCCAAATAAGAAGTCACTAAAATCATTCTGATGAAGACAACACAGAGAAAATAATTATTTCTACGTTGTCCATTCTTTTGAAGTAGGAAACTTTGCAAAGTTATAAAAAACTAAATGGAAACAGGAAAGTAACAACAGAGGGCTTCCAGAGATTGGTCATACATACGCTGTTCTCTTTAAACATACAAGTGCTATTCCTAGGAGATTTCTATCTAACCTGTTTTTAAAGACATGTCCCTCAGTGAAGAATCCCCACACTCCTTAGAAAAAACAATCCAAGGCCTAAGTAACCTCATGTTCAAGTGTTTTCCCTAACATTTACCGTACATTTGCTGTACATTGTCCCTTGTCTTTCGTACTATTCCCCTCCTTTTCTCTCAGTCCCCTATGTGGATGCAGACTGCTGTTATGCCTACCCTCAGGCCATTGCTTTCTCAACAAAATCCAGTTCACTTCATCCTTCTGCTTAGGTTAGATTTTCTTTAAATTCTGACTGTTTTCATTGTACTTCTTTGACTCTTTCCAATTGGCTAACACCCTTCCTGATGTGTGATGTCCTTAAATAGAACACAGGGCTTTTCCTTACAGAACATAGGGCTTTGTTTTCGTGTTTTTTTTTTCCCCTATATCACTTCTCTGATTTGTAAAGATAATTTTGTTCCTTAATATGATGAAACTTCTTCGTTACTGGTTTCAAATCTAAGTTAATAAGAAAACCTTCTATTCTATCATCAGTTCATCAATGCCATTACTGAAATCTGAATCCCAAGACAGTGCTCAATGAATGATGTAGCCTTCTATGTTGACTCCAAATTACTGATGTTTATCTTTCAAGATTAATTTTCTAATGAGTTTTATATCTACAGAATGAGGTTTGCATTTTGCCTGCCTCCTTAACATGCTTATGAAAGTGCAAGAGAATGCAAAACATTTTTACCATCAATGTATGAAGTCCAGTTTTCTCTTGTCCGGTGTGTTATTCTGTTACTGAAGGAAACTAGAAATAATTTATTCAGGAAATGTTCCTATTGACTGTTACTCTTCCATACTACCTTTTGGCTGTTTATGTATATATTACGTTTTCCGATATTCTTCTGGGACTTGACCAGTATCTAGTTCCCTGGATTTTCCCATTTTAAAATATGTGCTACATTTGACCTTTCTTCTTTCAATTCATCAGCCATTCAACATGATTTGTCAAAAATAATATGTATTAGTTGAGCTTGCTACCACCAATTATAAGAACTCATGGATTAGTCAACCTGTCCTCACTGATTTGAAAATATTTAAGTCATTAAAAATTTTTTACACTGTTCTCTCTACATTTTTGGCTGAGATCTTATTCTGGTCTCATTAATAACGATAGCACCCTTGTACCTCCGTAGTGGATCAACATTATCCTGGTTTTCCTTTTAATGAGCCTGCTTGCGGAATGACCTGTTGTTAACCTGCTGTCTCTTGATAGTTGCATCTTGTTTAGGATCTTGTCTGTTTTGATTTATCCACATGTTCATGCTGTATGTTTTCTCCTGTCATCCTCTTTTGGATAGGTGGTAATCAAATTTAATGATATTCTTTTCTTCCAAATAAAATTATGAAATAAATGGTGATTTTTTTTTTTCCTAAAACTGGCTATTTACATGACCTTTCCCCCACCTGAATTCTTTCAGGTCTCATAAAACAGGGTCTAGTCATTCTCTCATCTCACCCAATTTTTTATTAAATCTTTGGGAACCTGAATGAAGCATCCCTTTTCCCTGTCAAATTTGATTAACAGGTGAAAGGTTTCTAATGAGCACACAGCTCTGTCACGCACACACACACACACACACATGCACACAGAAAAAGAAGTTTAAAAGATGCTAAGACATTCTGAATCACTCAAATTCTTTATCTTCGGCAGACTTATGTTTAGTATGAAATTTTTCTTTAATCTCAAAAAATCAAGATTCCTATTTGAAATTTATACTAAAATGAAGAGAGAACAATGTGCAGAACAAAACAGACATGTGGGTGTTTGGGGGAGACAACTGTCAGGTATTATCCACATTCACTTAGAAGCACTGCCTAAAAATGGATCCCCAAGCCAAAAAATGGAAGCTTTAGCACACACCAAAAAAAATGCACATGTAGCCTTCTTCCATTTTAAACTGCAGACTGAAAAAGGAAAAGCAATGTACTCCATATTTTTCCTGAAGAAACTGAATTATCCTTCAGAGTTTTCAGGCTCAATAGCAAAGAAGATTCTTCTCCTTGAGCATGCAAACGCTATGAATGGACTAAATGTTATAGATCAACTATTCAATGCTATGTGCATGCATAAAAAATCTAGTCACTATTTATTTTCATCTTGACATACCAATGCTATCAAGTTAATCAAATAGTGATTGCTGTTAGTAGCAAACTTCTCAATCAAGTCTCAAAATCTGCCCTTCTCGCTTACTGCAATGTGTAAGACAAGGCTAGCAGCTGAGTCTAAGAGATAATCCTGATAAAGAATATTTTACACCAAATTCAGACTGACAGTTGCACAAAATGATCTATTACTGCACCATAAGAATCAATGATCATGTCAATCTTGTCTGGAACTTCCCACTAACTATCCCTGACTGAGAATCAAAGGAGCATGAACAATACAGCTGTTATTTCATTCAATACAATTATTCCAATCACAAGATTAACAATTAGTTCACAGATGAAAAAAACAAAATGCTAAGTCAACTTTTGACTTAGCATTTCAAATTTAAACCAGACAAGAATTAAAACTCTAGAAATTTTATGTGATACTTACGAAACTTAGGAAACAGTAAGGTGAATCAAGAACTGGCTGGATGGCAGAGCTCAGAGGGTTGTGCTAAATGTCACCAAATCTAGTTGGAGGCCTGTGACTAATACTGGCTCCAGTGCTATTCAACTTGGATGACTCAATCAATATTAAATCATTGACTTGGATGAAGGCACAGAGGGCACCCTGAGCAAGTCTGCAGATGATACCAAGCAGGGTGAAGTGGCTGACACTCCAGAGGGCTGTGCTGCCACTGAGAGGGACCTGGACAGGCTGGAGAGTTGGTAGAGAGGAACCTCATGAGGTTCAACAAGGACAAGTGCAGGGTCCTGCACCTGGAGAGGAACAACCCCAGGCATCAGTACAGATTAGGGGTCGACCTGCTGGAGAGCAGCTCCACAAAGTGAGGCCTGGGAGTCCTGGTTGACACCAAGTTAACCATGAGTCAGCAGTGTGCCCTTGTGGCCAAGAAGGCCAATGGGATCCTGGCTGCAACAGGAGGAGTGTTGCCAGCAGGTCAAGGGAGGTGATTCTGCCCCTCTCCTCAGCTCTGGTGAGGCTGCACCTGGAGTACTGGGTGCAGTTCTGGGCTCCCCAGTATAAGATGGATGTGGAGCTCCTAGAGAAGGTTCAGTGTAGACCTACAAAGATGATTAAGGGACTGGAGCATCTAGCATATGAGGAGAGGCTAAGGGAGCTGGGCCAGTTTAGCCTACAAAAGAGAAAACTGAGAGGGAACCTGATCAATATGTATAAATACCTGAAGGCTAAATGTAGGGAGGAAGGAGTCAAACTCTTCTCAGTAGTAGCGAGTGAGAGGATAAAGGGAAGGGGTACAAGTTGAAACACAAGAAGTTCCGTCTCCATATGAGGAAGAGCTTCTGTCCTGTGTCAGAGCCCTGGAACAGGCTGCCCTGGGAGGCTGTGGAGTCTCCTTCTCTGGAGGTCTTCAAAGCCCTGGATGCCACCTTGTGCCCCATGCTGTAGGCGTCCCTGCTGGAGCAGGGGGTTGGACTGGATGATCTCTAGAGGTACCTTCCAACCTCAACTATTCTGTGATTCTGTATTTTCTAACTCACTGGAGGTTATTGAGTGCTTAACTACTTTGCAGATATTAACTTTCCCATCAACATAGATGATTCAAATCATAAACCTTTAAAATCAGCAACTTCATACATAGTTACTTAATAAACAGATTAATTCTCAGTAAGAATACGACATATCCAATAAAATATGGTCCTATTTGAAAGAAAACTTCAAAAGGCATAGTATATAGAATCAAATGTTTTATAACTAATACTGGACAATGAGTAATTTTTAATGAAATAACAAATGCTTTCTATTTCTTGTAGAAAGAATGATCCAGTTTCTTCTTTCTAATACAGAGGGAATGATCAGCATAGACCTTCTGGGCTATTATTCCAAAAGAAGATTTTCTCCTTGGGCTTAGCTCTGATTTTCCTCATGCTGTTTTCAATTCAACTCGGTACTACAGACTGGGAACAAAGCTAACCAAGTTAAACATCTGATCTTCAGCTTCTATTGAATGTAGCAACAGCCTACAATAAACTGCAGTTAGTTCTGCTTTGCTTTCCTCAGCTTAGCTGCAATTTTTGCCTCTACTTATGTTCAGGGATTCTCAGAAAAACCAACATCACTACTTGAAGCAGCATTCAATAGCTGAAGTGCACCAATACTACGGACTGAATAAACTCCACTCATCACCGACTTCTTATGACATGATTTAGAAAGGGTGATCTGGTACCTATCTAAACCCAGATCAGAAGAGCTAAATAAGTTAAAGGAAATTTGAGTCTCAATCTCTTCTTTGCTTCTTGGTTTGTTTTTAAGCAGTGAAAGAAACAAGTTGTTGGGGAGATACATATTTTGAAGAGTTTAGCAGAATAGCAGATAAGTACCCAGAGGAAAACTACATAAAAATGGTTTACAATGACCGACAGAGAATGGGAGAACAGAAGATATAGAAATGCAAGGGAAAGAGATAAAATAAATGATAGAGAAAAGAAATGATAATACACTTCAGAGAGGGGAAATTGTTGTGGAAACAAAGAAATTAAGACATAGAAAAAATAAATATATGAAAAATAAGATGAGACTTTTACAGCACTAAGTGTAGGTTACTTTTTCACATAAGAGTCAGAATATTGTTTTGGTTTTGTTTATTTAAATCATTCATACAACAGAAATTGCTCCTAAAAACATTTGCCATCACAGAAAATTCTTTCCATGGGAAAAAAAGAAGGGCTTTGTGCCCAAAGATGCCTAACTGAACAGGGAAAAGAATTCTTCTTGCTCAGAAAAATAAAATATTTGGTCTGCAAAGTGCTACTGAAACCAGGAAGAATCCAATCTTGAACTCCATCTTTTAGTGTGAATTAGATAATATCCATTTACTGCAACAAGAAAAAATTATATGGCTTTGCTGAGTCATAAAAAAAATGAAAGCATGAAAAATAATCTACAAAACTGCTTGTCAATGGTGTGGGCAGGCTACAAAGGAGGAATATAGAAATATTCCCAGGACATGCAGAAATGGCTTTGGGAAAGCCAAAGCTTGACCAGAATTGAAACTGGCAAGAAAAATAATGAGTGACAAGTAGTACTTCTATCACTGTGTTGGCCATGTTCTAAGCAAGGAAGAGGAGGGCCTAAAGGAGGCAGATAGTTCAGTGTTAGTGGATTATACCACTTCATACCCAGTGTCTTCTTTGTGTCAGCCTTCATCAACAAGGTGTTCCAGGCCTCTGTGCCTGCAGGCATAGTTCAAGGAGGAAAGTAATTACCAACAGTGGAAGGGAATCAAATCAGGGATTACTTAAGGGAACTTGACATATACAAGCTAATGGGACTAAATGGGATGCATCTGAAGATGTTGGAACTGTTGGCTGATGTTACTGCAAGGCCCTTCTGCATCAGTCTTTCTCAGGCCATGAACGTCTGATGAGGTCCTGTTGACTAGAGAGACACAAAGGTTGCACCCATTTGCAAAATGGGCAAAGAATATCCGAGGAACTACAGCTTACTTTCATTCCTGGGAAAACCATGGTGCAAGAACTCTTGAAAGGCATTTCAGGGTACATGAAATAGTTGTCTCCCCATAAAAGAAAGGCATTGGCTGATTGGAACAAGTCCAGCAAAGCTCAGAAAGATGATTAATTGACTGGAGACACCTGAGGAAAGACTAAGAGATCTATGAATATGAAATAGAGAAGGTAGGTCTTAACAAAATTTACAAGTACCTGATAGGAGAGGAGAGGAGAGAAAAAAAAAAAAAAAAACCCAGAGCCAGACTCTTCTCAGTGGTGTTCAGTGAGAGGACAAAAGGTAATGGCCACAAACTGAAACACAAGAAATTGCACACGAACTTCTTCAAGCGAGGGTCAAACACTGGAACAGCATTGACAACAGAAGTTGTGGAGCTTCAGTACCTGGAGATATTCAAAACCTGATTGGACATAGTCCTGGGCAGCCTGCTCTAGCTGATTCTGCTTGAGCAGAATCACCATTCTGTGATTCTGTGAGAGGGAATTCATCCCCATCAAGTTTGCAGATTACAGCAATTTGGGGATTCAAGCAATACACTTGAGGGCAGAGCTGCCATTCAGAAGGCCCTATACAGGCCAGAATAAGGTCCAGACAGGAACCTGAAATTCAACAGGAACACATATAATGTCCTTAATGTGTGAAGAACGAATCTTCTATAATGATACAGACTGGGCACTGACTGGTTGGTGGGTGGCTCTGCTGGAAAGGACCTGAGGGTCCTGCAGTAGCAGTGAGCCCTTACAACAGTGGATATTAACACTGGGCAGAATCCACAGCAGAATGGCTGGGGGAATTAACTACTACTCTTTACTCGACATTTTTTACACCGCATCTATGTCCAGGTTTGGGTCTCTCAATATAATAAAGGTGTTGAATAAGTGGAACAGTCCAGCAGAAGGCTGGAGGCCATAACCTGTGAGAATACAACTAGGGATCTGGGCTTCTTCAAGCTGGAGAAGACCTAGAGAAGATCTAGTACTAGTCTTCTAGGAATGACTAAGAGTTTTTTAAGTTGAGAGACAAGTTCTTTATGGAGATGGGTCATGGAAATGAAAGAGACAGTAAACATAGGCTGAAACATAAATACTTGTGATTGAGTAAAAAGAGGAGAAGACTTGACTGTAAGGACAGTCAAGATGTGTAACAAGTTCCCCACAGAATATCTTGTCTCTGTCTTTAGAGGTTTCCAAGATTCCAGTAGGAAAATTCCCAAGCAACCTGGCTAAATTCACTTTTGACCTTACTTTGTGCAGAGGACTGGACTAAAAGGCTGAGGTCCCTTTCCATTTGAAAAATTCAGGAAGTGTTTTAGTACATCATGGATATCTTTTCAAATGATATCCAACTGAGGGCAAACTCAAGAGTAACTATTCTAATTTTCAAGCTTTCTCAGTAGATGTATCCTTGCATATTTTTCCCTTCTGCAATATCTACAAATTAGAGGATTCTTATGTTTAAACTTTCTGCTATACAACACTCAAACATGGACACACCGAGTGCAGGTGTGTATGTTTCAGGAATATGTCAGATACACCTGAAAATAGAGGCAGATGCATTTCCTGTAATTGAGTTTCCAAAAGAAACATCCTGTACTGATCAGACAATTTGCTAACAAAACATAATTTCTATTTTTTTTTACATTCAAACACTAATATTCCTATATTAACTTCTATTTCCAAAGCAAAATGATTTTTAGACATATAGTTAAATCAATAGACATATAGTTAATTCAATCTTTGTAGTAATGGACACTGATAAGTCTTTTGGGCATTGGGATTTAGGACAGTGTCTATCAGCTCATCTACTCTACTAAATCTGCATTTTGTTTGAAGCAGTCTGCCTGTAGGTTTTGAACCAGTCAACTTCAGCAAGGATTGAGAAAGATCTGGAAGTAATGTGCTAACAGTGAACAATATGCAGTGCAAATTTACAGTGTTTATCATACTTTCTTCTATTACCACATCCTTAGCAATTAAAGACATAAATTCAATATATATACAACATGTATATATTCATGTTCACCAATAATATACATTAGTTTTCTTTAAAATGTCCATTTCTATGGTCAGACAGGCATTCAAACAAAACAGACTAAATGACAGAACCACAGCAATTACCTTAAAATTAAATCATTAAATGATACATACCTTCCTCGATGGGTTCATACTTTGAAATAATTTCCAAGGCAGTTGTTTCATTAGCCTCTGTTTCAAATTGTTCTTTCTTGAGGAAAGTGATGAGCTCTGACTCAGCTAGAATTTTTTGGTTTGGAGAATAAGTGCAGAAAAGTTCATGGAATTCAGGTCTGTGCACAAGAGTTCGATAAATCGCCCTGAAGTCTTCTATGTTAATAGTGGGGGCCTTCCGTTTGTCAACGGTTTTCTGGAAAAAAAAAGTCAGTAAAAGGTCTGCAAAGATTTAAGGACAGATGAGCAACAGTCCTCTAAAACATATTACAAGAGGTAAAGAACTTCTATGTGCAACTTTTACAATTTGTCCTTGTGATTAAAAAAAAAAAAAGTAAATTACAATACATTGTATGACATAACTAGCATCTGTCACAGTACATTTATATATAATGCATATACAGTATTAAAACTTGCTATATAATACGCCAATGAAATAGAATTCAATATTTAAAGTCCACAGCGTAAGAACTATATCAGTTCAACTGAAACTTAAACACTTGTAAACACTTTATGTTAAATTTACATACAATATACAGTAAATATTAATATCAAAAATGAAATAAGTTTGACTAAATTATCTTGAGATCCAAGCCCTTCAATATGTCAAATAAGAAGCATTATCTGAAGTTTGGAGAAAAGATACTTTATAAGAACCTACAGTACAACCTTCCATTCTTAACAGACCAGCATGTTTAACTCCTACAAATTTATTTGCATATTCAGAATTCTTAAACCAAAAGCTTGTTTTCATAAATACAGCTTACAAAGTGTTAGCATATTTATTAATTTTAATATTTGAGTATAAAAGCTACTAGAAAAATCAAAACAGTGAGAGAGACTGAGTTGAATACTGTTTATTACTGTTTCTGGAACATGCGTTTTTCCTCAGGCTTGACAGTGCTATTTATCCTGTTTATGCTATTAAAATTTTCTACACAAAATGTGTATTTGTGCCTACAAAATGTAGATGTTTCTAGCTGTGTAACTTGTGTTTTGCTAAAAGTTGCCAGATTAAGACAAATGGGGATTTTATTCTAAAAAAAAAAACATAATAATAAAGGGCAAAGATTGTAAATAAATGCCATTCCATTGCCCCACTGATTATTCCTGTAAACTGAGCAAAATGCAAAACCCAAAATGTTTGCAGATTTTTCTTCACTGCTCAACTAACTCCTCTTCAAGAAAGACCATGAATACTCAAGACCTAATGGTATGTTATGAGATTCTTCCTATGAAGTAATATTTCTCTTTCTCTGAAAGAGAAAAACCATAAGTGCAAAGCTATATTAGATAACCAAAATAGGAACAAATGCAAGTTTCATGGGGAGTTCTAACCAAATCATTTTACAAATTCATATTTAAGTATTTTCTTGGAGTTGGTTTACGAGAAAATTAATTATCATCTTCAACTAAAATCATCAGCAAGAAATAATTCAATGCAAACACTAATAATACATTTCCATCAATGCTTGAAAAATCACGAATTTAAGGTTGATATCTTCCATCTATTTTTAATGTCTTTAACAATCTGCAAATTCACTCATGTCTGAAAAGCATGAAAAGAAATATCAACTCTATCAGGATTTAGGAGACCTTTATGTAGTTATTGGCACGAAATGAAGTTGAGCAAAAAGAGTAATTTTCTATCTCAGTTATGCAGACAATACTACTGCACCCAGGGGTGCTTTGAAATAATTGTTATAATGTAATAATTATGTAATGTTCAAGGTAATAATATTTATTATAAGTTTTTAAAATAAGTTAAAAGAGAATAAACAAAAGAAAAAAGCCGGTTCTCTAAAAACCGTATAAGGTGTTTTTAGTCTTGTATAACTCTTTGATTAACTATTGATGTATAGTTTTAGTGAAAATGATGGTAGTAAGATATCCTTTCAAATTGCTGATCATTTTTACAAACTATTGTAAGAAAGCCAAATTGTACTGAAGCCAAAGAAAAAAACAATCAAAATACTCCAGACTCCCTCAAAACCAGCTAGCTGCACTGTTAAGAATAATTAGATCATACTGATAAGTATATTGTATTGTTAAATATAATAGATTAGGCTTGTTCTATACAGGTCAGTTGCTCAAATAATTATTCTCTTCTATGCCCACAAATTGATCATCTAAAATTTCTCGCTGAAAGCAAAGTCATTGGAAAATAGAAAAGACAATGATAAGGAGTTGCAAGTCCTTCTGGCTTGGCAATTCTCTCTCTGTACAGCACAAGACATTGAAAAAAAATTATAGGCAGCAGCCCTCACTTTTAAAAAAGACTGAGCTCCCTCAACTATTTTTACCTTGGGCAAGGCAGAAGGAGGAGAGAAGAACAAGTCTCTGTGGAGAAATACCAATATTTTCCTCTACAGCTTGGCATAATCTAAGAGTTTCTATCTGTCCAGAGCTTAATCTCCCCTACTAAACCTGTTCAAGATCAACTGTTTTTTATTTTTATTATATTACTTGCTCAGCTGACCTTGTAAATGTAGGTAACTGATTAATCTATACATTCCTTACCTTAAAAAGATGTTTCACGTGAACGTAATCGAAAGGGATTTGGAGTTTATCGAGCAGTTTCATTGTACTGTCTAAATCGATCTTCCCGCTTCTGAACTCATTCTGAATGATGGACAAAAACCACGTGCAAGGGGAATGGGGTTAAGGAGATTTCTAACTCATTTTGGTGCCTTTTAAAATAGGGTGCAGGGAGGGACCCATGCCTGGAGACTCCGAAGGCTAAAGTAGCAAAATGGGACAAGATGAAGGGTATCATCAAGGTAAAAATGAGGGCAGACAGGTGTGAAAAAATCCCTTGGATGGGGAGGCTGCATGTGAAGCAGCAGGGGCCCAGATGGTCCCTAGAGGCTGCCAGCCCCTTCCCCTGGGGACAGGCAGGTGCGCGGCCATGGTAGCGTGGCACAAAGGCGATCCAAGAGGAGGATATCTGTTCTCTTCCATGGCCGTTCCGCATCGCCGGCTCCGGCTCCCCTCACTGCGGTGGTGTCAGCAGTGCGCAGCAGGACATCACCTCGGCCCCGGGCCCCGTGGGGGCTTTCCCCTGCTCCCCAGCCCCACTGCCTGGCCCCCGCCCCGGATCCCCAGCTCCCGCCGCCGCCTTCTTTGCTGGCCCCACTGGGGCTCCGCTGCAAGGCTGCTGTGAGGTCACAAATGACCACCATCTCCAGATGCTCGGCCACCATCTCCAGTGGTCCAGCCAGCATCTTGTGCTACCCAGCCACATCTCAAGGTGTCTGGCCACCATCTTGTGCTGCCTGGCCGCCATCTTGCATTTCCTAGTCACCCATTTTGCACTGCCTGTCTCCATCTTGTGCTGCCCAGCTGCCATTTCACACTGCCCAGCTACGGTCTCACACTGCCTTTGGAGCTACGAGGTGCCCTGCCACCATCTCACCACTTGTTAGGGGGCCCCGGACATGTGCCCAAGGCAATGATGAGGGGGAACTGCGCCAAGGGCCTGGCTGCCAGTGTGAGCCGCCACTTCCCCTCTGGCAACAGCTGCGTCTTCCAGAAAAGCGCGAGGAATGCGCAGGTCTTTGTGGCCTCTGTGGAGGCTCACCCAGTATGAGCCTTCAGGATGCTGGAATGGCCTCTGGAAATCCAACTGGACTCTTGCTCTCACTTCCATCACCATGCAGGTGACAGGGCTCTTCCTCGTGCAGATGCACTATGTCCAGTGTGCCAACCTCCACATCACGACCAGAAAATCAATGAGCAAACCACTCAACATGACCGATTGAAGTCAGCTCGCCACAAAATTTGTGAAGTTCATCAAGGTAGAGGACAACAAGCTGCACATGGGCATCCTGGAAAACATGTGGGTCTTGTCAGAGTGCATATAGGGGAAAACTCTGTGGAGAAAACTCCCTGTCACCCACACTTTTATAAACTGGAACCGGCTGCTGAGCGAGCAGCGTCTGTAGGTGAATGTCTCCATCCCAGAAGTACCTTTATGTCTATTGAAAGCACTATTTGATATAATGGTCTAAATAGAAAATAAGCAGAGGATGAAGAAGAAGCAGGAGAGTCAGTTCATTTGTTTCTGGATAAACCAGGAGACTGCAGAAGCTGTCATCATTGCATCACCAGTTTTTAAATAACTCAGGTCTCTAGTGACTAAAATTGTTTACCCTTTGTATTTTCTTCTTGTACACTCCTTTCAGCTCTTTCCAGAGGTCCTGCTGACAGTCACTGCCAGGGCATTGCACTGCTGTAGTGTGACCAGCAAGGAAACTCTTTTAAGTTCTTTCGTGCCTTCCTTAATTTGAAGCAGTGCTTTACAAGGACTAAACTTCCTAAAAAATATTGCAATGAATTTTCAAATGAACTTTTTCTTGCAAATATTATTTTAAAGGTAAACATAACATTTTGTTTTTGCTTGTCACAGCTAACAGTGATCATACTGTGGTCTGTATTCAGCATGCCCTTTTGTTAATAGCCATCAATGGGATTATAGCTCATACTGGCCGTGGTTGCTTTTATTTTTTTTCTTTTGATTTTTTTTCGTTCAGTGAAAGTAGAAGACTACTTATTTTGGTTATGCTAAGGCATACTTGTTTGATTATATACTTGTTTGTCATTGTTATGGTTTTGTGGATAAACAGCAATATAATTCAACTTTCAGCTTATTCTTAAAAGCAAAATGAAGGTTTTGATTCTGTATTCATACATGATTTGGAGTTTCCTTACTTTATACACCTGGATAAGATAATTCATTACCCAGAAAAAAAATGCAATAAGTTACCAAATATAAACCTATCATTCAACACTATCCTATATTGTTGACGGTGAAGACATGTGACCTGTTTTTATTTAAGACCATACACACTTATAAAGCCCTATTGCAACACTGTAGTGTTGCCAGTGTTTGAGTACAACTGCAACAGATGAAATATTTCCATTAATATCTATTCAATTTCTTCAAAGTTACTAGATGACATTTTCGTCTGAATTGTTTATGGTGACTCAGCACTAGGAATCTGTTTGTTTTGTGCTAATTTATGTGAAAAAAAGGTGCACCATGGACTAGAAGAGGGAGAAGGATGGAAAGCAATCTCTGTACTCCTTTGCTCTGCACAGAAAGCTGTATTGCCTATGGGTCATTCTCTTTTTCATCCTACACCTGCTACTGAGATCTACCCAGTAGCTATTGGTGGCCTAGCTCTTCTAGTGCTTATGCTGCTCCAGGAGACTATTCAATGATCAAGCAGCTGACTTTGCCTGGTATTCATTTGAATAGGTGATTATTTCTTTATAGGAAATAATTTTATTAAAATTATAAAGCACCCCAGGGCTCCTATAATGAGGTAGCCTGTTGTGAGTGTAATTCATGTATGCAGTAAAGAATGGGTGATGAAGTTCTTGAAATAAATTTAAATATTAACAGGGACACAGCACTAGAAATTCCAGATTTTCAAAAAAAAATAAAAAGCACTTTATTTGAAGACAAATATTAAACATGAACTAACAGGAAGGCACCATGGCAAAGACTAAGCAATTAAATAACTTTCAGTTTAGATATTCAGTATCCACATTTATTCCACCATATCTAAGTCTTACGACATGCAAATATATGATATTTTACAATATACCGTTCTGTTAAACTAAATTTGTTCTTCCTTAGAGTGCTGTCTCAGGAAGACAAATCTGTACCAGTGAGTAAGTGAATAAAAACATTTAATATTGTAGTGTAAGGCAGCAACCTATTTTTCTATCTTCACTATCACTCTGCTGTCTGCAGACTTTCCATCTTTCTTGAACTTCCTTTCTCTCTAAGACAGGAAATATGATATCAGGATCTGCAGAGTGAGCTGTTCAGAGGGACAGAGCAGGGTCAAAGTTCTGATTTGGTTGAAAGCGTATATTCTTTCCCTGCAAGGCTTCTGCACCTTATCTGGACAACACAAAGACAATACAGGCTTTGTTAATTATTTCCACTCTACATTCTCCTTGATGGATTTGATTTTTTTGTTGTTTCATTTTTGGAAAGGTGAAACTTGGGGAGGAACAGCTATTATCAGAAGAAAGCTAAGTTGCACTGCTCCACTGAAACTTTATTTAACATCTACATATTTTGTTTTTGTGACTGCAAATGTTTGAGAGTTAGCAGTTTGTTACTCATTTGCCTTTACTGAAAATTTTGTATGGGGAATACATTCCAAGTTGAAATAACTTTAGTTCCAAAATCCTCCTCTTTTTTTCATCTACTACTACGTATAACTAGTACTGGAACAGCTTATATTGTTATAGCTTTCTTTTAGTCTTTCCTTTTAATTGCCGTTACTGCTGTGTATCTTAAGAAATGAAGAATGCATGTAAAATTAAAATGAAATCTGAAGTTGTCAAGTTGTAACTCACAATAGGATTCTATAGCAGACTATAGTAAACCTGTAACTGGAGCTGTATCTGTAGTTTATTTGTAAGCAAAACTGTGTAGTATTTGGAGATTTGCTTTCTGCCTGAAAAAATACATTATCATCTGGTAGCTTCCAGTTTTGCTTTTACTTCATCCTTTTCTTTAGTAGTTACTGAATGGCCACAGTTGTTTGCCTCTAAGGAGAAGATTACTCATTCAGTTCAGGAATGTGTTTCAAAATTTACACAATGTACACGCTGAAAATAAAACTCTGCTTTTCCACCTGCATGCTTGCCCCCTCATTGGAATTACAGAGTTGGTACAGATGTACCTGAGACAAATTGGCTTAAATTTTTGATTGCTGAAAATAATTGTGTGTCTACCATTAATTGTTGCTGCAAAGAAAATTATCATGTTTATTACACCAATGACATTAGAGCTTAGTTTAGACTTCATTATCAGCTTCCAGCTGCACTGAAGTTGGATGAAAATCAACACTTAATATAGGTATTTGAATGGGAAAGTTAATGCTCACATTATAAACAGTGCTTCATATTCTGCTGGTGCTGCAGCAGGTGGAAGACCTATTGAAATGAGCAACGAGCAATGTTAGCAAAATGGCTTTCATTAAGCAGAGTTTCAGAAGCATCAGATGTAACTGAAAGATATTTCATCATTTCATTTTCAAATAGCTGTGTTAAATTAAAAGCAACTTTTTTTAGTTTCCTAATAGATGGGCAAAACTTGAATAGGCACTAAACATTCGGGTTACCTGTTGGCAGCTTGCCTGTAAATATCCTCAAGGATATTTATACATAGCATTGATCAATGAAGAAATTTGTGTTTTCACCATTACGTTCTCCAAAAATGGATATTAATTCTTTTTCTCTCTCATTTATTGAATGAGAAAGACAGTATTGTAAAAGAAATCCTACTTGCATGTTTTCCAGAACATAATCTGTGTTAAATTTTCTACTATAGTCCTCACTCCCTACCAATCTGTGTTAAATTTTCTGCTGTAGTCCTCACTCCCTACCAAGTTGTGGGGAAGGAAAAACATATCCACTGAATGATCATGAAACAACACAAAAAAAAAAAGAAGGAAATACAGTGAATGTGATGCCAGATATATTTCTCCCACTGATATCAAATAATGAATACATTAAAAACAGCACTTGGGGAGATGGGGCAGTAATACTATTCTTTACATAACACATTTAGAAGAAAAGAGAATATCCTCCCTTTTTTTGTTTAAATGGAGGTATTGGTCTTTTGTTCCAGAATCTTTATATATAGTTGAGAGTTTGTGAGTATATATTTCTAATTGTTTACTAACAAACATTTCAACACTTATATATATTAATTCTTGTTTGGTAACATTTATGGCTGTAATGTTGCTAACAAAAGCAGCTGAGAGTCTTTCTAAATAGTATATATAATAGTAATAGTATATATATTATAGACGTATAACTGGATGGCTAAAAATTGAAACTCTGCTTGACAATAGTCACAGCCCTCTTTTCAGAGTATCCTGATTGTGATAGAACATTAGAATTTCAAAAAACAGTTTACAGATCAGAGATGTATGTGGCTGTAACTCTAAATGAAACTTTTCCATAGTTAGCACAGGTTTATTTTACAAAAAAAAAAAAAAAAAAAGGAAAAGCATCAAAAAACAGGAAATATTCTAGCCATAATGAGATTTCAAATTACAAACCAACAACCTCAAGCATACAGCTGTATCCCCATGCATGATGTTCATCTTTACCAGTAGAGCTGGTGTAGAGCTTCCCAAGCCACCCACACAAACCACAGCCCATTGCACCAGCTCTCACAGTTATTTAGGAACACTCATCTCAGACTTCACTAGCTGCAGGGAGCTTATGCTTCAGGTAGGTACAGCCTTATCGGACACGCTGGAGGTAAAGCAAGCTTATTCACACAGTGCTTTTTCCTAAAAACAAGGAATTTCGAGGCCCAAGGAAAACAACAAGCTTTAGAGCGCAGTGCTGCGCATTTAATTTCACTGCTGTCTGACTTATGTGATTGGATGAGACAACTTTTCCTGCTTATTTGGCCCCCTTTTTTTTTTTTTTTTTGATCTCTCTTCATACACGAAAACCTCTTTTGGACTTTGCGTCAAACTTTGCTTCCCTGTGCACTACTAGTTGCAGTGGAGGTTTATGCTCTAGTGTCACAACTTCTGTTAGTTTCGAATATGTCCAACTGAGGCAAATTTGTAGGTGACAGAGATGTGGCTGATACCCAAGTAAGACGCTTCAGCCTTCTTGGGACTGTGGAGAAACTCCTCTGAATGTGTCTGCTTCACTCGAATGCCTCCTCTCCTCAGATATCCACAGTCATTCTCAGAGGAATGCTAAGTTTATTGAAGGGCAAAGATGGGCTTCTCTGTTTTTTATTTTTCTGCCTTCCCTTCTACTCACAACATTCAGAGAGAACAAGAGGTGTAGCTATACAGGATGCTCTGTTTATCTTTCAACTCTGAAAAGACAGGAAATTCCGCTTTAATTATCATCCTCCCTACTTTTGAAAGGAATGGAGGATTTTTTCAGAGTCGTCTTCTTGACTGCAAGAGAGAGAAGTGACCATCACAGCATCCCAGGTTCAAGGAGTAAAGAGTAATAGGAAGTCAGAGGGAATTAATAAGAAGAGGTAGGGATGAAATAATCGCCTTGTTGGTGCTGGAAAGCTAGGAGGAATTTATCTGTCCAATGGGGATAAAACGTTTACAAGTGGAGGAGAGAATGAATTGCTCTCCCAGGATTGGGTTGATGCAAGATTCAGGGCTCCTGCATCATTCAGAGGAGAAAAATCTCCTTTCTCCACAGGACAGTGAAAAGTGAGAGTCTTAATTATTACAGAAAAATATTTGCAATGAACATAGAGAATTCAAAGATAACAAGCCCTAGCTTTGAATTATTTTAGTTACCTAATTATTTCTGATTCTTTGAGGTGATAATTGTTGGTATTCTCTATAGAAAATCATTAAAAGTCAAACCCTATGATTCTAGGGTCTTATCATTAAAAGTTGCTCTTGAGGATTTTCCAACAACTTCTGAGTTCTAATCCATTCACGGAGGAATAAGATTTTAACTCCAAATGTCTGGTGCAGGTCATACTAAGGCCTATACTCAAAATCAAGACGGCATTATCCATTTCCTCTGTCTGGGGGATACACAGACTGTGATTTACCTATAGTTCATTTTTTTGTGCCTGCAGGCGCAGGTTACATTTCCATGAAAGTCAATGTGTAATTTGGAGCCCTGTGCTCACAGAAGAGATTGGGGTAGAGCTAGATACTGTACCCAGATCTTAAATTTACTGACTGAAAAATCTGGAGGTCTTCCAAGGGTTAAAAAAACAAAACAAAAAAAACACCACCAACAACAACAAAAAGAACCACCAACAACAAAAACAAACAACCTTTGAGGTTTTAGTATGTGTTGGGTTACAAGAAAAGCCTTTGATTTCAGTAAAACTACTTTTTGTCTGGAATTAGATTGTTAAAAGGCAGATTGAATTAGTAGATTTGTAGTTTAGTTTACCTTAGTCTGAAGATACAGATAAGAGAATGAGAAGCCATATAGGTAACCTACATTTAAAACCAGTTATATTTCAAGTCACCAAGTCTCCTTTTACTATCTTTCCTGCTTTATAACATTCAGCAGGTAATAAAAATCATTTGTTGTTTCTAACCTATTTGAGCTAATTAGTAAATATCATCTACAAATCCCTGTGATTATGGAATTACTCATGTCTAAAGAAAACATTTTTGCCAGTTCACTGTAGATAATATTAATTTTGCTTGAGAACTTTATTTCATAGACGACTTCACATTTGCAACTTACTTTTAATTACATTCTCATTAGGGACAGATATGAGAAGCACAGCGTATTTCAAGTATTTATTATTCATACTTGTATTGTTAATGAATTAATGCCTGAAGTGCATCTGCACTAAAAAGTCACTTTCTTGTTCATCAGTTTTGCATGTCCATAAAATAAATGTGATTGCTTAAGGTACTGTATTACATAGATTAAGTGCCATTGCTTTCCATATATAATATCTGCATGCAAATTTATTCTGTTGTTCTTTCTTAAAATTAACATTATCTGTTAATACATTCTTGCTCAGACCAATTCCTCCAGTAATTATAATTGAGTGTGCAGCACATATTCACTGAGCATCTATACTTCCATCCTTTCTCTATCCATCAAAAGGTCATTTTGAAGATACATCAACAACATGCTTTCTATGATCTGTAAGACAAGCTGTTATTTCAGCCTCTGGGCTGCAGTTCCATATGCCTAAATCCATTACAAAACGTGGATTTAGCTGAACCCAATGAAAAGTGTAATTAACATTTTTGTATTCTATGCGCGATAATTTATTTTCCATTATCAAAGTTGCATAGGCTGCCAAATGTGTGATACAGATTATGGAACAAACTGTGCTTAAAATGCAGGTTTTTTCAAAACAATATCTTATGTCCTGTGAAGTATTCACGAGAAGAACGGGAAGATTAAAATGCATAGATTCCCTCTTGCTGTCAGCTGTCTTGCGGCTCTTCTATTTAAGTCCTAGTTCAACAAAATACTTAATTGTTTGATTAATTGTAATCATTTGATTATTTCTACTGGGAAAAAAAATATTAAAATAAAAGCACTGTGATGCTACAGCTGGGTAAATTGATTGATATAAAACTGAAGGATCTGATACGCAGTGCAGAGATAGCTGCAGCATGTTTTCCTTGACTGACCTGGAAAAAGTTCCTGTAGGCCAGGCTTGCAGTCCCTTGCTCCAACTGCCCTTGTGAATTAATTTGGATTACCCTGTTCCATTTTATTGTCTTCGTCTATGAAACAAGGATTATGAAACAATTACTTTTCCTTAGCTTACTAGATCCTGAAAAGGATGCAAATCTAGAAATTTCATCAGCTTACAGGCTAAGTACTTATTGCTTATTAAAATTCCCAACAGTCAAATGAAAGTGCTTTGCAGACCATGACCATGTGCTTGCCCTGATCCAGAGCAAACTTGCTCCCTGCAAGGGACTCTGATAATCTAGCCAAACTAGGAAGGTTCTCACTCTTCAGCTGATAGCCTGCAGGGATCTCTTTCTGCTTACTCTTGTTATATACTCTTAATACCTTGTATCTTGCTGTACGCCATTTCTCAAGTTGCTAGCTTGCTAGAGTAACCACAAGTCAAGGCTACCCATCTGCATGTACTTCACTCCCCTTTGATAACTGTAATGCCTTATAATTTCTTGTGTTGTTTTCTTGTTAGTGTAGCCACAAATCGAGTCTGGCCATATGCACAAACACCCTCACACAATGTTCTGTGAAAGTCTGGTATGGATTTCACAGCTGTGAGCACGCCAGGCGGGGAACGGCTGCACTGACCTGTGGAAAGAGATGCTGGAGGAGAGGTATGTTGGAAACACCACCTCCACGCAGAGCTTCTCTGCCTTCTCACAGCCCTAAGTATTGCAGACATGTGAGAATGACGTGCACAGCTCCAGAACCAGAAGCTGAAATCTTTCCCTTGGGTGGTCAAAATATATCCTTTTTGTTTTGTTTCCTTCCTCACTTAGTGGAGTGGTGATGCCACTGAGAAATTTTTATACAGCAGTAGTTTCACAATTCACCCAGAAAATGCAAAATCGTGTTTAAGGCTCTCTTAATTTAAGGAGCAACCACAGCTCCATGTCTCCTTTCTGCCAATGGAGTGTCCTTACAACTAGGCTATAAACCAGTCCATAGTGGAAGCACATTCCTCTGTTCCTGTAAAAATGCATTAATGCAAAGAACAGAATGCACAATTAAAGAGAATAAAATGAACATCAGCCTTGGCTTAGCTGGAAAGGAGTTGTAAAACTGCATTATAATCCCTTCTTCTGCATTCTAATCCAATGAGGGTTCAACATTTTTTTAAAACTTTCCGTAAGTGTCTTTTGTGGATTCCATATAGCATAATTCTTTTGTGGGAGAAGATAATTAACCACTGTTACTTTATACATGCATTGGGAAGGTAAATGCATGCCAGACTGCAGGCTGCTACTGGTGTGCAGTAGTGAAGATTACATATTACATTTGTATTATCAGATAGTCGGGGGAAGGAAGAAATTAGGTGCAGAATGAAGAAGAAAAAACACTTAGGTTTTTGTCCATCGTTAGCATATATATTTTTATTTTTTAAGGTTATTTCTAGTACTTGCTTTTCTGTTTTTGTTTTTTTTAATTAAGATCACTTCTAAGAATTTTCTAAAGATGCTTATTGCTATTACGAAGTTCATTTTTGAATTCTGAAATCACATAGGACCCTATCACTGAAGGAAGAAAGTATCTGCAAGTTTACCAGCGTGAGCCAATATGCATTTCCAAGGTCTATCTTTTGTAGAAGATAGACACAATATTTGCATAAGCAAGAAATTTGGAAAGGAAATAAAAAGATTTATTGGCATTTCTCATCAAATTCTATGTTCAAAAGTCACACTGATGCTTCTGATCCTGTTTTATCTAACCCCTCATAGGCAGTATAGTCCTTAAAATTTTAACTGCCTTGTTAAAGTTTCCATATTTTGTTTTCTTCTAAAAGATCAAATTATTAACAATGTCATACTGCAAAAATGTCATCTAAAGACATCATGATATGCTAAATAGAAAGGAAATTGCTAGAGGCTGTAAGCGTTGGGTCAAAGGACAGTTTTTTGTAGCTCATTAGTATGATGGAGTGAAAACTGGAATGATATTAAATGTTTGTTAAGACATAATTAGTAGGAATTTATGCATTTCAATACTCCATGCTGATTTGTAGTCTCATACATTCCATGGTATAAATGCTTTTCTGGATATATTCCTTCCTTCCTCCATAGGCAGGCAAGCAATGTAAGAGACACATGTATTACTTAGCATTTCTTTGCTTTTATTCTTTTTGCCTCCTCTGTCTTTCCTCAGCTGTGGAACCCTGAATGCCAAATTATAATTTAACAGGAGAGCTCAACTCAGCCGGTCCTGTTCCCTTTCTTCTCTTACATACTAGAAGAAAAATCAAATAAAAGCTGAATAGGCTTCATGATTTGGGACAGAGGAAATGACAGCCCTTGGGTTGGAATGACATGAACACTAAGCACCTCAAAGGCTGTTGCTCAGTTTTACGAGGCTGAAGCTGACGGCCTCTTTGCTCAGACTGGTCAAAAGCAGGATGAAGACCTCACACCAGAGACTTTAGCTGGACTCATTCCTTTTGATGCAAGGGAAGATGGAGTGAAATAGGGGACTCCACTCTGGCCTTGCTGCAGACAAGTGTAAAAGCCTTTCTCCTCCACATAGGCACTGGGTGATTTGTGCTGCTTCCTCAAGTTAGGGCCTCATCCACTGCCTCGGCCTTTGGACAACCTCTACGTCCTCCACTTAAAACGGTTCTGGGACCACAGTTGCAGACCAGGCTCTAGAAACTCTCCTTCAGTATTTTAGGGGTCAAAGTTGAAGGTCTTGTTGTTCACTAGCACACAGAGGAAAAAGAAGGCCAGACAAGAAAACTAATGGATGTGAGCACCATCACTGAAAAAGAAGACAGGAAAAATAATTTGTTAAAAAAAAAAAACAAAAAAACTCCTTACTCCTCCTTACTCCTTACGGTAACACAATGCCTAGCCCCTCTCTGCGAATGAAAAATAGAGATAGGGTTCATATAGTTCTGTCAGACAGTCAAGACAAGGACTAGCAAAACCTATAAGGTGAAAACCTTAAAGAGCAAAAGTAGTAAAGAATATTCAGAGCAGATACAGTGCTCTCTGTAGCTTGCAAGTGCTGGCATAAGAATGAGGAATAAATGTAATTCAGTGAAACCTGTGTATTTTTGAAAAGAATTAACAATGTTTCCCATCCCGCATGTAGCCATTTTTCAAGTGTGAACTACTAAAGATAGCTCTGTCCAATGGCCTACTAGGTACTAATTTCCAAAGACATGTTAATCAAATATTGGGCATTTAAACACAATGCCATTGCATTGGATATTAGAAAGAGGTGTCCTTTACTGCATTAAAATATGCCATTTCACACTTAAACCAATTTTGGACATTTTCACCTTTCTCATTACAATTCAGCTACTCCATTTTATATCAGGTAGACAGCTTGCCTCAGGACTTCCCCACTAGTGGGGCAGATAGATACTGATCATTGTCTAGATTTTCAATTATGCTGCAACAGGCAAGCAAGCAAGAAACGGCAAGCAAGCAACTCCCATCCAATTTGGTCTTAAATCTATCTATAATCTTCATAATCTATATAATCTGTCTATAATCTATATAAAACAGGGCAATCTGTCACTAGAAAATATATTGGGGGGTAGGGGAGCTATATATGTATGTACTTAAGAAGAAATAGAGCCAAGAAAATTAGGAGCACTGCAAAAGGGCTGTGCTTTAATTCATTGACAGGATGCAAGCTGTAATCACTTACTCAATGTTTCCTGCTGTGTCTTTGAAGAGTCATCCTATGCAGATTTCAAATAATCCTCATAAGGAACAAGGTTGCAGTGAAAGGCATATTTGGGGGATTATTGAAAAATAAAAGCATCCAGGCAGGTGAAGCTGAGTTCTCTGGGTACATCTGTAGCACCACACACATTCCAGCATTATCAAACTTTTCACCTGAAAGAAAATGTAATGATCCGACAATAATTGGCTGCCAGCTAAACTTTTTCCTTGGTTGCCAAGTAGATTTACAAATACACATTTAGAAATACTGATTTAGCTGCTGCATCTAATATAATTATGGAACATGAAGGCTTTGTAAGCAGAAATCGTCAGACTCTGCATACTTTCAAAATAACAGCAGGTATTGTATTTTCAGAATAGAAGACTTTGAAAGGACTGACTGATAGCTTAAAACGTTTCATCAAACATTTTTGATCATGGCTTATTGTAAATCCTTCCAAATCCAAAGTTATTATATGTAGAAAATAATATACCTCATGATAAGAATCTGTCCCACAGTCAAATGCTTCCGTATTTCATCTAATTTAATTTAATAATTTGTTTATATAAAGACATCACTTGTACAAATCAGGATAGTTTTACTCAAAAATCTGATTTCACTTCTTTTTTTAATTTATATTAAAACAACATGTAAATGCCTTGACCATGCTAAATCATGTGGAATATTACTAAGCATATGTGTTGCAAAAATCTTATATTCTAAGCAAAGGCTTGTATATACATGATTTCTGTAGCTATAACATCAGTTTAGAAGACTGTATATTAAATGGCTGATATAGGCAAATTTATCATGCTTATAATGGCATTGAATATTATTCTAATGAATTCCCAAGAAGAAGCTCAACATATTCACAGTCCATCCATCCTATAGGTTATATTATCAGTGTAAAGCCATATCCCCAAGTGAGTAAATGTAATGATATAGAAATACTTGCAATTACATAGTCAGACATCTCTGGGCAAATAAAACTTAATAAGCACCTGCATCCAACATAAAAGAGTAATAAAGTGAGGTTCCATCCACACTCTTATCAAGATTTATCAAGTACACAGCGAGATCCATCAGTGCACAGTTCTTCTCCAGGCTTACATTGCTCCTGAGAAAGGCAGGGGAGAGGTGTGAGCTGCTTGTGCAAGGGCTTATCAGATAAACCATTTCTGCATATCCTCCTCTCTGTGCATCTACTCTACTGAGGAATAAATGCCTGTGGTTATGGCAGGCTGTTCCCTGAGACATGCGCTTTCCTTAAGGCATGCTTTACATCATTTTGACAGGACATGTCACAGGACTGAGGAGAAAATATCAGAGTTTCAGGAGAAATGGTGGCCAAAAGTATCATGCTGTTGTTATAGCAATTCCACTGACTTGAGGGGTACTTCAAAAAGAGCATAGCCTGAAAAAAAAAATATTAAGCCACAACCTCCCTGGTTTCTTTTCTAATGTTTCACCAACCTCACTATAGAAATATATTTTCTGGTACCAGGTCAGAAATTCTCATGTTCCAACTTGTGCCTCTTGCCTATCATTTTTCCACTGTGCACTCTGAGAAGACTCTGGACCCAACTTCCACTGGACCTACATCCTCCCGTTAAGTAGCGGTCAGCTGCCATTAGATCAGCCCTCCACCTTCCCCTCCAAAGGCTGAGCCATCACAGCTCTCTCAGCCTCTCCTCATACATCTTGTGTGGCAATGTCAAGTGACAGACATCTGCACCATGCAGCTAAATCAACCGCTGTTGTGCATGCAAGAAACACGCAGTAACTAATGTTGTTTCACATTGCAAAATTCTTGTTTTGATCAGTTTGCTGTTTGAAGCCCCTAGGAAATTATATTTAAAGTTTATCTTTAAAGAGCAATATATTGGGAGCCAAGCACTCAGATGTGAAGACTTTTAAGTATTCATACTCTCTGATACAGTCTTAAACTGCACAATCATGTATTAGCAATTTTTAGCTTGGTTACTTAGTTTGTTGGTTAGCTTGTTTGTGTAAGAATTCTGTTTCATTCATCACTTTGCCTCAGTCATCTGAACAAATGGGAGAATATATGTTAAATTTTCTTTTTAAAACCTGGTAGGATCAAAGAAGGAAGATCCATATTTTTAGCTGGGCTATTTTTAAAATGGATTGAACAGAGTTTATTGCTGTACAGAACTCAAAACAGAATGGTACAGTTTAGTAAACCTGAATTCATCAGTAAACTATCAGCTCCAATTCCAATGAAAATGGTTCATCTTACATCTTTATGAAGGTACTTGAATTGCGACTGCAAACTCTCATTTCTCTCATCACTTAATTGAAATGTTCTGCATGCAAAAGAAAGGCAGTTATATCATGAGCTCCTCGGTGACATGCATTTTCAGCTTTTCAGTTACTGGGTGTTTTTTCCCAGTATCAAGAAGATGGACTATGTTTCAGGAAATTAATTCTTTTCTCATTTAAGTTGGACCTTGCTGTTGCACATATCCTGCTCATTCTTCAAAAAGATTTATTACAAAACATACAGAAATTCAAATGAGATTCCGTAAAAATATAGATTCCTCAAAGGCAAACTCTGCAGTATAAGGCCTCGGTCTTGCCACAGTGTCTTGTCAAATGAATCTCTGAAGACTGCTTCAAATCTTCTTTGGGGTCTCTGCTTGGACTGTGGCAAAGCACAAAGAGGAGGGTTCTACTTTAGTGACTGCCATTTTGACTAAACCAGAAAAATCTTTGTCTACATCTAGAGACCATTAAAATCAAGTTAGGAGTGAAATAGTTAAAAAATCAAATTAGGAGTGAAATAGCTAATCTGCACAGTGTTAAAAACATCCATGGAAAGCTTTATAGATTGTTGGGTCATGTACCAGAGCAGAGAAGCAATAACTTCCCTCTTCTTTTGTTTTAGACAGATGAGCCAAGTAAAAGGAATTCACCATTATGACATTCCTTGTTATTACCTTTAAACATATTCATTTGAGGCAAGGGTGAGAGAAGAAAAGGAAACAGAGCATTTGGGCAAACCTTGTCACTGAGAAGCCCTGGGACACAGTCACTCACCAGGCCTTCCTCTCTGCACTGCTGTGAAATGGCACTGGTCTTTGAACTCATCATTAAGCCAGACATTTTTGCCTTGATGTAGAAGTGCTAAAATGGGAAGAAAATGTATAAATTAACCTCATCAACATTGTTTCATATTGATACTTCTCTGCCAAGAAAGCAAACGGTGAATAGTGAGTGCCACCAGGGCTTGGCAAAACATTTGGGATGTAGCCTCCTGTTCTGTTTGAGCCAAGACCAGCACTAATCAAGATCCAGGAGTTTCAAGGTGAAAAATGAATTAAAAGCGATTATGCCAACTGTAGGTTACTTTCACAGATTGAAAATATGTGACCTTTACTTCATCTGTTCTTTCATGATTAAGGATCGCTTATATTCTGCCTGTTTGTGCAAGCAGAAAGCCACCTTTCCCCTAAAATATCAAACAAGCACTTGTAAAAAGTTGATGAATAAAGAGTTGACATAATTAATTCTTACTCTCCCTCTGGGCTAAAATATTGCAGTTTGATGTACTTACACCTTTTGAGCCAAAAAGTACAAGAGCATGAGAGGAATTCTCTAGAAATCTCCAGAAGGTCATCTGGTTTTGTTTTGGGTTTTTTTTGTCTGTAGGTTCCTGAGAAAAGTGAGTTTTACTTTTTAAGTGAATTTGAATAATTCAATTATGATTTTAAGCCAAAGGCTGAAAAGTCAGTACCTTTGCTCATTTTGAGATCAAAATGGGAAAGAAAGAATTCTTCTGACCTTTCCAACAGGTATCACCCCAAAAGTCAATCTTTTTATTATTGGATTTCAATCATTCACCAAGCCTTTTGAACTACAGCCTTCAAAATGTTGTGTATTCGTTTATTATGGACAGTTATGTATTACATAGTAACAATAACAATTGATTTCCTGTCCCTATGTTTATCACAGGCCATCTAAAATTTATGAATGCCTTTCATCAAGTTCCCAATTTGTGGATTCACAAGAGTTTTGCTCCTATCTAGAGTATTTTATCTAGCATCACTGTCAAAGTGGTGAATGAGTCTCCAATATATGACATTATTGCCAGCTGTCTCCTTCTGAACACTGAAGGGAAGGTTGAGGTAAAGCCATTACCTTAGTCCTTCTTGTCTATTCAGCTCCTTTTGTTGCATCTCTGTACTTTGAAACAAAGTATTGGCAGTTTTCAGGTTGTTTGCCTGCCAACAATAGTTCAAACTGCTAAATTTCACTTTGATATCTAAATTCAGAGGAAATCCAATATAATTAGAATTATATAGAATCCAACAAAATTAGAATTATATGTATTCTCCTTTCTGAGTGAAATTACATCTGTGACCCAGAAACTGTTCATTCGTGTTTGATTTTCTTGTAAAAACTTGACTTTACTCCTGTCTTTGTTGAGAGATCCCTAGATGAGCCATAGTGCTGGTTGTAATGTATTACCTGCTTGAAGTCCTGTTTGTTGTGGTTAGTCATCAAGAACTCACTTATGGGGAAATATATTTTCTTTTCCTCGTGTCCTGCTTAGTTGGCCATAATTCAAGTGATCAGAAGGACCATTTCTGTTTGAGAGGACCTGTCTCCATTTGTTTCAGATGTAAATCACATTTATGCTGAAGTCAGATATCTTAGAAGTATTCCATTTCTATTTCTCTTCTCTGTGTCTTTCTGACTCTGTCAGATTTATTGTCTTCTGTAATTTCTTCATGAGCCTCATATTTATTTAATACAAAATCTCTCCATTTCACAAGGGATTATGGCTGGATATGCTTATTCCCTGATTTCTGTGTACCATCAATCCCCACCCTGTAACGCGTTCCAGTGTGCTGGGTGCAATTACTATACTGGATTCTCTCTTTTAGTCCCCTAATTAGTGGATCCTTATGCTGCAATTTACAGTTAATTACATTAATCACTCAGTTCGTGAGTGGTGTGTCAGTTCCCTGTATCAGCACATAGAGCGTTGGTGACTTCTGAAGGAGTTAACAGATCGGCAAAGGAATCAAGACTGGCTGGCTGAATTGCTCACACAGGAAAAATTAACACACCCAGCCCTTAGGGTTCTGGATATCATTTGTGATGGACAAACATTCATCAACAAGCCCCAAATTAGAACAGCCGCTTTCATTGACATATTAACATATTCAATATTAACAATTCAATATCCATTTTGCTATAACCCACAGGCTACAGTCTCACAGTTCCTTCCAAATAACTCTTCTTCAGTTCCTCTCTCTGCTGGATGTAGCAGATTAATTTATGGAAGTGTTTCCTTTGAGTAAGTTCTGACACACAGAAACTGTGTGCTGTCATCTCGGATTAATGGGGAAATTTCTCCATTGGGTCCCTACTTCTGTTCTTAAAACCACCTCAGAAATGATGGGTTATTGCCAGACATGCACTTATCCGAAAGATGGAAAGCTTTTTAACACAGTATGAGGGGCAACACACATTTTAATATGTCCTATTTCAAGCCATTTTTTGCACATTTTTGATTCTTTAGCATGGATAAAGTAGCATTTGATTGTTCTTTCATATACGACGTTAATATAACATCGATAAATGAAAGCAACTCTCTTCCTCATCATCTCAGTGATTTTATGCAGAAATACTTTATACTTTGCAACAGGGAGGGTAAGAAAAAGCATACTTTCTTAGAACTAAACTTATATCCAGATAGTGATAACTTTCTGAAGAACAAAGAAAATGGAGTTGATTGCTGTGATGGATGGAATGTGCAACATTATGTCTTTCACCTAATTGCTACTGCTGCCAGTAACACTTCTATTATGAAAATAGTACAGATGTTGAAAGTGGTCTGTGTATAGACTGCTAAAAAAAAATTGTACTATGAACTGTGAAACAAATATTATGCAGTATTGTAACTGGTAAAAATGACAGTGATTTGGGACTGACGAGTGCTGGTAAGTTCATCTGCAAACACAGATATGTGGGCAGACATATTATATTATATCCTGAACATTTGTGCCATCCCTTTCTGTACAGAACTACTCTAGCATAGGTATTTGATAGAGCAATATAGTATCAGTGAAACTGAGAGCTAAAAATAGATAATGTGATTCTTTTTCGAAGATCACTGGCACAAAAGCTAGTTTGACAGATAATTCAACTCAAATTTGTATGATGTGGTGGTTGGCAATAGTTACCTGCATATTTTTTGAATTTTAAAAAAAAAGAAGAAAAAGAAACAAAGCCAGTATTTTTTTTGTTTTGTTTTGTTAGCCCTTTAGATCTATTTCGTAATGCTGCACACTTTAAATACCAAAGTAACTACATATTTTGCTCGAAAAAGTACTGTAATTCAGCTGGCAATTCTGCTCAAGAGACTCATTACTTATCATTAGAGTCACATAGGCTTGTCTTTATATATGAAAAAGACAGAGGAAATAGAGCAATAGGCTTTATACCCACCAGAAGTTTCAAAAGTTTACCTAGCAGAACTTTTGAGTAGCAAAATATAAACAGCAAAATGTGTGAGGGCAGATTTATGCAATCCATTAACTAACAGGTGATCAGATAGATTACACTGTTGACCTCATTGGCAAGAAAGAAACCAAAATCTGGTCTTACGGCTAATAATCAAAAGGAAACAGGTGACCCTAAGTCTACTATATGGTACTAGGAAATGGAAGCTTATTCACTGGAAAGAAATGTTCCTGTTCTCGGTTTTACCAAAAAGGCCATATATATATATATATATATATACACACACACACACACACACACACACACACACACATATATATATATATATTTGTGTAGCAAGTTACGTAAGTATAAAGCCACAGTAATTACCAAAAGTGAAAGATAAAATATGCTGCTTGCTAGTACTTGAACAGACTTTGCTAGTACTTAATACCTGTGGTGTTTCACTTTGATTTGTTCATCACTTGCTACATCTGCATTCAGCTTTTGAGATTTTGTTGACTAAAGCTTCTCATAGCTGAGATATTCTTCAGTTTTATGGCAGCCACTGAAATCACAAGGAGAATTCAATACATTCCAGCCATGACACAGATCATTCATTTTTAGGATAGCTCCCTGTTAAGGTTATGGTAATATCTATCAAGCCAATCTTTTCTGAAAAGCACTCATGGAGAGTGATATAAATCTTGATTTTAAGTCACATGCTGCCCCAGAAATACTATATTTGTGTCGTGAGGAAGTTCCATGTCTGTGGGGCCTGTCTGCATAATATTGCATTTCTTCAATCGTTGAATTTGCTTGAGGATGGTTGTAGTCTGCTCTCTAGTACAAATCTCTGGAATCTCAGGGCAGAAGTACAGTAGGTGGACAGCAATATTTTGGTCAGTACAAAAAAACAGGCCTCATTTGCTGTATGAAGATTAAGATTAGTTCTTAAAAAAAAAAACAAATTACAGCATTTAATACTGTATAACTTATTAACATGGACATTAACATTAACATTACTGTATAAATGATTAACATGGACATTTTGTATGGTTTGAAAACAAAAAATTCTCTTTTAATCAACACAAATTTGTAAAAGTAATCAGCAGAATCCCTCACTTGATTGCATGTATACTTGATCTGCAGGGCATCTTACAAATGCTGGCTCTCAGATTAGTTATTTGCATAGAGTTAAGCAAATAAAAATATGAGACTTTTGTTCAAGATCTTTCTCTCTCCTCTCTGATGTTCTTTCCTCACAAGTTATTTTTTTACATTTTGTCTTTGATTTCCTAGAGCTGTATTTCTGATGATAGCCTCAAAACTGTGGCTTATTTACATTGTTTCGCCTTGAATGCATAAAAGTAAATAATTTGCAGTTATGTAATTATTGTCACTCTAAATAACTGTGTCTCTGTGATTTCCCTTATAACTATTGTCACTTTGCAGGGACTGCTGAGCATTCAAACACCTGTAGTCTGGCTGAGAGCCATCATTAGCAAATCAAAGCAGATGTATTTGTACAGGTATTTTTTTTTCTTCTCAGCCCTCCGAAATCTCCTTGCTGCTGCTCCCTTAACTTTTGACTCCTGACAAACCCCTCAGTCTGCCTGTAAGCAGACATTGATTTGCCTCTCTACTGAGACTTTGTAGTAAGAAATTGAGGGATATTGGGGAGAAAACATGGGTGAATAGGGTGGCTTTTACACAGCCTTCAAGAAAACCCAGGGGCAGAGCAGTGATTTGGGTGAATCTGCATGAGAAATGCTCTGGGCAAGCTGCCCTGTCTGTGTTCCTCGTGTTTCCCCCTTTCCCAGGCTCACTGAGGACCCGAGGGAGCAGGATCCACAGCAGATTTACCCTCAGCAAAGCCTGCTGTTTCTCACTAGCATGTAATTGCTGGCCATTAGATTTCTTAGATTATTATCCACAAGCTGCTCACAATTTTTACTGCTTTGTTTAGTAGGAATCTTCTACAAGGAAATATTAAGATTTAGAGTTTCTAAAGTGCGAGACTCTATTCAATAACTACTTTGCCAGAGATGGCTTTGGGCCAAGTTCTCTGTTGATTGAGGATGAAATAGTCTCCTATTTTTTTTTGCCCTTGTGTTATCTATTAAGAGTGTAAGGCCTTAGGGTTGCAGGCAGTGCCTTGCAAAGCACTGGTCCCCATTTCAATGTTAAAATCTTCAAGGCAGAATTAATTAAAAGGGCAAGGAGGAATGGGTCAGACATTAAGCAAATTGAAGGGTGCAGAAGCATCAGTCATTGAGAGGATGAAAGATTTCTAATAGCCAACTGTCACTGAAAAAAATGAGGGGAAGAAGAGTGTACTTCTGAGCAATCCTACCTACTCATTAACTCAGTAATAATCATGTCTTTGACTAGTGAACTCCTTGCACTTCAGGCCTGGATTTTATTTAGCTAAAGCTATATCTTTAGCTAAAGAATCAATCCTATCTCCTCAGGTTAATTTTTAGGTTCACTTTAGTGTTAAGCCCCAAAACAGGTATTATTTTAGCGTCATTCTCTTGGCTTCATATACAAAGGTCACCAAATTTATGTCACCACTTTATTTTCTACTGCATTTTCTGTCATCTAGAGTGCGTAGATCACCAATGTGTTTAGTTTTTAAATTGTCTGGAACATACAGTTTTACAGCAGAAGAGAAATGCCAAAAAATACATCCCAATGATTTGGGAGGACATATAAAAAATGTCAATTTAAGATATGATTCACTAGTGGAAAAAAAAAATCAATAAAAAACTCATTCTTTTGTTTTAAACTTATTTTGTTTCTGGTTCTGCTGTCCTCATCTGCCTTCAACATACAGTGCATAGAAGAAAAAAAAAAAAAAAAGAAAAGAAAAAGTGACCTGTTCTGACAAAGTTTTTGCAGTGGAAGATGTAGCAGGAGAATCTGGAGCTTCTTAGATAAAATGGTACCTATTTCTAAGCAAGGTTAACAAAACTCTGTTCTGTTTGCAGGAAGGAAATGAAGCTGCTGAATACGTAAAGAAATTAAAAACTAATATGAAAAAAGTTACTCAAAACAGAAGGTACCAACATGGACAGAATCAGAAAGACAGTAATCCAGTGACTCGCTGGAAAGACAACTTCTAATGTGATTCACTGGGCTTTTGGCTACTTAAAGTCCTAATTCTACAGTGTACTGCACATTTTATCCAGCCTGGTGAACACAAGCAGACCCAAAAACTCTTCTGTATTTAGAAGCTTTTGAATTCAGAATAGATGGGGACAGTAAAATAAATAAATAAATAAATAAATAGAAATTGATCTTTAAAAGGGTCTTCAGAAAACAAATTTGCTTTCAATAAGGAAAATATTATCACTATAATATTTAAGATGTCCATTTTTGAAAAGCTAGTAGTTTTTTTCATATAAATTTTAGGTCTTTAAGCCATGACGTGTTGTTTGACAATGTAAATTATTTAATTCTGAGTCCCACTAAAATATTTTCTCAAATAGGACAATATTTTATCAAATAGGACAAAAGGACAATAAAATACCCAAAAATATTTTTATTAGAGTTTTGGAACTGTAAAATAACTTGCTATAACTAGTACGGTGACTAAAGTATTCAAGAAGACACCACAAAACACTCTCAATCTTCACTGAATTTTGTCCTCATTTTCCAGCTTCTCTACCCTAGCTCATATCGTAAGGATCCAAATTAAAGGACTTACCAATTACCTGCAGTGGCACAGTAACATATTTTTTAAAATAGAGTATTAAGGCACTAGGGTAAAATAATAATACGGAACGCTTAACATTGAAGGAGTGCTGAGCAAATACTTCTTGCGAACACCCTTCTGATATGGTTTGTATCTCCCGTTCTTTTCTATAGATATAAGCAGCAGGCAAAGTTCAAAGCTTGTCATTTAAGGCTTGAGGCTTCGGGGAGGTGTAACGTGGTATTTGATGTGCATGTTCAGCAGACAGGTCTTGATTAGGGGCCTGGCTGCTTTGCAACCTCAGGCCCCTTCACTGGATATTTGAATCGGGGTTAGGTGCCGTTGCATCCCACATAAAGGCTGTTGTTCGTGTTGCAGGGGTGGCAATCCTGCAATGCTGAAACTGTAATCTTAAATTACCCAACGTGTTACACAGAGATTGAGATGAGAGCCCAGGAGACATCTGTCTCTTAACTAAATCTTCTTTTTTTTTTTCCCTGTAGTGTACCTCCTTCACAGCAACAGCTTTTATCTTAACAAATCTTTAAATAACTGTTGTGAGAGGCTAATGGAGGTGATTGCTGCTGTTTTCTCAAGGGAAAAAAAAAAAAGCAATAAATAAAAAACAACTAAAAACAGAATATTCATATAGAAACACTTTTCTTGAGTTCTTCCTCGCTTGGCATATAGTTTCCTTCAGAGAAAAACTATATGCTGCTATGCGTACATACTCTGTATATGGAGCTATGTACAAATCTAAGTATTTGTGTAAGTAATTAGTAAAATACACCTTCCAGCATATGGTAGCCAGCAAACACTTTGCCCGAGCCCAGTTCCAGTGGGCATTTAAACACAGCTCCAAGTGCAAGCATGTACTTGCCACAGCATAACAGCAACAGCCTAACAACAGCATACAACACACACCAACAACAGCGTAACAACAGCCTACAGTACACAACAACAACAGCGTAACAACAAACAGCATAAGCAGTTGGTTGAGGTTAACACGGAAACTGGGCTTTCCAAGTTGTGAGCGAGACTTACCCAAAATGAGTCCCTCGCTGTTAGCAGACTTCTGGTATCCTTACTATAAGCACATGTCACGCACTGGAAGTAACCAAGCAACTGTGAAAATCCCATTTTCTATTCCTGGCATTTGTAACTGACTGGAATGTGTTTTTATGTTTTGCTGGATGAACGTGGTAGAAAGATGAAATTCCAAATTAGCATGTAGAGGTCATCCAATATTGTATCTGTTCATGGCAAGAAATAAAAAGCACACAGAGCTGGCCAGGCTTAGCCAAAAGAGCAACAAGAACTTAAATTATATGATGTTGGGAATTTATTCCTTTTGATTGTACAACATAGCTACAACATAGTGGTTGTAGGACATCCTCCAGCTGTCCTGGAGAATGGGAACAGAGGAGTTTATAATGTAAAGGTTGCATAGTAGTGAACCTGCCACCCATTTGTGTCCTTTGTGCAGAGAACACTTCCCATACTTCCTGGTGGACTAACACCACAAGTAACTTATTTTCTATTTTAGGTTACTAATAAAATAATGGCTACTGTGTATTCTTCATAAAGGTTTTATGTGCCAACGAAGCACTTATTATCTTTGTTTAAAACAAATTAACCCTGGTAGCGATAATGAACATGCATAATAACTTTGATGCCTGTTTTCAGAATAGCACCCAAGAGTGCTTGACCAGGGGAGGCAGGAGAATTCTGATCTCATAGCTAATGTACTGCTCAGGAAAAGATGCTGTTGTTCCATATGTAGTTCTTTTGAAGAAGGAGCCATAAGAATGCTTGCTCAGTAGAGATACAGCACATTGTAAGTAAATGACACCCATTATTATTGGCTTTATTAATAAAATAAAGTATTTGCTAGTAAGTATCATGCAATCACTACAGTTTGCCACCTTAAACAAGCTTTATGACTGAATAAATAAGCTCAATGTATAGGAAACTGAGGTGCCTGTTAGCAAATGCTATTTTTTACTAGTAATCTCAGAGGTCAGAGTAAGGCCAAAAAAGAAAAATAATCATTACAAAGATCAGAGAGGGTAATAAGTTAAAGACAAGGGGGAAAGGCAGAAACTATAGCAACACTAGAGTTTGAAATGAGTAGAGCTGAGTAGAAAACCCATGGGAAATTAATAAACAAATGTTCCTGAGCCAGAAAGTCCCATCTTGCCTCTGGCAAGTCCATTTCGTCTTTATAAATAGCATGCGAGAGTATAGGGGTCTTGCACAGCAGCCTAGTAAAGCAGTCACTAATTCCAGGCATCTAAAATTTGGTCACATCTCAGCCTGAGCTGAATTTTGTTGTGAAGATATTGGTGACTCCGTGGCAGGAAAGCTGCTGAGGAATGGTCAAACCTCCGTTGGGTTGGCCGCTCATTGGTTTAAACCTGCCTGTTTAATAGAAATTCCAAAATTAAGTCTCCAATTGAAGAGGCAAATGGGGAAGAAAATGTTACTCTCCTCTTTATTGTCTTAAATCGTGCAAAAGGGAGGCCATTTTAAGATCATTAAAAATGATCTTGTGATGGTTCTTTGATGAATGTTACCTTTTATTTCATTTGTGATGCCATATTCTCTGTTGTGTCTTGCATTAGAGAGACAGCTATTTGTTTTCCTGAACATTTGGGGAACATGTCAAGAAATTTTAGTGTAGTCTTTATGTGAGCTGTTAAATAGTAATCCAAAATTTACTTCTTTAATGGAGTTCAAACGCCAAGATAGCTACAACAGTTTTTCTCCATCAGACTTTGCTTTCTACTAGAACTTAGTTCTAGAGATAAACAATATTGTCATATTCTAAATCACTGCTGTCAAGCTTTTTCTTTCACCCCAAATGCTTAATTATATTTTTAGATAACAAAGCTTGGTAAATTTGCTCAGTACTGTCAGCATTCATTTACAGGAAAGCTCACTATGTCATATCATCTGTGATCTCTATTTTGGAGCAGGGATAATGCTGGAAATCAAGCTGACTAGCAAGCAGCTCAAGAGCAAGAAAGTAGCTGTGGGGAGAGAGAGCAAATGTATTTCCACATGATCGACAAGCTCTCCATAAAGTCAGGACAGGGAGTGAAGCATGATCCATAAGCAGAAGGGATAAACATCTCCAGGTTGTCTGTCCCGGTGACCAGAAGTGGCCTATTTCAAAGGCTGTGGCAGATCAGTAGCAGCTAATCCAGGGGCAGAGAGAGAGGTAAAAAAAAATAATAATAATTTCTGCCTGTATTTTGGGGGTGCTGTGTGGCCCAAATAAAGGAAGAGACATTTTACACTTCTTGCAAGGATGATAGGAGTGTGTCAGTTTCTTTTGTGGGAAAGTATCTTCCATACTCTGGCACGCAAGGCCCTCTGTATAGGGGGTTCTACTGAAGCTGTCAGCTTGAGAGCTACTTATTTTGTGATTGTTCCAGCCTCTCGTGTGCCACTCCGTTCCCTTCTGATCCCGCACTCCAGCTCTCAAAGGGCTCTTAACGTGTTCTTAGCCACCAGCACAAGTGCCCAGAAAGCTAGTGTAATATCTGCTAGACTGGCTATGTGCTAAATAACTGATTTTGTTAAAAAAATCCAATAAAATGATGAGCAGCATCTCAGACTCCCACTAATAGAGAAATGAGCAATATTTTGCCAACGTTATGTTGCACATGACTGTTATATTCAGGACTTTTTGTGCAGGTTTTCATTGTTGTTATTATTAGTTATTCATAGTTAATCCACCCCAAAGTAAAAAGTAGATTACCAACTTTAATACTTGGCGTATTGGGTAACACACTGTACAGCCAGTCCTGTTCTTTTAATCTTTGCTGTTTACCTGAAGTGATGATCAGTATTCTAAGTCAGGCCAACCATTAATTTTCCTTCAGAAAATACGAATCAGATCTTTCAATGAGCAGATGAAACAAGCTGATTGTTGCCAGCCTTGATAAATTTTGCTTAATTAGATCTGGCAAACTTGCAACAAGCAGCACTGCGATGTGGACTCAATATAGCACCTACTCTTTTGAAACATTGTCTGTAGTGCAGTTGTAATAGCATACAAAATGTTCTGCTTTCTAAGTTTAAGTGCCACAATAAATTATTCTAAAGATTTGCAATGAAAGTCAATGTTGTCCTGAAAGAAAAATGAAACGTCAATTTTTTATTTGGTTGTTTGAGTCTGACAAATACAGAGTACCCAGGAGCGACTTGTTTTGTAGAGAAGACCCCATGAATACCTTCAATTAACCCTTAGAGCCCAGAAGAGGCCTTTGGAGCTCACAGTGACTGCTCCATCGCTGTAGATGGTTTATTTATTTGAGTTTTATTATAGCGTTGCAGGAGTGAGGGCTCAGCGACGTAAGCGCAGGCCCATTCCACAGGTTTGTGCCAACTCACCAGGACTCAGCCTCTGCCTTAGAGTTAACAAATCCAAAAGACAAAATGACACAACTGCTGGATTATGTGAACCCTATAAGCATGTGATCTGATGCCCTGCTAGGAATTAATCTTCTAATATCTTGCATCCTGGAAAAGCATATTCACCTCCAAACCATACATACATTGTAGCAGCAGTGGAGTAACAGCTACTTAAGAGACTCTTAAGAGCACGATAGGAAGGGAGTGCTGGGGGAGGCCTTTTACATCATGTCAACTCGGTACACGAAGAATTGTTTTCCTTTTTTATGCATTGACATTGTCTTTCTAAAGCTACAGTCGTTCTTACACCTCGTGGGTCATTTCAGGTAAAAAGAGCAAAGTTTTCTGAACTCGTTAATATTTCTTTGCAATATGCATGGCGTTAATCTAACATGAATCTTAATCTAACATGAATTTAAAAATATATGACATTTCAATATTTGAAACAAGAGTCCTCAATTAGCAGATTTTCTGATAGTTTTAATCTGATATACAGCTCCGCTGGTGTCTCTGCAATTCAGCATCTCTACAGCAGCAGAACATACAGCCCAACAACCACAGCACAGCAGCTCTTCCACAACAGGGTAAATCCAATATCTACCATGCTATAGATCTTTTGGATCAGAGACCACTAATCTTGCTTTAATTTTGTTGGGTATGTCACATACTCCTTCCTTGAGTGACTCTGGGGCTTTAAACAAATAGTTTTTAAAATGTTCTTGTCAGTGACTTACTTTGTCTTGCCAGCTCTCGCACTGTGCCCAAGTAGTAGATTATTTTCTCATAATCTTTCCCCAAACCCTTGCTAACATCTGCAGGTAACAACCGCTTAACACTAACCTGCTTTGACAGGAGGGTTGTATCAAGTACATCCTCTAAGTAATTTGGTGGAAATGAGAAGAAAACATGAGGCCTGAGGAAAGAAATAGCTTCTTCCTGAAAATGGAAACCAGCACAGGTGCCCACAGTAAGAGTCCTCTCCTCATACAGGTTCTAGGAAAAGACCGAGTGACTACAAGGGGCCAAATCTAGAGAGCTTTGAATTAAATACATATTTTTGAAATATATGTAGTTCCCTTTTCAGAACATCTGGTTGTAAAGCTGGATAAAATATATGTATAACCCGACTTTGAGAAACCCTGGAGAAATCAGGTGGGCTCAGTGTTCTCACGTACAAATATCACATCAAGTAGATACTTAGACCTGCAGTTTTAAGGGAGGAAATCCTTTACAAATTGGGATCATAAGAGCTGTCTAGTGAAGCTGATGACATAATTTATATCCTAGAGGGCCTGAAATGTGGTTTTATATTTTGTTTCTCGTTGTGTCAGTGTTTTTCCAGTGAACTTGGCCATTGTTCCTCCCAGTCGGTGCCCATCAGAAAGGTTACAGCAGTTTGCAAAAATCTGGCCACCACTTCACTGGCTGTAGATGGCTGGATTAGCGAATACAGGATTTGCTGCACAATAAGCACCTTTGTTTAGGGCTTTTGCAAAGTCTGGAAGTGCTGGCAATGCGCCTGCTTCAATGTAGCTATTAAACTCTTTTCACTGACTTTAATTGGAGCTGGATCAAGGCCTAATCATTGCAAAAATCTTCATCCTGCAGAGAGCAATGCTCACATTTGACCTCAAAACCTTGAAAAACAGACTTTGTTAGGGCAAAGCTAGAACATAAAAGATAGAAAATTAGTATCTTCCTGTGAAGCCATGAATGGTAGAGAACCATATGTGGTACAAGGTCTATATGCCTCGAGTTTGTCTTGTACTCCCTACACTTTTTTGCTACCTACAGTCTGTCCAGTTTTGATTTTTGGCAATCCAGAGCAATCCAGAAGAGAAAGCTGTTTGTCTGCCTCTCATTGGTGCGGGATTTGCTATTGGCAATCACAGATGACAAACATTTCAGTTCGGCAACCCAGTGTCTTCGCCATTATTTTTATTAGGCTGTGGGATGTTTTCCCTACTGTAAGACAATTTTGACAACATGTATTTTATATTGACATATTTCTATTATATTTATATTGACGACAAATGTATTTTTATATATATAAAATAGATACTTTATATTTTATTTTATTTTATATTCATACTAAATATGTTTCCTATTATAAATTATATGAGTGAGTTGTAGTGTCTGTCCAACTGTGTTTCTTTGCATTTATTTTGTCTGTATTATCCATGTACTACAGATAAGAGGTTCCACACTGCATGTCCTATGAAAGCCCAAATGGAGTATGTAAAGTGTAATGAAACACCCAATGACCTGAAACTGAGAGATTATTAATGCAGAAAACTGTAAAAGCTGTAAGACTATTAATATATGTACAATGACTTTCTGAATCTTCATTCTCATTTTTACTTTGCAGATAAGTAATATTTTAACAAGTACTAGAGAGGGTTTTGTTGTTGTTGTTGTTTTGGGGCTTTTTTTGCAATGCGTGTATTACAGCAGCCATTCCTTCTTGTCATAGTTCAAAATATTTGCTATTTGGAAAGCATAAATAGAATAATCTCTTATAGTTTTGCTATATCTACCAATCAGCCCTATCCCATGAGATATGGGGGAAAAATATGTTAGTTTATCAATTTCAGTATCCTGCTGTAACATTTCTTCTCAAAGAGCCTATCTATTTGCCATCTTAAAATGGTAAATATTATCTAGCAAAACTTTCATGAAAGAAAGAGATTCTTTTTTTCAGCAGCTCTTGATCATGTTTCTTGTCAAGCACCGAAGATTTTTATTCCTGGCATGCAAATGCTAGTATTTTTTCTCTTTGATATCATGAGAGCTTTGAGTTATTATTTGCATGCATCCAAATGCAGCGAACAATTGGCAAAGCTTGTAACATAGAAACAATATTGTTAAGTCAGGCAGCTCATATGCGAAACAGTTCAGTCGGGGTGCTGATATCAAGAAATTGAAGTTGCAAAGAAAATCTTTTTTTTTTTTTTTCCTCTTCTCTCCATGGCAAGTAATTTCAAGCTAATCTTTTTGATTCACATATTGATGTACAAATGTGTCAAAACTGCTGGAGGAGAATGCTGCAGGGCATGTGTTTTAAGAGGCTCTTGATGCATTTTTGTACTTATAAAGTTTCTATTTTCATTTGTGGTGATCACGCTTCGCCATCTCTGTCTCACCAGCTCAGAGATCAAATTGAACTTTTCCCCTCCCGTGGCTTTATCTTCTGAAATATCCATAAAGCATATTATTATTTTTTTAAAATCCTTATTGGATGTATAACTACAAATTCAGTTTAATTCATTATGACTATAGTGCAGCTTTGTCATCATCAAAATTGTCTCGTGGTTATACTAGATAAAAATCCTGTCATTTGGGTAATGGACAGAAAAAAATTACATCTGTGCACCTCTACCCTCTTTATCTTTTTATCTTTTCTGTCATGTTTAATAATAGAAAACAAATTCAAAAGTACCCTTATACTTGTCCTACTCTTGCATATTTTGTATGTTTTGCATTTTATGTGCAAAGAAAGTACCTGGATGATGGATGAGTTTGTACTTAGAATCGTAGAATCACAGGATCATTATGGTTGGAAAAGACCTTCAAGATCATTGAGTCCAACCGTAAACCCATGACCACCATGTCCCTGATGACCTTACACTATGACCCTAAGCTACACCCTTCTTGAACAGTGACAGGGACAGTGGCTCCACCACTTCCCTGGGCAGCCTATTCCAAGGCTTAACTGCTCTTTCGGTGTAGAAATTCTTCCCAGTCTCTAACCAGAACTTCCCCTGGTGCAACCTGAGGCCATTTCCTCTTGTCCTATAGGTAGTTATTCTGGAGAAGAGCTTGACCCTCACCTCACTACAACCTCCTTTCAGGTAGCTGTAAAGAGTCAAGGTCTCCCTTGAGCCTCCTCTTCTCCAGACTAAATAACCCCCGTTCCCTCAGCTGCTCCTCATAAGGTCTGTGCTCCAGCCCCTTCACCAACTTCATTGCCCTTCTTTGGATAGGCTCCGGCACCTCAATGTCTTTATTGTAGTGAAGTCTACATACTTTTAGGTATTTAGATAACAAGTTAGTGACCAAATGCTTTACTCTTATCACTGAAGAGTAGCCTAATTATCGTATTCCTCTGAAGAACATATGAAATTATTTTAAGAACTGATGACAAGAGGAGGAATGCTTGAAGAAGACTCAAAACAGTGTCACATAGAAAGGAAAGCTCTGGGACAAGAAAAGTAGTGAAAACAGAGGCTAGTTTGTTTGTTTGTTTTCATTTTAGCATCTTAGAGTTTCTGAGTTTCTCTTACCTAATCAATACAGTTCAAGACTGGAAGGATTAAATAACTGGAAGGATGATGTAGAGAGAAGTTTAAAGCTCAGGTCAGTGCTTGGGAAATTCCTGGAGAGAAGCAATCCTGAAGACCAATCCCAAGAAGATCTATGAATCTAAGGGAATTAATTCACCTAGGTAAAAGAGAGGAATTATGCCAGAAGAAGAGGGCCTTGTTTTGATGGCCTTGGTTGTGAGCGCGTTGCACCAGGAGCAGCAGGGAATCACAGAAGGGTTGAGATTGGAAGGGACCTCTAAAGATTTAGTATAGCACTATTCCAGGGTAATGAAGAGCTCTGGGTATTGCCCAGAGAAAGCCCTATAAATTCTGAACTGTTGCTTATTCCAGACACAAAACTGGTTGCTTCTGTATGCTGCTCGCCTCTGTTTTGGGGTATATTTCAGTGTTACAGTTGCTGCTCTTTCTCTGTCATTTCTTTTCTTAGTAGCACCTTCCCAGTGCAGATGCTAAGGATGGCACTCTGCTTCCCAGGATTAATGAGACTGGAGAGTAAAGTAACAAATGCCTGTCTGAAACAGCAGCAGGAAGCATCCCTTATGTTTGCTATACTGCTTTGACTTTCAGCTGTGTACACAGAAGATTATATATTCTGATGTGCAATTTCTGTATGGATCATTTCACGCCACATTCATAAAGACTTTGATAGGCATCCAACTTTCAAAATCATTTATATATATACACACACATATATATGGGAATTTAGGATAATACATCTACCACGTATATTCCCTTTTCCATAACTATTTAATTTCCCTCGAAACAAAACTTTTTGTGAGCTGTGTTCCCAGCAGGATGTGGACTGAATTGGTCTCTCCAAGTCAGTAAGATGTCCATTGTACGTGAACTCCTCTTTTCCCTTCATCATTAAACCCACAATTCAGACGGATCTCCTGTTTCTTTGGTGTAATTATTTCATTGCAGAGCAAGGTATTTTATTGTGTTTGTTAACAAAAGCAAAATAAACAAATATTCATCTGGAAATCTGCAGATGCAGTACTAATCAAGTTTGCTATAGAAGCCTGTAAATATGTGCTTATTTTTCCTCAGAACTGTTGGGTCAGTCATCATGCTTCGAATGTGTATGCAAAAATCACATGGAACTTCAGAGTTTGTCCCGCTGCTTATGAGAGGGAAAAAATATATAATTAATTTTTTTTAAAAATACAAGTAGATAGAAGAAGAATCTCTTCAAGCATATTTTCAACAGGATATTTTGAAACCAGGCTCTAGTTCTGCATACCCGGGGGAGTTACATCAGCACCAAAATATCTGTGTGCTCAAACAGGACAGGTGACAGCAACTGGTGACACAAACTGCTCCATCAGCACGCGCAAAACAACGTCTCGAGTGACTGAAACCTGCCTTATTTTGCTCCTGTAGCAGTCTGCTGAGGCCATTACGATCACCTCTGAGCACATGGCAGCCTTCCCGGGCCAGTTTCCCCCTCTCTTCCACATGAGGACAGGAGCAAGGCCTGAAGTTGAAGGCAGAAAAAGAGCAAGGGGAAGGACAAAACTTGGAAGCTGCTGCCAGCCCCAGCCACAGCCTCTGCAGATGTACAAGGTGGAGAGCCGCACTCCAACCTCCCATAGGCTCTGGCTGCACCGGTGGGAGCGGACGATTATTTCTCACCCCCCCCTTGGGCTGATCCAGCCATAGACCCGCTACCTCTCCCTGCTTAACAGGGAGCTTTTGGCAGGTACATAAGCCAGATGTCCTTCACAGCAGTGGTTTCTTTTTTCCCTCCAGTAACTGTATCCAGATGTTAGCTTTTTAGAGCTTTCTCCTTCGTCCTCTTTAACATTTTGTTTTCTTCCACTGGCAGCTCTGCTGACAAGCGAGCTCCCACAAGCCGCCCTGCACAAGGACGGGGTATCGCTGCCACGGTGCTTTGTCTTTCCCAGTGCCTCCTGCTTTGAGTGTTCCGCGATGACGGATGGATGCCCTGTCTCACTGAGGTTACTCTCATAAATTCCTCAGGAGGGGGAGAGTGCAAGACCCTTCCAGGGCCAGCAAAGGGCAGTTCCTGACCTTTTCCTTTCCCGCTGATGCTTCTCCTACAACTGATGCTTGTCAACATAATAAAAGGCAGGACATATTGCTGTGGAAATTCTAATCGCAAACCAGCTTAAATATTGAAAAGTCTGTGATTACAATGTTTAGTGCAGCACTAGTCTTCAGACATGGCGTGGCTGCCCTGAAACTCAACACCAGCACCATATCTCTCCAACTGCACAATATCTGGTTGTTTCCTCCCCACCCCACTGTCTCTTCTACTCTAATCTCCATTTCTTTGCTAACCCGCAATAACAAATAATTTCCCTTTTATCTGCCCGTCACTGCAGCCACCTGGAGTTTCCAGCCTCAGCAGTGGCTGGGCTGTAAACGTGAAGGTGGAAGGTCATGGCAGAGGAGAACAAGCCATGGCTCGTCAAAGCACAAAGGCAAAAGCTACTTAGAAAGCAGTCAGCTTGCTCTTTCCCTTTTCAGTACTGCCTAGTTGTGGGTATACGTGTGTGGTGTGGTTCTGTGGTGGATCAGGTTGGAATAGTGTAATACAATATGTCCTTAAATAACCAGCTTCTATAGCTAAAAATAAACGAGCCTTGTTTCTTTAGATGAGACTGTTCTATATTTGGAGTAGGATGAGTCCTCTAAAGATGAAGAAGCAAGCTTGATATCTACATGTGCTGTTATCAAATCCCACTGGGAAGTGATCATGTGTTCCCCTTAACTAAGGGAGACACTTCAGAGAAGGAAAATTCTTTTTTCTCTCTTTTTTTAAAGTATTCTATTCTTTTTTATTTTCTCTCAGGTATCCTGAAACTGTGTAAGTAAATGCAGAGAACTTATCAGAAGGATAAAAAGGTGTGAATATATTATGCATCCAAGCCTAGCAGGGACAATACAGTGAAGAAAATCAATGCTTTGTTTTGCAGCACCTAGTTGTTATTTTAGCACACATTTTGAAAACCATTTTTAAAATGATCTGTTATAATCCTTTCCTGTATGCAGAGCATCAATCTTTAGACTACTATACTTCTTATACATCATCTATATATGTCAATGTTATCTCTACAGCTGCTAGCTATAGGTAACCATTGCCTTTTTGACACAGAAATGTTGGGATGGAACGAGTTGCTGACTGATGTTCAGGTTGCAGGCCATATGGTGATACTAAGTGCACAGTGCTCTCTTGTAGGTGTTTTCTCAGTGGAGTTCAAATACATCCAAATGCTTCAATTTTTGGCACAACTGCTTTTTCCATAACTGCTTTTTTGGAGGGGAATGGGAGGGTGTTGAAAAGTGAAAGTGCTTTTTAAAAGATATGTAATGTTAGAGTACTTTTCTTGGTATTATATAGGGAATTTCAAGATCCTTGTGCAGTTAGGCTTTTCCCTAACGAGTGTTTCCCCTAAAATGAGTGTTTAACCTAAAACAAAGTAGGGTTCTGAGAACCAGCTCCATGTTATGCTCATGAATCCTGCAGGTTATAATATTATTTAAAACACTAAATTGCTAAACATGTTTTGGTAAAGAAAACATCTCTTAACTTCCATATAGGAAATATATTCAACTCTGCCTAATCCTCTTCCTTTTGTTCCTTCGCCTAATGCTCTTGTTTATCCAGAAAGTGTATTTTCCTATAATGCATGCCTCCATTTCTAATAACAGTAGCTTGAAAGCGTAATGATGGTATCTGTGCATTTTTCTTGCTTGTTGAGGTATTCTTACATTTATCACAGGCTAGAAAATGTTCAAATAAATGAGAGTCTTGATTGATTAAACATTCAATGACAAGGACATACCTAAAGAATAAAGCATCTGGCTGGTTTAGCCTATGAATCTTTAAGCTTTCACCCAAATTTACAAAGTCAACAGCTAATTGAAATAGTACAATTAATTTATCTAAATCTTCCATGCACATAGTACATTTTATCACAACTCACACTATTAATTCACAATTGTCTCTTTCTCTTTAAAATATAATAATATCTGTGTGGTCCCTGACAGAAGAAAAAACTCCACAGCACTGCATTGAAAAGTAAGCAGATGCAGCAGAGGATATCAGATAGACAAACAGTAATTCCTAAAATTTTACCGAGGACACATCACCTATACTTTTTTTAAAGATAACCTGCAAGTTCAGTTGAAGTCATAGGTAGTCAGCTTCACCTTCATCCTTAAAACATGATTATTTATTCAGCAATGAATACTGGCTTGTGTTTTGACTGACCATAATATTTAATGGTTCAATACTTAATACAGAAAAAAAAAAAATGTGTACTTTTGTGACTCCCAGGCATGTTCTGGGTTTTGTATGTGATGTTCCAAGTACTTCTGTTTAGTTTGAACAGGTTGATGAAAACACAACACAAGCAGAGACACACTGAGCTGGTGAAATTCATCTTTTGGGTAACCATATTGTGAACATTTGGAGCTGCCAAATCACCATTCCTTTCCGCAGGGTTTCCCACAGTTAGGATGGGGCTCAGTTAGTAAAGGAGAAGCACCGACACATAACACAGCAACGGGCAGACATCTCTGCGCTGTGATGATGAGAGGATTACGATCTTGAGCCTGAGGAACTGGGTTTGTTGACTCGTGTTGTGGTGCCTGCGGGGCTGGGTGGACACATGCACCTGGTCCTGGCGCAGCCCTCTCTTCTGGATGGGATTTGGAAGAGTTGAGCTACAGTGGAAGAGCAGGGCTCAGGACAGGATCGGGGCTGGAGGCAGAGTAGGGAGCTACCATACACACATAATTAAGATGAGGACTGGTGAATGGTGGATGTGTGACTCATAGCTGCTAGTGTGACTATGGAGCAGACCTTGTAAACCCTACTTGCTTTAGCACATATCTCATCCTTATCCTTACTTCCAAATACACGTCAGCAGATATGAGACTCTCCAAGAGAGAAGTAGAAGGCAACGCCTGCCAGCAGTGGCTTTCTCCCTAATTTGGTTGGTTTTATAACGTCTATAATAGTTGTTTAGATGCTACATTCCTAAACCCTAATACCACATTTAACTGCTGTCATATTTAATAGCTTATAGATATTTACAGGATCTATAATTAAACACAAGGCATTTAGCTCTTGTCAAAAATCCTAACTCTAGCCATAACTCTGTACCAGCGACTCTCCTGCTACTCCTCCAGGAACAACTTCATTAGTTGATGATAGTTAGAACCCTATTGCCGTCTATTTCTTCCTTATAACTAAAGAAAAGTCATGTGCCTTTGCCAGCACCAATTCTCACATTTGCCTTGCCTACTTCGAATTCTGCTGCCCTTCAGGACCTGCAGTCTGTAACCCTAAACCTAGGAATTATTCTCCCCTGAAGAACTACCTTAGCACCAGAGCACCTAATTCCTGCATACCCCAGTGCTGACTGTAAGCATTTGTGCCTGCAAGCACCAGCCACCATCCCCGTGTGGAACAGGATTTGCCAGGAAGACAGAGATCTTTAAAGGAAGCAGCTTTTGTTATCTGTGTCTGTGATACAGATGAAATCAAAATTAGGGCCATGGTGAGTTGCATTTGGCAACTGAGTCACAGAAAATCAGAAATGATTGTGAATCCAGATAAAGCCCCCAGCCAGAGGGTTAAAGCTAGTAATGAAAATAGGGAGAGTCCTGATTTTGTAGCTGGTGGGATTTACTGTGTACAGTTAGTACTAGATCATTGCTACATTTGGAGAACCTGAACATCTGGAAAACTGGAATGTCTACAGTCATACACATTTCTAGAAAATAGAATTCATCAATAAATCTGAATCCCAAAATCAAGGAAGTTAAATCTTAGCCTACAAGCAAGATAATCCTTGCCTTAACCGTAATCTTATAATACTACCAGGTCTCAATTTTAAAACATTGGGCAATTGCCTCTGCTTGCACTGACTCTCATCTCTGACATCGCTCTGGGAGATGCCAAAGTTCTTCTTTTGCCTGAGCACGAAGGCCTGTCCCTAACCATAGGCTTAACTCTAAGCACAGATTATACCAGCTAAAGCTGAAGATAACACCACGGTTCCTGCTAACAGCAGTCCCTATCCCATCCAATGGATTTTGCTGTATTATACAATTATCACAGCTCCTCAAGCCTTCTTGCCTTAACTCAGAACCCTAACCAAATTTTATGCCCAAGATTTTTATGTAAAAATAAATCTCAGATATTTTTCCCTTGGTAACATGAACCCTCACAATATCTTGATGGATCTTCATTGCTCCTGAGGCCCAATCATCCTGAACTGCAATCTGGTATTTGAATACCCTGGATGTAAAAAGTGATCCTAAGCCATTTGCCTCTGCACGTACCAGTCCTTACCCTAACATGATGGATAGCCTTGCACAGGTTACATTCAGATCAACTGCTGTTTACAAGGAAGAGTGAGAATTATTCACAGTGCTATGAATAAACCTGGAGTTGGGGTTAGGAAATTGGTAGGTTGAGGACTTGTGTTTATCCCTGAATACAACCAAGTCCAACATCTGTTGCTATAATACAACTGCAACTTCATGCTGCCAGGAAGTCTTGGAGGTAATTTTGTGGTTGATGATAGGGTTTCTGTAGGTTTATGCTGCCCTAATATACAAAATTATCAAGGCATCCCCATAGTGAGCCATAGCCCAGATAAAGGCTTGAAGTGTGGGTCCATTATTGGCTGCAGAAAATAAAGCCAGATTTCCTCCTCACATTCCTTCATTTAAAGTGTAGAAGCACACATTGATCATCATGGTATCCACTTGCTTGTCTCCCTCCAATATATGTCTCTGTAACAGCATAAAAACAGAAGGAAGAGTGTACTTGTACATGCGTGAAACTAGAGCAAAGCTTATGTGGCAAATGATTGTTATGCCCAAGAGAAAAATCAAGAAGTTTCCTCCAGAAAGCAATTAGAGTTCTATTTTGCAAGCACTTTGTGTATATAATTACTTGTATACATTTTGAGAAGTGAAAAACATTGAGAGAGAAAACTTGAGAAGACGCTCACTCTCTACTTACAGCTTCTACATCTCATGTAGCATCTGGACCAGCACTGAAAGGAAAAAGGATTGGAGCTCTTGAAGTGAAAGAGACTGTTTTCCTGGGAGAGGCAGCAGTCAATTTGCCTAATTGGGAGGAGCTGTCTTCTCCCAGCTGATACTATTTGGGCAATGTTGCCCCATTCTTTGGTGGTTGAGGTTGAGGTTGAGGTTGAGGTTGAGGTTGAGGTTGAGGTTGAGGTTGAGGTTGAGGTTGAGGTTGGCTGTGGCACTTACTGGGCTGGCTGGTGGGATGCCTGGCCAAGCTCTCCTCAGGCCTGGCCAAAGGAGGTGTCTGTCACCTCCTGCCAGCAGCCACTCCACTGCCTCTTCCTTCTGCCTCTTCCACTAGCAAGCAATTAGCACCTTAAAAAAGAAGCCCATTCTTCAAAGGCCATGTCTACATTTAAGTTATCTCTGTTGTACTCGGAGAGCTGGCTGGCTTGCATGTAGTTAGCATGAGTCATTTAATCCAAAAATAGGATTTGCACACACGTTCAGCAAATCTGCTAACAGCCTGCATTAGTTCTGCACTCAGCCGTGCTTGCAGCAGTGCCGCTGGGTGCGGATCGCTGCTTCCTCCAAATCCACCTGGGGCTTTCCTGTTTTGCACTTGTTTGTGCCTCATCTTTCTTGCTCAGCTGATTATGGAGACATGTTCAGCCATGGATTCTGTTTTTTTGTGAAAAAGAAGGGTCACAGTTTCTAGATTTGCTGATTTATTCTACATCTCCTTCTGTAATTTTTTTGTGTTATGACATGAAAGTTAGATAAGTATCTACTGTGGAGCTATGCTGAGGACATCTGTGCCACTGGACTACTAAAAGTCTAGGATGTAATAACCCAAAACTTCACTGAAAAGACTTAGGTAAGAGTACTTGTGACAAATCAGTGCAAGCACGAGTCATACAAAAAGTCATCACTTCAACTATGTTCATATCTTTTGTAATCCATAGAGAATAGATGCTCCAAAATGGCCTAAAACAGCCTAAAATAGACCTTTTTATGTCCTTGTATTTTTAGTAGATGCAGTAGGCATATAGCAGTTAGAGGAAGTTTTCACTTGAGCCTTCTTGCTGGAGTTTAAAGAAAATGCTCTTGAAATACTACACCCACGGTGTTCAGTTGCCTCTAGTAGAACCGCTCTGTTTCCAGCTATAGCTGCATGTGGGCATCAGACCTACACATGTCAAGAAAGCAGCAGCCTGGGTTTGCTGTGCTACAAGATACAGAGATCCTTTGACACGTGTTGAAAACTTGAGCCTGGATCCAGCAGTGGAAACCGTTAGCATATGGACTCTGGCAGGTCACCGCTGTGCAGTATCAGGTCCCCTGGTGCGACTGGATATTCAACACTTAGGACACACTATTAGCTTATCATATGTTTGTGAAATAAACCACCAAGTTACACGACTAAGGTTTCCTAAATGACTGTGCAACTGAAATAAAACAAAATCTTCTCAGAGTTTGCTTGTGCTGTATGGTGGATTGCTTTAATGGTCCAAGCAACAAGCTTAGGCTCAAGTTCAAAAAGATCTTGACTCGAGCCAAAGATTTAAATGTGAGTAGTGTGGGCCCAGTTCCTAATGCTCTTAATGTAGCTAAGTTATGAACCCAGTAGTCACCACCAGAGACCAGTGTCCCTACTTCCAAATTGTATCCTTAACTTCTAGATTATGTTGGATTATTGTGTGCTCATTGATAAGGGCAGTGCAAAGCCATCCACAGAAGTGGTTAAAAAGGCTTTTCTGAGAAGAAGAAAAGATCTAGGGGTCAAACTCTCCCCCAGTTAGCTTTGGGGGATAATGAGTTTTCCTGAAATGTAATTTTCATCAGAAATGCACCAATAAAGACTAATCTTTCAGGACAGAGAGGAAGGGAGCTACAGACTTTGAAATCTTTCTAAAGATTTCATCTTTAGATGAAATTTTCAGCTTAGAGTTCTCAAATGCACTGTCTTAACACACCATCAGATAACTATCTCTATCATGAGGCCTTCAAAACTTCTTCAGGTACCTGGAATATATCACGACTCTACAGGCAGTGTGTATATATATACTTTAAATGAAATCACCACCACGTCTAGACATTGGGTAGGCATGTCTGGGAGACACAAAGTTCTCCTGTTAGCCTGGCATAAACCCAGCACCACTTCTATCCTGCCTTAAAATCATATTCCCCTACAACTACCTTTGATGCTTGGTCTGATACGTCCTACTGCAGAGCAGATTCTGGGAATTAGGTGGAGGAGGTGTTTTAGCAGAATTAATCTTAACCTAGGTGCCCTGATTTGACAACTTAACAACTACGGAGCAGGAGATAAGCCTTACAACTGTCTTTATCCTACTAATTCAGGCCAGCATTATTAATAAGGTATGTGAGATTTATAGTAAGACCCTTGCAGGTAGATTTAAGTTTAGCAACCAGGAAAACTAATTTTTGGCTGCTGTAGATGCAAGGCAGAAAATACTAGAAGTTTTGTTTTACTTTCCAGTAAGCTACTTCCACAAATAACATTGCAAATGTTACACTGGGGCTTCAATTACTGAAGACTTTAGGCATCTGAATAGAATAAAAATGAAGAAGAATCTTCACACAAATAAATAGATTCACATTCCTTTAAAACAAAGACATGGAACGTCCTACAATAAATACAGATCCAAAATCCTCTGTGGCAAAATGTCTCTTTCTTACATATTGTAAGAAATATAAACAATACCAGGAAAAGAAACAAACTACTAATTCCTATCCAGCAATAAGTACACAACCATCAGTAGTGTCTTACCGTTTTTAGTATTTATGATATTTATATAACACCTTCCTTCTGCTTTTTCAAAATGTTTGCTTTGTATTATGTTTCATAGGAGCCTTGTGCAATAATATTATCTTCATCTCAGAGAAGGAAACACAGAGGTAACAAGAACTGACACCCAGGGAGTAAGTGCCACACTCAAAATAGAAAGCAGCAGTACCAACTCCTACCCTCGTTCGCCAACTTTTAGACACACACTCATTTCCTGCAGTGCCTGCTCAAGCACATTTTCTTCATGTCATTCTGAACTATTTTCAATATATTTTGCTTCTGAAAAGCCTTGTGACGGCAAGTTTTTCTCTGTCAGCTCCTGCGTGCAGCAGTGTGGCTCTTCCGCACCCTCAGCAGCGCGCTCTTAAACATAAGACACTGCCTTTCTAGCTGTCAGAGCATGCACCATGCTGGATATGTTTCTCTTTATTTATTTTGACTGTCACAGTGTGGTGTAATAACCTGAGGCCTTTGTGATCAGTATAGCGATGTTGATACTGTAACCCCTATATCAAATTTGCGAAATGATTGTTTTCTCTCTCAGAAAATTCCCAGGGAGGTGAAGAAATTTGGCATGTAGAACGTGGATGTATCTTCAGCACACGCTGAGGAGGGAGAATGGCCACAGAGCCTCCCGTGGCACTCCACATTTCCTTACACACCTCTCCTTAAGTTACCCTGGAGTGTTTGTCTAACCTGACCCTGCCGTGCTTCTGAGATCACTGCTCACAAGTAAACAAGCTCTAGCAGCTTTGGGCATTGAGCCTATTACTTTATAAGAAGGTATTACATAATTATTCTTGAAATGGGAATTGTGTTAATATTATTATATACCCTAGCATGCTGGATCTAACTATACAGGACCGCTCAAATATACTAGAGAAAACACAGGTATTATAATTTTACTTATAGATTGTGTTGAAGCTTTTTATCACAAGATTGTCTTCAAAGCATCTCAGGGCATCACCAAACTTTAACCATTTTTGCAGAAATTGTCTGCACTGCTTCTATAGGTAGAAGCTGCTGTGCCTCACTTTCCCATTTATAAAACAGGAATCATAAAGGATTTTAGCTCACAGAGATGTTAGTACTTAAGCATCATGGTACTGTAGTGCAAGTCAGAAAGCCCATGAAGGAATGAAAAAAATTGTCTTTAGAAGTCTTTAGCGTTTTGAATCTATCTGAGGCCCAGGGCTGAACATTGAACTAAATATTGAAAAAATCCTTAGGCAGTGAGCAGCAGCCATGCTGTGCATGATTAAGGCTGGAGTCCAGTGGGAAACTTAATATGTGAGAGAAAATGATCATTTAATTAATGAATGTAGAATAATGAATATACACAAGGGAAAGATCAAATTGTATGGGTAACCTCAATTCCAAATTCTTGTGTATTTAACTTTATGTTCTTTTACTGTTAAGTTTTCAGTGTGTTATATGTGGTATAAAGGAAGGCAGAAGTGCAGCACTGTTAACTGATTTTGTTCCCCTCTATTAAATGCTAATGTGAAAATTGTAACAGAGAATGTAATTGCCCATTTACTATCCTCCATCAGATTGGTCATGTCTCAATCAGAGAGAACTTCTCTGTACATTAACAAAAAAAATCCCTCAGCATCTTTCACCTTATCTGCCATGCCTCCAACTCTTTTAAGTATATGCTTCAACTTTGAAATTCCCAACGTTTTGTGCACAAGGCATGGATTATTTCTAGATTGCCAGGAAGGATGAACCTACAACAACACAGCTATGTTCAGTCACGGCCTTACAACACTGTTGCTCCTTAACTGGGCTCCAGCAGAAGTGAGAGCTGTGGAGCAGTTAGGATTGAGTTGTGTTGCAAATGGCCTAGTGGGCAACCCTTTCAGTGGATTATTCACTGAAATAGTGAATAATCTTTGAATACTCACTCATAATAGTGAATAAATCAGACGGGCTTTCTGACCACCCGTCTGAAAGCTCCATCCCAGCTCAGAACTTCAGGTGTGTTAGAGGAGTCCATTTCAGCGCTCAAGCACTGCTCACCTTCTACCTTCCCTAGTATGTTCTGTAGCAGGCAGTTTAACTCAGTTTGTAGTGAGATAGCTTCATGAAAATGCCTGTGCTGGTAAAGTAAGCAAGCACACATGTACACAGGGAAGGGTGCTTCAGAAAAATAGTATATATTTTTCTCTATCTTCTAGTAGGCCTTTATTCAATAAAATCGAATAATGAAACACCTGAGAGCAATGTATTCAGTAAGCACCAAGTACTTGTCACTTTTTCATTGTTACCTTTCATTTTATGCTTAATTCTCAGACCATTTCACATTTCCCTGGCTTTCCGAGAGCTCTGTTGCTGCTGCTCATGCCCACGTGCAAGTCTCTCTTCCAAGACGGCTGGGCCAAAGCGTCTGTGTTGACGCTGTGTGGTGCAAATGCAACAACGGGCTCTGCAAGAATTGCTCCACACCACCCCTAAAGTGGGGTTTTCAGCTATAATTCTGAAAAAGAGCCCACAGGCACCCTCCGGGAAGTGGAGGGGCAAAACTTACTCAGAAGTGAGATGCAGAGCAACTAAGAAGATACTTGCTCTTTCACTTACACCATTATTACAGAAAAAGGTAGTTTTTCATTTGAAATTTTGTTTGTTTGTTTGCCGCTTTCAGCTAGCTTAAAATATAGAAATAGGTGATTAAACCTCCTCTTTTCCTGATCACCTTTTCCTGTTCTTACAGGACCGGAAATATGACTCCACAGAAGCTGTAACTTCAGTTTCTGGATAGCTGAGCTCAGCTCGGAAAGGGTACAGAATCACAGAATCACAGAATACTCAAGGTTGGAAGGGACCTCCAGAGATCATCTAGTCCAACCTTCCTGCTCAAGCAGGCACACCTAGAGCATGGGGAACAGGGTGGCACCCAGGTGGGTTTTGAAGACCTCCAGAGAAGGAGACTCCACAACCCCCCTGGGCAGCCTGTGCCAGGGCTCTGTCACCCTCACAGTAAAGAAGTTCCTCCTCACCTGGAGATGGAACTTCCTGTACTCCAGCTTATGACCATTACCCCTCGTCCTATCGCTGGACACCAATGAAAACAGCTTGTCCCCTTCCTCCCTGCATTCTCCCTTCCTGAACTTATACATATTAATCATATCCCCTCTCAGCCTTCTCTTCTCCAGAGAAAACAGGCCCAGCTCACTCAATCTGTCCTCGTACGGGAGATGTTCCATTCCCTTAATCATCCTGGTTGCTCTTCTCTGGACCCTCTCTAGGAGCTCCACGTCCCTCTTATACTGGGGAGCCCAGAACTGCACCCAATACTTCAGGTGCGGCCTCACCAGAGCTGAGGAGAGGGGCAGGATCCCCTCCCTTGACCTGCTGGCAACACTCCTCCTGATGCAGGCCAGGATCCCATTGGCCTTCTTGGCCACGAGGGCACACTGCTGACTCAGGGTTAACTTGGTGTCAACCAGGACTCCCAGGTCCCTCTCTGTTGAGCTACTTTCCAGCAGGTCGACCACTAATCTGTACTGGTGCCTGGGGTTATTCCTCCCACCCTGCACTTGTCCTTATTGAACCTCACGAGGTTCCTCTCTGCCCAACTCACCAGCCTGTCCAGGTCCCTCTGGATGGCAGCACAGCCCTCCAGAGTGTCAGCCCCTCCACCCAGCTTGGTGTCATCTGCAATACCATATTGTTTATTTGTGTTTGTTAAACATTTTGTTAACTCTTTGTTAAAGGCCTCGGTGTGTCTCTCAGAAGTCAATAAAAAAGTGCTCCCTGGATTCAGTTTTGAGGGTTTGAACTGGAAAAGCCACCAATAGCAGACAGATGCCAGTGACTGAGAAGCGAATCAGGCCAGTCAGGCAGACAGCTTGTGATGCTCTTATTTCTGTCCCTGAGCAGTCAAAAGCAGGTGCTGTGCTGCGTCGTGTTCCTGGCTGAGAAAGCATTTGTTTAATGACCTCAAATTTGCAAATGCCTTCCTACTGGGAAGTGAAATTTAAGATGGTACTAGTAAAAAAGAGCAAGACTTAATTTTAATAGCAATTTTGAAGGCATTTTCTTCCTAAGGAAGTGCAAATTTTCACAGAGAAACACGAGGAATCCTTTTTAAAGCTCTGATTCTTTGTTCATAAATTCAGGCAAATATGATTTCTACTCAGGTGTAAATTTTAATCCAAGGTCTATAGCTCAACCAAAAATTTAAATGAACCACATATTTCAGATATTGCAGTACAGTTGGAGCTGAGAAAAGAAATCAAACTGAAATAGCTCTTTCTTCTAATTCCACTGTTTTCACATTAGAAATTATACATATCTGCCTACCATTTTTCTTGGAAGTCAGTCCTTTACTAACTGTTTGTTCAAAATATTTATTCTGAGAAGTTGTTGGCATTTGAGCTATTCTGGTTGTTTTTGCATACAAAAGTTGCCCAGAATGTCCCTCTTCCTTCTCCTCCTTTTTAATTTGGGGGAAGTATCCTGATTTACACACTGAAGAACTGCTGTAACATGTCACCAAGGAACATGTCATTCCTTAAGAACTCCTTAAAATCAGGAAAGTTTTTCAGCTTGTGATGTAATAATCTGTGTCCTTCAGAGTATCCTTTTGCCTTGTAATCATCTCTTTGGCTTCAGCAGATGTTTGCACGAGTGTTTTGCTGCAGTCTCTAATGCTATCTTGAATAAGAGCTGCAGTGTTCTCTAAAACATAAACACAATGATTGGGAAAATAAGTGATGAAAAGTCACACGAAAATTAAGACAAACATCCATTTAAAAAAATATCTGTAGTGTCTGTCAAGTTGTCATTGTACAGTAAAATCATTTTTCTGTAATGGCAGCTTAATTAACAAGCCATTTTTTTCTCTAAACGTAATCCAAGCTCTACAGCTCACCCAAACTTTCTTGAAAGCCCCTAAAAGTTGAACTATTAAACTTGACTTTAAACTTAAACTTGAAAAGCCTAAGCTCATGAAAAATAAAACTGTTTCTAATGTGAGGCTTGTAACAAAATCCAAACCCAAGTAAGTTCCATATGATAAGGGACTGACAAATAAAGAATGGAACAAAACTTAACAGGATTCAAAAATTGTCCAGAAACATGGGCAATTTCACTTACAGTGGAAAAGTAATTTTTCACAGCATGAATTACTATGGAAGGAGACCCAACCATAGAGGGGAAAAAAAAAAAGAGAGAGAGAGAGAGAGAAAGACACTAAGACAGTTCTCAGCTTCATTTAGAAATACAAATCTTTATTGTCATTATTTATTACTGCAAAACTACTGGGAGGAACCTGATGTGATAGGGTCTATGTTTAGCCCCTTGGTACTGTTGTCCTAGATAAAAAGTAATTTTTCTTGATGGAAACATCAGACAGGTACTCAGCCATTTGAAAGAAGTACTTAATTCATGTAATAAAACATCAGATTATTACTTCACCATGACACTGAGATTTTACTTTAAAAAAGGTTATTCCTGTTCTTGGCCATATGAGTGGATTTGCAATTAAGGGCTTTATTTAACATCCTTTAACAACATTCCTGTTTATATATCTTCTGCAATTCCATTTTAAATGTAATTGCTTCTAAATCTCAGAGGATATTAATAGTAGCCTGAACTGATATATTTTAACTCAAAAGAACTGTGATTTAAACTACTAGAGCAAGAAATGAACAAAATTAAAACAGACACAATTCTAATCACATTGTGGGAACTAGTTCTTTTTACTTTCTATTTGTACCACTTAGTGTCTTAGTTTCAGTTCTAGCTGTATCTTCGTAGAGGCATAAGACTTCCCTCCTACTTTCCAAGCAATGATATTCATGTAAAAATTGTAAATAAATCCCTCTTCCTGCACTAGGAATCACTGTTCCCTCACCCTGGCTGTTAAGGTGAGGACAGTTTCTGTTGACTCATCGTACTGGAAAATGGATTCCACATTCCTGGCACAGGAATCTTGCATCCTCTTTCCAAGTGCTATTCCTGAGCTCCTCGTTGTATCCGTAAGCAGCTCCATTCAGTAAGAAAGTGATAAATTCTTCAACGCCCACTGTTTGAGCAGGGGAGCTCTCCTTGGTGCAGTGAAAGCCTCATTTCCTCCTTCACCAAGGAGTTCAATTTTGTTTGCTTCCCAGGTAGAGGCTGGAAATGACAGTCTTTTAGTCTGTGATGTGCTGCAGGAACTGACGAAACAATTTCTTATTAGAGAGAAATGACAATCTCTCCACCCTTCTCCTGCCTTTTCTCTTTTTTATTTTTTTCTCCCCATTTTATTTCTGGCTGAATGGAGGGCAGGCAGCCAGGCAGGGATGAACTCCCTTCATTTACTGCATGCACTTATTGTCTCCAGCCACGACATTTCTCTGAGCCTTTCAGCACAGTTTCTGCTCTATTTGAAGACAGTTACGACACTTATGATTTGTGTGGATGTACCAGCATAATCTCTTCAGGGAATGAATCATGATAAGAGCAGAGATGCATCATCAGCGATGCTTTAATAACAGCACGACCCATCCAATCTTTCCTGTACTCACATTGCAGAAACTTCTAGACTATGAAGTGTTTTAGCAGTGCGCCTCTCTTCAATGCCTTGCAAACAGTCAATAAGCATAAACTTCTGCATCTGTGTTTTCTTACATCTTACAGAGGGTCCTGAGTCATCTTCCAAGGAAATGCTCCAAAGCAGAATCCCTTGACCTTACAGGATCTCAAAACCTTCAAGAAGGTTTTGCTCTACAACACAGATGCCCCAACCACAGACCAGGGCAGCCCCACTCACCCTTAACAAAGTGCCTGTGGCTTGAACGAGTCAATTCAACAACCAGGGCCCCGCTGCTGCCCTTTTTCTCTTTCTCCAAAGAAAAGCCTGGTGTCAAACAGTTTAATCAGCCTCTGGCACCTATGAGTTAGGGTGAAGAGTTTGTGTACCGGCTGAGTCATGGCTTCCAGCGTTTCTTTCAAAAGCTTTGTTTTCAACCATTCCTTCTCTTTTAGTCTACCATTCCTCTCAGGCTAATACTTTCAGGTTTCCTGTCACTGACTCTTCACTTGTCACATGAGTTCTCCTCCATGGCATCACATCTTCTGCTTTCTGCTCATTCACGAACGTATTCTAGGCAGTCCTCGAGTGAGCTGTCTCTTCCAGTCCCATCAGGACAATCTGCTTGTTTCTGATTTTTTTCTTTTTCTCTTTTTTTTTTTTTTTTTTCCCGTAAGTAAGCCTCTCCCTCTGTCCTGGTCATATTCTGATCTACTTAGCTATACTCATTGTACATATTTGGAAAACAAATGCGTTTTTCCCTATAGCACTTTTTCTTTTCGTCCTATGTATGCAGGTTGTTCTGAGTTTTCCATGCTTAGAGACTTGACTCAGCCATTTCCATCACATATCCCTTCTCCAGCAGTTTGCCTAATTATAGCACGCTAGCAACTGTGTTAAGAAACTAGATTAATTAACAAAATTGTGCAAGGTGTTTATTTCCATGTATGCTAAAAGGAGCTGCTCCAGTGAGCTGCACCTGTGAAATTTCCCAAGGTGGAGACACTCTCTCCTCCCCCATGCAAGAACTTGGGTGCAAAACCAGTGACTAATGCTATAATTCTCAGGTGAATATGCTCCTTCATCAGCTGCAGAGGGACAGACTTACAGACATTCCTGGTTTTGCTTTGATTACATCCAGCGGAATTCACCCCAGCTGGCTGTTAGCAGTGACACGGTAGCATGATATCTACCTGTCGTACTGGGACAGCATGGAGCTCTGGTGGGGTTGCTTTTTTCCTGATTGTCATTCACAGCTATGCTGGGTGTTTGCCACCAGTGGTGTAAACACACCATTCAAATCTCCAGCATTGGCCAAAAATAAAAGTCGTGCTGAGTGGGGTGGATTTAAATGGAGAATATAGACCAGCTTCTTTTTTATCTAAATGGGTTTTTTTCCCTCGCTGGGTTCCACTGAGGTGTTGTGACTGGCCTTGCTCGGTCACGAAGAGCTAAACCATGAGTTAGCAGAGCCTGCAGCAGCAGAGGTTGGGGAAAGGGAAACAACTAAGGGGTGGACTTCAGCTTTTGCAAAGTGGTTTTTGCAGTTTTTTCATGTGGTTAGCATCTAACAATGATCAAGGTTCTGAAAGTTACAGTAGTTTATGAAATAAAGCGTCTGCAGTTTTAGAGTAATTAGTTCACTAGTATTCACAGATTAGATTTGGGGGTTATGGGTTAAAAAATCTCATTTCCCATAAGGAAAAATATTTTGGGTTAAGAGAAAAATATTCTTTTTTTTTAACTAACAATTTTTATAGAGGCGTATAGTAAGGTTTGGGTTTTACTATATGATTTATTTAAACAAAGCATTAATTTTAGTTTAACTATAGTATCCAACTTAGCTTCACATAAACACCCTAAATAGGTATCAGAATAATCACAAATTAAAATGAAGTGTAGGTAGGAAAGGGCAAATTAGTAAGTAGTCCAGTTGTTTTCAATGTCGTTCTGGCTAGAAAAAGGGATCAACAAACTGACATTACTTGTTTGTGATGGCATTTATCAATATCCCCTGTGGTTTGTGAGCTGTTATATTTTGAATAGCCAGTGATCTTTTTGGTTTGAAGAAAAAAATGTGCATTTACCAGGAGAGCTAAGATGCTTTCAGCCATTTAGGTGTCTTTTTCTTAGTCTTTTCCTTTTTCTGACTTCACCCTAAATCACTTTCCAGTATTTCTTTTACAGATCACTGTGACATTACTTTGAAAGTGCAGAGAGAAAAACACTTCTACAGTTATCTTTTTATCGTATAAAGTTGTGCTAGGAATGATGGTCAAAGCATCATTTACATACAGGACAGCTCCCTGGAGTGTAGCAGGGGATGTTGTAACATCCCCAAATAGAACAAAAATGCGTGACAAAGAAAGGAAAACGTGGCAAGACAGAAAATATTAGGAAAATATGTATCATGCCTCACTGGTAAATATGCCTTTGATCATTTCCCTTCAAGGCAGTTGTATACATTCATTTTCTTAAATGTTTTCTTTTTCTCTTTGAAAGCTCATTATTTGTAAATGGAGGGTGCTATTTTCCCGAGTCCCTCTCAGCCAGAAAACAGGCTGCAGCCTCCACCGCTAATTTATCTGGAGGAATCCGTCATACTTTAAGCGTTCTGATTCAGCAGGTCTCCCTCCACAGCAAGCAGAAAACATTTTAATCCTCTCCAGCCTCCTAACTTCAGCTGGGGCTGCTCACAGAATTAATTCGGCAATAATTTAATTGCACTCGAAGGCTTCAGACAGAATTCACATTCGTTATGATTGCAAGAGCTGGAGACTGTAAAATTCTTTTTCTTCTCCTCTAAGCTCATCAGATCAGTAGCAAATGATATTCCATCCAGTACTGTACAAACGTGCTCGGCTTGAACAAAACGGAGCCGTTGTGCCCCGTCCTCACAGCCCATCTCCAATGCTGAGATTTCTTCTGCCAAGGATGTTTTCCCTCCTGCAGCTGCTGCCCCATCACAAGAAAGGCCCGACCCTTAATATTAGTCTGGCACTTCATGAAAGGACATCATGAGCACCAGGGTGACCATGACACTAAATCTACTGCGCACAACTCTGCAACCAGACCAGGGCACTGCTGCTTTTAAAAGAATTACAGAACATTTCAACATTTGAGGGCCTGGGCCACTAGTAAGGATGTGATATTCATTTCCTTCAGGATCTCGATCAGCTGTAAAGACAAAGATTTCTGCCTTTTTTCCTCCCGCTTCTCCCCACTTTTTCTGACTTAGTTATCTTTTAATTGTTTGTTAGCAGATCATCTTTTGGCCACATGGCTTGGTGTTTATTTTCCTTGCCTGACCTCCAGAGGGATCTGTCAGATAGGGATTTTTATCTTCAGCCCATAATCTCTTTAAAATCTTTCCCAGCTCGTGGCACTCAAGTGCCCTCTATTCAAAGGAATCTCTTAGCTGTGTTGGTTTAGTTGGCTTTATTATTTTTATATGTCTGTTCATTAACTTTAGATGATATTAAAAAACCCCACTGAAATAGGAAAAAAACCCTCATGCAAAATTAGACATGTATTCTGTTCTATGCAAGTCTCCAAAAGTCAAATTCTGCTTGATAATATGTGTCTAGAAGAGCTTTAAGTGCATATCAAAGACAAATCCATTAATAAGTCCATAGTTCAGATCTTGCTTGTAAAGTTCTGTTACTGCAAACTACTTTATCACTTTTATTCTAGACAAGGATCCTCAGGAAAAAATAAAATAAAATAAGAAACCACAGTCAGTTAAGACTCAATTTCATTTGAAATCATAAATAATGATGCTTACATTTTTACTTCCATGGTGACCTGGAAAATCTGATCAGTATTTAAATACTGGAGGGGCCATTGTCCACTGTGAGCTGGGAACTGTAGTCACAGAATTATTTTGCTTGGATTCTGCAAGCTGTGTGCAAGGTGGGTTGCACTGCCCTTTTGCAAGCCAATATTCTTCCCAAGGATACCTATGTCTCAGTAATTTTGGCTAAAGCTATAATATTTTTTTGCAAAGTCACTGCCCTCCTAAAGGCAAAACACATCCTGGTGGGCAGTAAAATGTAGGTGACTGTGTGTTTTAATTAAGCAGAAGCCTTCCATAGCATCTAAACAGAATTTCATCCCTCTTTGACAACTAACAAATACATTGTTGTTGGTTTGATAGGCAAACTCACTGGTGGGCAGGATACCATAACAAATATGTTTGCCAAAAGCTATTTGAACAGTGACCGTTGTTCATGTCATGAAGTTGTTTTGACGTTATGTTCCACGAGAACTGAAGCACAGCTATTAAAAAGTCAGATATTAGGCAAGCGACCAGCAGGGCACACTAAGGCAGTGTTCCCCTTGGCACTGGAGAACAGCCCAGCACCAACACAATCCATCTGATCTCTCTCTGTGTCTCTATCTCTCAGAAAGCTTGGCTTCCACTGAGCAGCTTTTGAAGATAGGGATTCAAATCAGACTTGAAGACATTCAAATTAGCACACCTTGGTAGAGAAATAGAGCTAATGCATTAGCTCGTATATACTAACTACAGATGTGAAAAGATGACAGAGGCATGTCATGTTGGTGCTGGACACACATATGGAAAGATATGGGAAGCTCAGCTTGTCACCTTTCACAACAGTCCTTTAAAACTAGGTGGCAAAATGAGAGAAAAGATTGGAGTTACAAAAAAGCAATTCTATACGGCGTCAAACCATGTGCATGAAAATTTAAGAACTTTTACATCTCCTTAATAAATAACCCAATGATGTATGTAACGGTAGAGCAATAAAAATGCTAATTATTTAGTATTGAGTAATAATAGATCGGCTTACAGTAGCCTCATGTTAATTGGTAGGTTTCCTTTTTTCATTTTATTTATTTTCATTTTCATGAATAATACTGCGCTATTTCAACAGAGGATGCTTTCTGTTTTGGATTTCACAACTCTCCAGGGTACACTAGAGAGTGAATCAGTTATGCCCAGCATGCAAACATTAAGCAAACAGGAGACCCATTGAAGTTATTTCAGTACCTTCTCTTTGATTTATGTGGAGTAATTTCAGCAAAATACCCTATAGGAATAGTGCAAAACATATCTCTACATTATACTTTAAATTAGACCTTTTTAAAGAAAACATATATATCATGGGCTCACTATTACTGTGGGGTACTAATCTGATTTGGGAAACTCTGAAAAATTTTATACCACTCTTAAAATGTTGGCTGAAGGAAAGAAAGGAAAATCCTCATAGCACTTGGTGTATATTCTCTAAAGTTTTGTCTGTGCTTTAGCAAAGCTTCATAATACCCCTGTGATGTGGTATTTTTGTCATCATTATACCTTGTGAGTAAAGTGAAGATAAAAAAGTTGCCTAAAGTTATGCTGTTTTAATAGTTAATGTCACAGCAGGTCTTACTTCCCTTCCTGTGATCTAATCAATGGGGACCCTTCTCACATAAACACAGGCTCTACCTTCCTGTGCCCTCTTGGGATGGTCTTGCCTCAGTTTTAAGAACTATTGGCAGTGATTGTCTCTATATTAATATCCTGGATCGTACATTAACAGTTGCTCCTCAGGAATGAGTATGACACAAAGCCAAAATCTACTTAAATTTAATTTCAGCATTAAAATGCAATGTACATTTTTGAATGAAGATGCATTAGGTGATTCCTTTACATTGTTTTCAATTCTTTTTTTTTTTTTTTTTTTTTTTTTTGAGATGGTGAGTAGCAGATACCATTGCCTTTCTTTGCAGGTATTTGCTTGATTTGTGGAGCGGGGAAGATGCTTGCTAGAAGCAGAAGAACACTTAGGAAGGTAAGGAAGACATTTAAACAGAGCGATGGCCTAATAGCTGTAATACCTCTATCAATGGCAGACTAGATTTACATGTTTCAGTATAATCTCAGTTACCTTGAAAGACCAATTAGGGGATCTGCCCTGTTGTGTATCATCCATACCATTGTTTGACCTGAGGAAAAGCAGTATTTAAAAATTGGATGCTCTGGTGCTGTTCTCAAGTGATAAATTGTAGTGCCAGTTCTAATTTTCTCATAGAGAGAAAAGATAATATAAATTCAAAGTAATATTATAAGGAAATTTTCCATAGCAATCAAGGAAATAGGTGTATTATAAGTGACTGCTGGTGGTATTGTTATTATTAAAGTTATTACACTTATTATCAAGATTGCCTAACACACTATCCGTTCCAATACAATCTTTTACAATTTGGCAAACTTTCACTGAGTGGACCAAAATTTGCTGTATTTAATATCTGTTTCAGTGCAAAAACTATATAGAACCTGAACCACAATACCCAGCTGCAACAGAATAAAAATAATGAAAATCAAGTTTTTTTAACGTTATTCTGATAGGGAACGTGAAGTGTAGTACCATGCCTGTCAGTGAGACCTTGCTGTGCTGCGGGGGCAGGTTTGCTGTGTGAGAAGGCTCTTGAAAGAACGAGACATGGAGATGGAGCTGCCCTGAGTTATCTCAACTCGATCTGGCCCTGGATCTTGGTCAACGTTTTGTACGGGCTAGAGGAACGAGACAGGGCAGAGCCCAAGGAAGAGAAGTCTCCTAAGAGACAGTCTTTGTGACCAGGAACGAAGTGGTGTGAGCACCACGGAGGAAAGGAAGGAAGGAGCTGGAGGCCAAGCTGAGGGCAATGGACTGTGAGGGTGACAAAGCACTGGAACAGGCTGCCCAGAGAGGTTGTGGAGTCTCCTTCTTTGGAGATCTTTAAAACCCGCTTGGATGCAGCCCTGTGCCACGTGCTCTAGGTGACCCTGCGTGAGCAGGGGGGTTGGACTCGATGACCTCTGAGGTCCCTTCCAACCTTCGGCATTCTATGATTCTATGATTCTATGATTCTATGACTCGAGGCTGGGTCTGGGCCAGAGAGAGGTTCAGAGGAGCAGCTGGGGACAAGCTGGGCTGCGACTTCTGCAGAGAGCATGAAGACAACTGGGCCAAGGAGGAGGAAGAACAGCGTCCTTCGCAGGCCGGGCTCCTCGCTAGGACAGGTCTTGGTACCCACTGAGCTTGCATGTGAGACTACCCGCAGCAGACGCCAGTGTCATTGTCAGCGTTCCTCGCTGTGGTGGAATTCCCTTTTCCTGTTTGTTAAAAAAAAAAAAAAAAAAAGAAAGAAATAGGCTGGGGAGATGGATTTCATATTTCTGCGTGTGTTTCTAAATGCGGAACAAGAAAATATAAACACCTGCTTCTGTCCCATTAAAATCGGCGGAGTTAAAGAAGGATTAATTACATGAAAGGAAGAGAATTACTAAGGTGTCTTGGTGCCTAATTAACTAAATAGGTATTTTATCGTGCTAGACAAGCTTGAATATCTTATCCTACAAGCTCTATTTGCAGAGCAGGAAATATCGAGGCTAATCTGAAGCCTTTAAAATTGGCATTTTGATTGAATTTTCAAATTTTCAGGCTCAAACAACCATCATGCAAATATTTGTGGCATTTCAACCAACTATGCGTTTTTCTAAATGAAAGGATTTGCACAATGGGAGCATAAGAGGTTTGCACAAAGGCTTTGAATAGCTCCTGTAGCATCAGTATAGCTTATTGCACAAAACCGTACCTTTTTCAGAGTAAAATTTTGACACAGCTGCTTTCAGCAGCTGCTCCTGAGCTTCCATGGTGCACGGCCTGCAGCCCATCAGGCCGCCTTTCCTCCACCTTGGCACTGTACATATTTGTTGAAAAATCAGCAATAACTGTGTTGTGGTTCAGAACATTTACAGTTCTAGGCTGATGGGACCAGTGATGAAAGGGTAAGGGCAGAACTGGGCCATTTTACACACACATGAAAAAGCAGCACAACTGTGCCCTTCAGAGACGCCTCACAAGCAACTGTGACCATCACACTGTTGAGAAACTATTTGGCTTCTCTCGGATTTTCATACTGCTTCCTCCTTTTTTTTTTTCTTTTCCTTGTGGTGTATATTTGCATGGAAACAAGAGGTCAAGTTCTGCTTTCACATCAGCATATATTTGAAATTCAGCAGAGGCACTGGAAACAAAGAGCAGTGTAAGCATGAGAAACCTCCCACTGACTTTGGGAGCGTGCTTTATGGCCAGTGACCTAGATGGAGCAGTGGGTTTTTACCCCAAGTGCATTGCACTCAGATGTCTGGAATTACAGTTTTTCAGGTGGATTTTTAAAGCTCTCTCTCTTTCTTTGCCTGGGGTGTAGAGGACACCTCATTGTGTAATGAGTGGTCATGGTGCGTTGTGACGGAGAGTCAAGAAAAGATAATTCAAAGCCTCCCTTTACCTATATTCTTGCACCACACTGGCCGAGGGAGGCAATATCTTTGCGCCCCGGATTCCTTGCCTAGGCAGCCACCCTCTCCTTAAAACAGCTATGGGCCTCACGCAGCGCTGTCTGCACAGTGCTTTCCTTGGAAGGGACTGCTGCACTGCCCAGGGTCCGTAGTTGAGCAACGGCAGAATCGGTTCATTTATTTTTTATCCAGCCCATCAGAGTAAACAACGCGAGCTGGAACAATACACTGCTTCCGAGTGTGGTTTTAAAGAATGCTTTATGAGCTGATGTTGTTACTATGGCTACAGATCCATCCAAAGAAGTGAATGCACGGAATGCTAGCATGAAAATTAAGAAAACATTAAGTAAAAGGGTTTTCTTTTTTTTCCTAAAAAAAACAGGTGTGTGGGAGTCAGTGTTTTTATTTTTGCCATTTTAATTACTCTTAATGCCTGCGAAAGTGGAGGATTGAAAAACCTAGCCAAAGAAAGCACAGCTAATGCCTGGATGCAAGATGGCTGGGGAATATCTAGCTAGTGGTAGTTGGTCTGAAAATCCAGTACCTGTGCTCCACTTCTCTCCATTTTCTCCTGAACTTATCTAATAGGCGATGGGGTGTTATGCAACCAGAGGAAGTGTGAAGCCAGCACGCTTCCAACACGAATCAGTGTGTGATAAACCCGGGGTCCTCCAAGGCAGGTGACAACTCTGTTCATTTCAACTTACAAGTGAGAATAAGATGCTCTGCAAACTCAGGCAGTCGTGGAAATTGCTGTGTGGGTGGCAGTTAGTTATCCATCTGAACTGCAGCAGCACTTATAGCCCCCAGTCCTTACAGCAGGATCCTACGATGAGGCTCCTGCCCTGCTAACTGAGCTCCCTTCCAGGCTGTTTCCCGAGGGAGCGGGAGCAGGTGGGAGGCACCCGTACCCCGCCGGCCCAGCCATTTGCTGTGCACGGGTGACTTGAACAGACGGTGCCCAACCTGCCTCCTCCAGCCCCGTGCACCCTGGTGCTGTGGACACCCTGCCGCGCTCGGCTGCTCTGCGCCTCTCCCACCCCACACATCATTTCTCTTTATTACCACTTCGAAAAGCGCGCAATTCCAGTCATGTCTCGGGGCCACAGAGCCAAAGGCACGTGAGTTTCGCTGTGTAAATGTAGCCCGCTGTACTTTGCACTTCTCTCGAACACCATCCCGAGTGTACCTCCAGCTAACCGAATACCAAAGCTGCAAGGAAAAAAATGGGGCTGTTGCTTGTTAATGACCCTTGAATGAGGGCAAACTTTCTGAAATTCTAGAAGAGGCACGTGCTTTATAATGCATGCATTCAAATTTATGGCAGCTGGTTCTCAGAAACTCCGTGCTCTCGAAGAGTTTGTACCTAAAAGAGTTGAGCTTTGGGAGAGACTTGGCATATGGCAGTTACAGAAAAGCTGTTTTTAAAAATTGTGCTGCCGTTATATCTAAATATAATCTTAAAAAGAGAGAGAAAAAAAAAATCACAAACCAGAACTGTAATTATGCTTACCAGCCTACTTCATTTCTCAAAGCACATTAGAGGATGAAGAAAGAATTTAATTCGGATATTCTGCACCCCTTTCAAATATGAGCCCTGTGAATTGCTCTACCAGTGAAGTGCAGCGACATCAAGGACACATCAGAAGTGACACCAAGGACACTGACCCATTCCACTTTCTTCCATGGAATGAGAGGTCACCAGGCACATCGGTTACTCTCCAAGTATCTAGGACAATATTGAAGCCCCTGAGTGTGGCTCGGCTGGCAGTGGCACAGAAAGGAACCAGTGGATACTCTGGAGGTTTGATCAGCTGCAGAAGGTTTGTGAACAGATAAGCAAATGTCTCATGAATGTGCTAATGAGCTTGCCTTCTAACCTCATCCGGTAAAAACACGGCGGCTAATTTATTTTTCTTTTTCTTTTTTTGAATATGTATCATCTCCATAAATTGAAATGCAGTCTCTGGAGTGCTAAAAGAACAATTTCTAATTTCTAATCTATTCAAGCTATCCATGAGATTATGCCAGTATCAGATGCCCTATATTATTTCAATATGCATTTCACATAAACTATTCAATTTTATCCTTTTCATCAGCTTTCTTAACAGAGAGGGTTGATACTTTGGCAGTATTTACCATACCAGTTTCATAGAAGTCTTAGGAAGAAATGCTAGGAGGAAGAAAAGCCTTTTGTTACAAGGCTGCTCCGTGCCTCTTAGCACTTCTGAGTTTTTTCAGCCAACTCTGGATCTGACCTTAATTGCACAATTATGCTTTCTCCAGTTGTTTTCTTCGTATCTTCTCTTGAATGACTATGGAAGTCTTTCCCACATATAGAGGGGAAGGAGGCCAAGGAGGAGAATAAAAGGTTTCTGAAAGGCCCTTTCTCCCTTTTCCATACATCCCACTTCCTCTGAAAAAAAGGCTTTGGCACATACTTGAGGCGCTGCATCATCTCTAAAGGCTGCTGCTGGTGACGGTGCTGCTGCTTCCTCCAAGGGGCTGGGGACGACGGGCACGGTGCTGCCAAGGGGCTCTGCACCAGCCCCTTTCATCGAGCCACCCTCGGGGCTTCTCCTGGCGCTGAATGAGCTGCCAAACCCTTCCTCTGCCTCTGCACCCTCCTCCTCTGCCTCGTCTTCTTCCTCCTCCCTGGAATACGGGCAGTAATGGAAAAATCGCAAGTCCATCCCAAAGCTTGTCTCAACAACTGTGCACCGTTCTTAATGTGCGGCATGTTATGAACACACAAACTAGCCTATTTCTCCCCCTATTTTTCCCAAGAAACTTTGTTTCTTCTTGCTTATTTTCTTTTGCACATAAAGATGGGGATTTTGCTAGGTGAAGAGCTGGCCTGCATAAAAATCTGGACACGCCAAACCAAGTTTTTTTACAAGAGAAAAATTTAATGCGAAGACTAGACAAGATGAGGCAGTTCAACTTAATTAATGTCAGAGTTTGTACAAATCCACTGGATGTGTAAAGCACTATATAATTGCTAGGTGTTATTACTAGTCTTGAGCGAGTAATTCAAGTTGAATTATCTGTTTGCCAAATGCCATCTCTCTGTTTGTGAACTGTCACCAAAAAAGCAGGGTTTTTTTCAGGCTTCAAAACTCCTTTCTGAATAACTTCTGTCAGTATTCTCAGGCTGCTGCTTATTCATGAGCAATTCATTTTAAGCGTCTGATAGTTGCAATTTGAGCTGTTTTGACTGCCCACTTAAGTATTTGATGTTCTTTCTTTCAGACTGTAACTTTGAGCTGCTTCCACAGTGTAAATACTCACCCACAAATGTATTACGTTTGCTTTCCATGAGTGCCAGCTCATATCTGCTTAGTATGAAGCACTGTTGCCATCTTTTAGCACTTACCTTGTCAGGGACTAGAAGTCAATCAATTTGGGAATACCTTATTTGGGAAATAATATAAATATTGACAGTATTGAGGAAGACACAAATAAATGATGATAGCCCCCTAAATTATTTACTGTATGCAAGAGAGGGACTGACTTGTAAAACATCTTGTCTGCAGGAAAGCACAAAGATGTAGAGTCTGAGGTGACTTGGAATTAGAAATGAAATATTCTTACAGAAAAGCATCTAGTAATATTTATCAAATAACTGAGTTGCTATGTTTTTGGCAAAATGTCTGCATGCATGAAATACCTACTAGCTTGTTATACTAACTGGACAAAAATATATCGAGCTATATTTAATATACTTGTTCTGAAGGGAAGGAGAAGTAAGATGTAGCTGTGCAGGGGAAAAGAGTCGTGCACCAGTTTGGGTAGCATTTACCTAATGGTGTCAGGACATTGGTCTGGGAAGCACCTGAGCTGGTGTTAAACTACCACTGCCTGCAAGGCAGGGAGCTGTGAACAAGCCTAGTATTAAAAACTGTTCAATCTCTAAGTCCCTAAAATGCCTTCAGTAACATCTCTGCCAAGGTCAGATTTATTATTAAAATGAGAGTTTTCTTAAAGCAAAGTAAAATGTTTAATAGCTTGCTAATTGCTGGTGCCTAAAAGCAGCTATCAGGCGAGGATGTTATAAAAGATTCAAAAGAGCTGGATGAACTAGGCCCCCTCCACTGCAGTTAAACCTCACTTGGTGTAATCCCCAAAAGATCAGAATTTCTCTGCGGGAGAGGGAGTCATTTGCAAGGCAAGGAAACAATGTTGAAGTGATGGTAAAAAATCAGTTTGTCAACATGTCTAGAATGGAACAGGCTGTTCAATCCCAGGAAAGCTGGGGTTGTTTCCACCTAATGTTTTCCAAAATAGTGGACATTTTTCATTCCTTTTAACTCATCACTCTGCTTCAATCAGTGCATCGGTGCATTTTTCTGGTCCTTGAGTTTGAAGTAACAGTGCTCTTTGGAAGATTGGTATTGCTTACTTGATGTCAGGAAAACATACCTTCCGCCCGTGCGCATTGGTGCCTTGAGAAAGTGGAGGGAATAACCTGATATAATTCATCCCGGCTGATATCATGCATCATCTCCACTAAGTACACAAGCACTCTCTAAAGTGCACTTCTCCGTAGGAAAAGGGCGGTGAAGGCAGGGAGTCTCTCACTGTATATACCCATGGAAAAACACATACACACACCACGAGGAGCGAGGCAACGGAGGCTGCTTTCATCTGCCGAGAGAGATTATTTGCTAGAGCAGCCATGTGAACAGAAGAGCTGCAAGGACTTTCCGTAATAGCAGAAGTGTCAGATTATGGAGGAACTCTGCGGTTCCGAGGACGATTTGCTTGCAAGCAGTGCAATTTCAAGGTTTCGGGGCTATTTGTGCACCTGCAAAGGAGCTAGACAGGGTGGGTATGAATTCTGTCTGCTCGGATCTAATCTTGCTCTTGTGGAAATGAGTGGCAACACACCTACTGACTCCTGTGGGAATAGGACCAGGAGCCTAGTTAAATCCTGCTGAAAACACATATTGACCCGTATTCGAGCCTGCTGGGTGGCTCATTTTATTCCTCTTGAACAAGAATGTGGAGAAGGCATTTATATGCATTATGCCATCTGCTTTGCTTACAAGAATGAAAAGATTTTTCATCCTAAAACTCCATTTCTCTTAAGTACCTGGAGAAAGTGAAACAGTACAAAACACCAAACTCAAGGAGTTCATGGCCCTATTCTGTCCTGATTTATACCCAGCGCAAGTTACTCGACATTCGTGGGGTTGCCCAGATGTGTGTTGGGATAATTATGGGGGAACGAATCTAATTGCAGCGTGCTGTGCTCCTGTAAGCTGACAGATAAGAGGCTGTTATATATAAAACATGTGCGCACATAGAGTAACAACGTGTTAAATATCTCATTACATCTTGCTATATAGATAATGTTGGGAGGTGTAAATTATGGTACGTTCTGTTGCAGTGATAATGAAGCGTTAGTATCTTTACTCACATGCATATATGTCTGTGCAGCTAAGGGTGCCTCTCCTTACAGAAACAAATAAAATGATTTGGCACCGACTTCCAAGCATTTGCTCCCACTTTTCATTTTTCCTTAAAGTAGTTCTGTAGTTTAAAGGGTGCCTATGTGAGTGAGGAGTTTTAATGACAGTGCAAGAAAAAGGAGCACTGTAAATGCCATATAAAGCTATTTCTATCACAAGATAACCTTTTATTTTATTTTTTAGTGCTTTATTAAATAAGGAAAGTAGGGAAGAGGGGACTTAAGGTGAAGGAAAACAAGCTATCAGAAATGCCATACAGAATATAGCGTTTTAGACAGGAGAAATACCGTGGAGAGCCGGGAATTGTCATCATATGTAGCATCAGTCCTGAACACTGACCCACTGCTTCCTTCAAAAAGGTTTCCTTATGCATCTGCATTCTATAGTTATTTGTCAGTCTTACAAATACAAGAACAAAGACGAAATGTCAGCAAATACATCAAGCTCTTCTCTTCTTCTGTTTGTGGTGCTTTCACAAGCTGCCAATCCAATCTAGCAGTTTTTCAGCTTGAAAGATGTAACTTATTTCAGATCTTGTTGGAGCAGATATTGCCAGGAGCACGGAAGAACTCATATTAGGGCAAAAGTACGTTCAAGTTAGATAGAAGGACCACTTTTCACTCTTCTTAAAATTCCCTTTTAAATTTGGATAGCTGGTTTCCATACATTTTCAGACTTATTTTTTACAAATATTTATTAAAATATGCCAATAAATACATTTTTAGTATGTGATAGATGACTCAGTGTTTTGAAGCAGCAGAAAATTCTATACGGCCTAAGAACCATCATAAATAAGCACTTTGCAAGGATGTCTGGTGAAATATGGGGAAGTATATGGAGGATTGAAATAGTCAGGTATTGAAATAATGGCAAGAAAGACAGAAATTGGCAAGAGAAGAAGCAAAAGGACTCATGAAGAAAGATTACTAGGGGAAGCTAAAGGAAAATTAATTGAAACACCAGAAAAAAAAAGAAAATATTCTGTCCACCTTCATCAGAGACCTAGACCAACAGGAGGAATGGGCCAACAGGAACCTTTTGAACTTCAGTCCTTACAACGACACAGGCTGGACCCAACTGCAGGGAGCAACTCATGGGGATGGTCCCTACAGAGCAGAGAGCCAAGCACCAGCCAGCAGTGGCCTTGGCAGCAGAGGTGGCAGGGTGAACCAGGACAGTCTCCATCCTTGGAAAGAGGATGGAGTTTTGAAAACTTGCAAGTTTTCAAAACCTCATGGTTTTGAAACCAGACATCAGTAACCTGCTTGACCTCATATCTTACCCTGTCGTGAACAGGAGGCTGGACAAGATGACCTCCTGAGGTCCCTTCCGATTATCCTTTGATCTTTATTTATTTAGCCCCTACTCTGATGACATCTGAGAAATTCTTACTTTTAAAACATCCCTGCACTCTTTTCCCCAACACCTGGAAAACCAAGGCAAGCAGGATGCAACTCTTCTCACTGAACTCACACTCCCTCTCTAACTTTCAAGTGGTGCAGGGCGATGTTGGTGCATGCTCTCTTTATGCTGGGCACATTTCAGGGGACCCAATAAGCTTGAAGAAGGACCTCAGATGTGTCCATCCAGCTTTAGGCAGAAGAGAGATTAGGCAACTTGCTCATGTCCCTTGGGGCAGGGACAGGCAGCAGTCTCTAAGCTCTTCTATCACCTCAACTAGAAAGCACCCCCTAGACCAGCTGCCTCACAGGGGTACCCTTAAAGCATCTTCACTAGCAAAATGTGTTTCTCTATAAATCCATACCCACTCAGTTGCACAAGTTCAAGAGGTTACAAATGACTTGCTGCGCCTTTCTTTTCTCAAAAAGAGAAAAGATTAGGGAAGGTGCTGAACTACCTGCTGAATCCATAGGGATTCTGCACAGACCAATTTCCGTGTGCTTTGTAAGTCTGCTCAGAACTGGACTCTACTCAACTTACCTGCTGCCCATAGAGCACGAGGAGTCTCATTTCTTTCTTGGCTGTAATTCTGTGTAGGAAATAAAAATAGCTGTAATATATATCAGGGCCCTTTCCGAAAGATGAAGTCTGATTGTGAAATCTACTGTCAAATAGAAGAAAGAAAGTCAGGATATAATTCTCAGACATGCGGTAAATTTGATATCGATAAGGAAGCCAACGCCTTGAAAGAAGCTCTAGGGTATGCTGAGAGTTTCCACGGAACTAAAGAAAGAACATGGAATTCAAGGGAAGTAGGACATTCAAATCCCAGTTCTTATAAAACACAGCTAAAGAGTATGTTAATCAGGTATTAGAGAACTGAGCACTTGGTAAAGGATATATATCCTGGATGTAATTTTCTTTTTTTTCTGAAGATAAATAAATAATGTAAAGTTTTTTTTTTTTTTGCAGTGATAACCTGAACTTGAAGCACCAAACCAGAAAAAGATAATACTAAAAAAAAAAAAAAAAAAATTACACCATGTGGTGTCTCAGAATTCTTGTAGGCCAGTCAAAAAGTAAAGGGCAAAAGAGCAGCTAGGAACAATGCAGTATAATATTGCAGATATTTCGCATGTTTGCTCCCTTGAACTTGTTTATTTACTATTCTTTACCATCATTTTATCTATAATTATCAAGTGAAAGACTTCAAAGAGATGGGTGTATTACAGTGGATTTGTCTAGTCTTCCTTGGTTATTAAAAATAATAAAATAAGGGAAATCAGACAGATCATTAAAAGCAATAACAAAGTAATGGAAAAGATAAAGGAAAGGACATCTGGTTCATGCAGAATTCATATTTAGTGCTGAGCAGTGCGGGGGCTTCCCCTGTAGTTCTGCAGCTCAGGTTGCTGGAGGAGGAGCAGCTGAAAGGAACATTTGCAGTGGGATGCAGTATGGCTTAGGTTTGGAGCTGATGAATTGTGAAACACTGATGAAAATGAAGCCAGAGATGAGTACTACAAATCACTGCCGCTGAACTCCTTTTGATCATAGCGAGAAACTGAGAATTGAAAAGAAACTGGCTGCTTTCTACAGATATATTGCTGCAGTTCATCATGAAAGCTCTTTCTGTGAGTCACTCAGACTCTTTGGTAAATAGTCATTATTAGAGTGGTCCGGCTGAAAACTGGTGATTCTGACAGCCCTGGACTTTGTGGAAGTCCAGATCCAAAATCAAAACATTTTTGCAGCTTGGGATCATTTTAAGTAATAAAGATAAAAAGATTAAATTGTTTGTTAATGTTTTACAAATTGAACCTTAAATTAATAAAATGCTGGAGTAGTTTTATGAAATGCAAAGAAATGAAGTCACTCTGGAGTAAAAGAAAATAACTAATATCATATTATAAGTTTTACCCCCGAGTAGGTTTCTGCAAAGTAGTTTTATTTCTGGCTAGGAACTAGATAGAAAAAATATATATTAGTCAATGCTAGGAAGCACCTTCACAAATTCTACATGTTTTCCTGTGTTTGGATATGGACCACTAATGGGGAATCTTCATTGTCTTGTGCTTAGCTGAAGATCTTCATCCCATGGTGAATAGCTGATGATAAGGTCATGCAAGAAATTTGTATTCTCTTCCGAATCCCTACTCTGAAGAAATTTAATCAGAAATAGGTCTGGCAGGAGGGCCAGAGAGAACACCCAAGGCTTGTTGCTTTCCAACTCAAGCCACTCCATCTTCCAGGAATAGTTGCTCTCTCTTTCAAAAATAGTGGTGAGGCTGTACTGGTGCATCTCCAGATTATAGACTGGACTCATCTGCAGGGTAGGTGGGTCTGTGTGGATCCCCCTCAGGTCCACAGCATTTCCAGCTTCTCCAGAAAGATCAGAAGATGGTGGCCCCATCAAACATGGAGCGCCCCAGGTTTTCATGCCATGCTAAGGTCATTCTGCTCCAGCACCAGATCAAGAGCTACCACATGAGGTGTTTGAGAGGATGCTGCCTGCTTGGGCCTAGGGGATGGAGGAGCATGTTGGGGAGAGCTGCATGTGTACCAGCTCGTACCAGTCTTGTTGAAGAGGTGGATCCATCAACATGTGCTTGGCTGTGACTAGAGTCTGTGAGAGAGCAGTGTCCTGCTCCAAGACACTAACTGGTTCCTCTGCCAAGGAAGCCCTCGGAGCAGCTGCCTTATGGGTTGGCTATGTGGGACCGTCACTGCAGATGATGTGTTGCCCAAGGCATGGATGTTGGTGTGAACATGAGCAACAAGTGGGTAGCCCAGGTTGTCCCTGAGCGTGGTGAAAAGCGCTGACTCAGCTAGTAAACAGGAAGATGCAAGCAAACATCGCTGTTAACAGCTAAGCTGGGCAAAGATGAATTAACTTATTATTTATTAATACAACTGGCAGTAATGCTGCTTACCGTACGATCAGTATATTTAAGCTAATTTTTTTTGAGAAGAAGTTTCTAAAACATCATCACTCTTCACTCATGTTGCTACGTACATCAAAGCTGTCAAGTTTTTTGATTAATGAGTTTATGTATATCCAATAAATTATTTTTTAACTACTCGGTGGCTGAGTATAGAGATTTTACAGGGAGCTTCTGGATCTACTGCATCTCCAAGCATTTCCATCTGAAATGCAAACATCCATCCTTTTCCACTTGTGCTGGTGAATTAAATACTAATAAGATTGATAATGAAAAAGATAATAAAAAAATATACACGGAGCTCATCAGCGATCACAAGTTTTTAAAATAGCACACCTTTGACAACTGGACATTGTGATTAATTCCTTTCCATGTCTTAGAAGTTTTTCAGCTTACAAGACCTTTTGAAATACCCTGACTAATTACGCATATCAGTTATTGAACGGTAATAAGAAGGTTTAGAAGAAAGGCGATACCTTGGCACACCATGATTTGGTAGGATATACCAGCTTTGAGGGACATGATTTTTTCATTCAGAAGCCATCAATTTCAAGTGCAATTTGAAAGCTGTTTTTGTTTAAGCGTCAGTTAGACTTGAGCATAACTTGAGAGGAAAACATGATTGGTATCTGGGCAGCCAAAGGGAACCTTAGAGAGGAAAAGGCAATCATATTGATAGCTCCAGTGTAACATAAAGTCAGACAAGAAATTTTGCCTGTGGGACATGGAAGGTTTAGCAGGGAGTGGGAAACATTTTAGGCTAACAACTACTACATCTATCATTTTAGGACCAAGCACCTCTTCCTTTCTTAATAGATGAAATTTCCTAATAAACTGGTTAACAAATGGCTATCATAAGCAAGCTGCACAAATACTTTCTGTATATATCCTGATTTCTATGTTTTCTTACAATTTTCTAGGATATCATGCAGGCAAAGTTTAGAAGTAGAGAAGGATGTATAGGCATAGACAAAGATACATCTGTAATCTCCATCTACTTATCTATCTAGTTTATTAACCAATAGTAGACAAGCTACCTAAAAAAAATTTTTGCTGGTGTCATCCTTCAAATACTTGGATTTTGTTCTGGCAAATTACCTATAATATAATTGTTCTATATATAAAGTATATATATATATATATAAAGTATAAGTATAAAGCTTCTGCAGAAAAAAAAAAATCTTTCTAGCAAATTGAGCCTTCATTTGTTTAAACGGTGCTACAGATTTTTAAACTTTTCAGAGGAACTGGTATGCAAACCATTTGAATCTTCCAATTTGTTATTGCCTTGCAACACTGAAGCTCCTCAACAAGTAATTTACTGTTTCAATTGCCTACCACAGAGGTACCCTCTGGACAGAAGAGGCAACAATTGCTTATCGTTAGATATGTCACTAGAGAGAAGGAGAAGTTGGAAGTCAAGAGTCATAAGGAATGAAAGTAAAGAGGGGAGTGATCTTAGGAACAGAATTACACAAAGGTAGATGATGATTTACAGTGGTAATGGGGTTTGCCTCAGGGTTTTGCACTTAGGAGGTCAGTCCTCAGAGTCTGAAAGACACAAAACAACAAAACAACGAAAGGTTTCCGAAAGCTGCAATAAGATTCTGCCAACATCCACATGTGAATACAGAACCTGATCACTTTAGTAAAAATTAAGCTCTAGAGAGCTTCAATGGGAGAGTTTTCTGCAAGTGTAATCTATATGTTCTGTGTGTCCTTACATCCTCCCTGGGCTCCCCTTGCAGCAGGACTCCTTGTCGGCTCCCATGTGCTGGCTTGCTTGATTTTGCAGGTTGAGTGGATAGAGGATGCGGATTTAGAGGGTGAGAGGTTAATAGTTGCACTTGGGAATGGATTTTTCAAATGAGAAAAGTACGGTGTTGGCTTTAAATATTGTGACTCTGAGTCTAGCCTTTGCAGAGCCCTGGGATCTGCACAGGGTTTCTGATAAATGAAACAGCTAGAGCACTGCCAGTTTAGGACTTGCTGTGATAATGTGAATTGTGTCATAAAAATCATTGTTAAATAGTTGTTTCTTATACTTTCATTGCTGTCATTAGGTTACAAATATGGATAGTTTGTTATCGTTTCCCAGTTTTAAGTCTTAATTTTGGTTTGAGTGTATAGATCTCTTTTCTGCTGGCAAGTTAAATAATTAGACAATAATGACCTATTTGCAAATGCTGGCTCTCCTCTCATTGCCTTTTCAATAACTTCAACCAGCTTTGAAACACACCAAAGAACGATATCAATAAATCTGTAATAAAGATAGTAGTCTTTATGTTAGAGTGATTTTCTCCTGTGCAACATGAACATGCTTTTGTAATTGATCCTTTTGAATATTTCCAAGTTTCCAATTCAGGGTTACCTATCTCCTGTGATGTATTGAATTACCCAGGAAATGCTCAGGGGTTTAACCATTAACCAAGCTCACTTCCACTTCTAGCTATAAATGTTGAAGACCTCTGGACTAATGTTTTCCCTCTGAGCTTTTCAAAACGCAAATGTCATATGGTAAGTATGAAGGCCACCAAAACATTCAGATTTCTCACAAATACTTAGACAAAAGTGAAGAAATCACTGCTTTTCACAAGTGTTTTGATAAAGGTGAGCTGTTGCTTATCCTTAAGGGCTTGTCTCTCTACAGGCTACATTAAATTTTTTTTTATATTATTTAAAATGGCTGATTTATCAACAAACACATGGAAACTTGATGAAAGCTTCCAAATGTGGCATCTTGGCAAAGCGACACATTTTGCCATTTTATTCTCTCTGTATATATGTTTACCTCCCTTAAATGTCAATGAGAATTAGGATGCCCACTCATCAAGGGAGATACCACTTGGGGACCAGATTTGTCAACCTTTATCTATCAAGTAACCCCTTTGAAGCTAGTGACTCCAAAGTATCTAGAGGAGTCGGTGGGTACACATTTTCAGCAAGGGCTGGGGGTTTGTTTCGCACATAGTTTCCTAAGGATAGAATGAGTTAACTGTAATAATCTAGTGTTTTAGCTGTATCTTAATCTCTTGATTTTATTTGCCTAAATTCCTTTGCAGTTTCACTTGGACAACTCTGTATTTCTCTTTGCTTTTCCCTTAGCATGGCTCAAGTATTTTATACCATCACCTCTGAAAACTCACTGATTACTTGGGCTTATTTTCAATTACCAGAGGCAAAAAAAGAGAACCAGAGGCACTTTTTTTTTTTTTTCCCCCAGTGGGTTTGCAGCTTTTTAATTAAACTCACATCAGTAACAAATCTCGCAATTTGTTGCTGATGTGTCACTTTCTGTTGCTAAAAAGGCAAAAAAAAAATTCTCTTTAGTATCATAACAACAAAAAAACCTAAATTGATAAAAGAATTGATTGCTTCCAAAAATAATGTTAAGGCACTGTATACAGACTCTTAACAGCTGGTAAAAACAGATCTACCACTTTTCATGTTGACTGTGTCAGTTTTGTTGTTCTACTACAGCAGTAGATTGGTCCTTTAAACTACATGATATACTAATGTGAGAACTCGATATTTAAAAGCCGCTTGAATAAGAAATAAACTCTTTCTGACTTTCATTCTAACAGCAGTAAAAATATTATTTTTTTTTTAAATACAAAAATATATTTGTATATGATTGGTATAGACCATGAGCTGCTGATAGTGAATGTCAGTGTCGCATGCTGCTTTAAATTCTCTTGGAGATTTAGCAGTATGGCCCAAATATACGGGTTTATGTCTGTGAGTGTCCTTAGCATCTTTTAAAAAAAGTGTTCTTATAAATCTATGCTGGTGCCATTTATTATAGGCAATAACATTAATAAGGCTAAGATTGAGTTTAGAAGAAATTTTACAGGCAACCTTTATGAATGGGAAGGAATAAAATTTCTATTTTTTTTCAGTGTCCTCCATCCATTTTAATACATCAAGCTAATAAATGCTTCATTTTTTCTTCTCTGTTGCAAACAGGTAAATGAAAATGACTACCCATAATCTGCTGTTAGATTACAGTTATTACAAGTAAAGTAATGTCACTTACTCTAGTCAATGCACTTATAAAGACTATTTCCAATTTTACCTGTGAGTATTTTACCCAAGCCTTGTATGAGGTTTTTTAGAGGATATAATGGTGTGTGAATCTAATAAACTAAAATAGCTCAGTTATAAACTACTTAGAGTGGACTGCCATACAGGTTTATCATGCTACACACAGCTGAAAATTGTCAGGTAAAGACTAAATGTCACTGCTTCCATATTTTGCATTCCCAGCTTCAATCATTTAAAGCTGACTGAATGGCCAGAAAATGCTGAGGGCCTTTCGTTAGTTATGGTACTTCAAGGGCCAACAGCAGAAACAAAGATGCTCGGAAACAACTGGTTCATTTTGACAAGGTTGGATGTTACAAACATTTTTTATTAATAGATACACTCCAGACAGCAGCCATGTTCCTACAAAAACTCATAAAATACATGGGCAAAAGTGCAAGTGATTTGGCCAGCGACTATGTTCTCCATTGTGGTTGGAGTACGTCCACCTTCCCTGGTGACTCGGGTTTTATAGCCCCATTCCTCATGCTGGGCTTTCACTCAGGGCATGTAAAGATAAGAGGCTGGGCATCATCTCAGTTTCAAAATTCTAACCGATTATCTTTCAACATGAATTTCTATTGTACCCTTCTCCAGTGCTTGGGAAAAGAAAATACAACAGGTAACACCTGATAGCATTAGCTTTGCAATAAACATTTCAGAATCGTCTTACATACAGTGCTACCATGAGCTGCCAAGTGATTTCCGTAGTTTTAGTCTTTGGTTTTGCTTTTTAATTTATACTTTAAAGTAAGTCGGACTGGCTGCCTTTCACCTAACAGGGTAAATCATGTCTTCCTGTAAGCAGGACAAATGGCACTGCAGTGGCTATCGTAAACCCGGAGAAGTATCCACAAGTCCAGAAATGCTCTACTGCAGCATAGAGGAGTTGAAAATTTTCTCCTTACTGCAGCAGTAAATATTGTATAGAGCAGGTCTGACCGTCACACGATCAGTTATATTCTTAGGTAAGTCCAGGGTGAACAGGTTCTGTAAGAACCCAGGGTCTCAGTAGAGTCACAGTCTCCACAGAAGCGTGGCATTTAGCAAAAACATCTATAAAGCTATTCCTATTGCCATAGGGTGATAAATTTGTGGGGTTTCATTTCTACTGTGATAATTTTGGTGAAAATGTTTATGCATTGACAGGAAACATCTCTGACTTTAAGCTCTTTCTCTTTCAGACGTTACTGTAAGGTAATATGTGACCTTTCAGGATATTTATGATGTGAACTGAACTGCCCTTAAAATTATAATCCTTCAACTGTCAGTATATCCTTGCAAAGTTCAATAGATTCATAAATAATGGAAGTTAATATTCCCCTACAAAATTTATGTAAATGATGAAGGCACATATATATGGACTGGAAACAAAACCAATATTTTTTCCATTAGTATTATTTCAGGTTCAGAAGAGGCAGAACTCCAAAAGTCATACTCACAAAACAACTTTGTGCTCCTGTTGCTAGTAACTTATTGCTTTATTTTAGGAAAGTTCATTCTTGCATTTTCCAGCACACTGATTTCGTCCTTCTTTTGGGATGTATCCAATTTCAGAAATAAAGGCTTGATGCTGCAGTAACGTTTCCAGCCTTGTCTTTATCTGCATTATATTTGCAAATATTTATCCTTCGCTCTCCTGCAGCCTCCCACTCACAACCGCCTGCCAATCTCTGTAAAAGCTTAGGTCAGGAGATTCTTCTACATAGCAGAGCTTTCTTGGAAGCACAGGAAAGGTCACACAACAGTAAGAGTCGCATCAACACTTTGGCTACAGCCCTTCATACTGAAGTGGTTATTATGACTGCTGCTAACATGGTCATAGGTTCAGTAACAGAAGGTGTGGGCTGTAATCTACAATTGCAAAAACACTGCTGATTTTACCAGGGGGGCTTTGCCTCAAGAAGGATTCAAAAAGGTCTTGTTTTGGCTTTCTCCTTTTTTACGGAGTTGGGAACTGAGATCCAATGAGGTTAAGGGTCCCTATCAAACACAGGGCTTGGCTGGCCAGAGCAAAGGTCGGTAATTTCCAAGCACCTGCCCCTCCCTAAACTGCATTAGGCACCCTGTGTGTTGCATAAAGAGCACGGAGGATTTCAGAACAAGGTCTAGAATAACCAGCATGCAGCAAACCAGCAGCATGTCTAAAGGTAGGACATAGAGCAAGCAACAAGTTAAGGCCAACCAGGAGGAAAACAGAAAAGAGTAGCTATCGGTCTTGTCCCCTGTTGCTCCAGGGAAGTGCTCTCATTCATTTCTTTCAAGAACTACTTTTGGTTTTCTTTCCTTTCAAATTTTCAAAATTTTCTTTTCTTTCAAAATTTCCTTTCAAATCAAGCCTAAAGAGAAGGTGGCTGTAGTCCCAGCTGTGGTTTTTCAAAGGGGGCTTCATCTGACACCTGTTCATCTACAGTCTTTCCATAGTCCACAGAGAGAAAGGTGATCCTAGCAGCAGATTTGTCCTACTATATGAGAGGAACTTAAACCAGAAAGCATTGTCACTGGAGATGACTGGGTCTGATGTAGAAGGAAAGAGAAAAGCAAAGCTAAATGAAGGTCTTTCCTGTTCCTGAGATATAGGCAAACAAGGATCTTGCTCACGAAGAGTGATTGAGCTATATTTTTCCATATCCACTGCTGCCTACAGCATTTATTCCTCTCCCCATTTACTGTGGAGCAGCTGGTACTTATCCACCCCCTAACAGAGGTATCTAGAAGTCAGAGGAGCTGGTGCAGGTTCCCTATTTAGGCACCTCAAGATGGTGATTGAACTCATCTGGGCACAAGCATTGTGTCCTAGTATCTCTGTTGGTGATAGAGGAAGCCCTGCCAGCTCAGATTTAAAAATCTGAAATTAGCTGAGAGGAAAGTTGCTTTGGGGCTCATGTTATTTCACAGTTCTCCTTCAGGAGCCTAAATCTTTTTAGGATTTGGAAGTGACTTACCCAGGTCACACAGACTGTTTGATTTGAGGAGCAATCTTTGCCTGGGCTTACCAAGTTCTAAGTTAATATTTTAAATACCAGGTAACCTACCCTGAAAAACCCTTATTATCAGCATGTATTAATTAGCAGATGTTTATGCTGTAAAATGGTTTCAGTCTTCACTTGTGCATCAGAACGTTGCTGCACGGCTCAAAACGGGAAGCCAGGAAGCCATGATGGCAACGTGACCCCTCACTAAAATCCCTGAGAAATATTGGTTAAATGGTTCAGCAACTTAGCATTGCCCCAGCATTTCAAATGCTCATGTTTTCTTTTGCTGTTATTAAGAGAAGTTGGAAATTCCAACAAAAGAAGAAGAGGTTAGAAGGGGAAAGAAATGAATGCAATGAGATGTAGGCTGGAGTAAGATGAGCAAACTACTTAACTTTCATTGCTTTTTTTTATCAGAGGGCAACACTCTGCTCAGGCTATTTCACCAACATGGATAAATAGTTTTGGTTTCAGGATGAACTGGTAAGCTTTTAGGATTTCCAAAGTCTAGAGGAATTGTTTTGCAAGAACTAGCCAGGCACACGTACTTTGAGCTTTTCATCTGACTCTCTCATCGTGGAGAGTTTTTAACTGAGCTTGCAGTAATCTGAGCATCACTCAGAAAAGCTTTTAGACCATGACATGACTGCTCAAGAGCATTTTCTGGCACTGCCCGTTTCAGACAAAACATATTTCAGAAGAACAGCCATTTGCCATGCTGGACTCAATCAAGTACAATTTTAAAACGTAAGGTAATTAAATATCTGATTTTATACACGATGAAAAACTCTTCTCCTCCTGACCTTTCATGCTATTCAGACAAGGCCAAGATTTCCTTCTTCAAGGAAATTTTAAGGAAATTCAAGGAAATTTCCTGGAATTGCCATACTGTTTTACCCTCCCACAGTTTAACTCGTGTCTGTTTACAATATGTTAAAATCTCACGGCCTGATATCAATCTCCAAAGCTGAGTCTGCTCCACAAGAGCAATTGTACAAAAATGAATGCTTTAACATGCCTAACAGAGTTCAAGCCTGGCAAAGCAAAAAGCATTAGTAGAAACAGACCCACCTGTATATCTGCCTTCCAAAGCAATAAGTGAATAATAAAGCTGGTTAGCCCTGTAATCTTTTACCACACAGGATGTGTTTACTGTCAGGCTTGTACTTTTTATATGAGGGATGTTACTCTAGTAAATCACATTGAACAAGATTTAATAATCAAAGATATATAAAAATATCACTATCTATAAAGAATGTAAATAAAAAAGTGAGGAATGCAAAATGTTATCAGCTTTTATTTTAAATAGAAAATGGTGTTTCCCTTTCTTTTTATTAGCCTGTTCACATCTTCATTTATAAACTAGTCACTCTTTCAAATTTGCTAAGAGTGCCAAAACAGAGGACATCTTTGGTGAAATCTAAGTTAAAGAGCTTTTCAAGTTCTAGTAGCACAGAATTATTAGCTACATTTCTTATTACCTCCTTTTCTAAAAATTGCACCAAAAATTAGCCGTTTTCTAGCTTTGATGTGTTCTAGTTGCTTGGACTGGAGTGTATTTTCGCTCCAATTTCGAGAGCTTTTTCATGTTGTATTTTGTGCTCAGTCTCTCTGAAAATCCAGCCTTATGGGTATCTCTGCATCACTGCACGTCGTGCCCTAGGAAGGCTGCCAGAGCCAAACTGGTACCTGAGCACTTTCAGGAAGATGGAGAGCATGCCCAGAGGCATCTCTGGAGAAGATTTCCTGTAATTCCTAGGGAAAACTTTGACTGTGCCCAACACATACTGCACTATGCAGCAGTATCCAACAATCATTAAAAAAAGAGGTATGAAAGGATTTGGACCCCAAGATGTCCCTTCTGTCCACAGACTTTTTAATCTTTTATTTTGCTTTTAGCAATTCTCGTTCATTTTTTATTTGATCTTCCAGTGTGGTCACAACGTAAGAATATTGTTATATTTATAATAGATTATTTGTTAGCCCCCCTTGCACTTTCTTCTGCTTCCTTCTGGATGGTCTTTTCTTTCAGCTTTACTCATTTATTAGTATTATGAATGTTCCTATTTGGTTCACCAATCTCTTTCCAGCTAAAGCCTTAGCAGCAGTAGAGGCATTGTGCAAAGACAGTTAGTTTGGACACCTTAAAATGATGGATGTTCTTTGGGCTATGTCCATACTCAACAATGTCTTACACACATTGTACTCTTCTTTCAGCTCCCAACAGCATGAACACTTTGTTAGGGTTTTCTCTTTTTTCAGTTGGAATATCTTTAGGTATGCAGGAGGAAGGTAAAGAATTCAAAAGGAATCATCAACTAAACATGGAAGGGAAGTTTCCTCTGTTTCTTAAACCATTCTTTTCTCCCTTCTCCCTCAGGAGAAGGCTCAGGCAAGATCTCCTTTCTGCTGACATCTAAAAGCCAACAAGCGTTTAGTTAGTTTAGTACAAGAAGCAAAGCTTATTTCCTTTGCTCTTCATTCTTTTTCTCTTCAGATGCAGTTGAAATGTCAGGTGACTGAGCAAAAGAGCAGAGCCACCCTCTTAGGCTGAGTGCTTGACACAAAAACAGTCCTGCACAGCCCTATTCACTCTGCAATAGCTGACCTGCGACTTTTCTTGATTTGTGAGCTCATTTGGGTGGAGAAGTCTAACTGGGAAGTCACCTTCTGAAATACTACAGGGCCAGAGCATGCATGTTTTCATAGACAGTGAGCATAGTCACTTAAATACACACCTCTTCATTTGTGTTGCTTGTAATCCCACACACTATTTCAAAACCTCCTTTACAAAGCGAAAAATCAGGTTCAAAAGTTGCTTTGATGCCAAGATACAAGTCCTGATTCTTCCTTTGGACTATTTTAAAGTAAGTCGGTTAAAGACCATGTTTGAATTACAAAAATTAAGCTCAACATCTTAATTTCATACTCATTTTATATCATTTACTTTTCCTTAGTTTCACAATTTAAAACATGTTCTTACAAAGAACGGCAAGCAACAGTAAAATTCAAAGAAAAAACTGCCATGGTATTTCCCTCAAGAAATTACTTCCGTCTAGAAACAATTTTATTAGTTTGCATTAATTTGCTGCAATTATTTGTTCCTTAACCCACATATTTAAGTGTAATTATCTGCTGAGAGCCTCGCAGTACAACCAGCATTAGTCACCAACAGTTGCATTTTTTTGCAATGAATATATTACAGAAATTGGTATTTTGAATGATGACTAAGCTGACTGAAGAGACACATTCATTTAATCTTTTCATATTAGAGAGACACTTTTCGTCGTATCCTACTTATGGAAAAAAAAAGAAAGAAAGAAATTCTTCATTTTCCCTGCAAACTGATAGATCACCTCAAAATGTAGAGGACAAAAAGGTCTAATTCCTCCTGTGCTATCCACAGCACAAGGATGTAAATTGAAGTGGGGAAGGTGCTTTCAAACCAGTGTTAGGTTTTTCATATTCTTATTACTCATCCCTTACTTACCAATCCCTGGAATGACTGGACAATCTGCACTAGCTCCACCCAGCCAAAGTTTCACAACCATTTTTTTGATCAGGAACCTACAGTGAATCTCTCAAGCACAAGGGCAGATCCAATATTCCATGCCCTGTATGGAAGTCTCCACCTTACCCTGCTCTTAACACAAGTCTTTTTCTGCTCAACACAGCACCTACATTAAAGACCTGGCCTACCACATTGGCACTTTTCTGACAAGAAGAAAATAAAATGATAGTGGGGAGAAAAAAAAAGAAAAAGAAAAAGCAGGGAGAAGAACTAAGAAAAGAAAACAGAAAAGAAAGTAGAAAATTTCATTACATTTGTAAGAATCCTACATGCGAGGCTCGAGAAAGGTATCAACAGGCAATGTTTATGGATGCCGACTTGGTAAGCATTTGTATAGAGACAACTCTTTATGAAGAAGGCTGAACACAAATTAGAAAAAATAAATAAAATAAAAGAGGTGGGTGCTCCGTCCAAGCACCAATTCTTTTTAACCTTCTCTACCAAACCATTCTTTCAGCCTTGATGTATGCAACTGAGGAAAAGAGAGACCATTAAGGATATTTTTAGTGAGTTTACACAGAAGTTACATAAAGCAGAGGGCCCTATCTATAAAACTGGGGGATTTTTTGAGTATGCTTCTTTAAGGAAACCAAACAACAACCAATGCTACTTATTAAAGAAATAAGCTACAAACACATGCAAAAACAAGCAAGCTTCCACAAAGCTGAAATACGGCCTTTCTTCTTTGCTTACCAAGGGCCAGACAGTCTCTGTGCAACACATAGACATTTTGAATAGCTGAAAACTATACTCAAAGCAAACCTGCCTTTAGAAACTCAAATGTTGGCCCTGTTTGGCATGGGCTGGCAAGTAAAAAGTTTTATAGTTTTATTTCAAGATGCCCATACATTAAGTAAACTTAATGTTGTTTTTGTCACCTGAAGCTAAAATCTCTTTTTTTCTCTTTTTCCTTTTTCTGGAAAGGGAAAGAACACAGATTTTTGTAAAATCAACAACAAACTGGGATAGGCCCTGAAAACATTCCAGAGATCTGCTCAGATTTCAGTAACACAGGGTCACCAGACGTGACATAAAAGACAAAACTATCAAAACTGGTGCGCAACACATCTTGAAACTAAAACCATGTCTTGGAGTAGCTACAAGTGAGAAAGATGCAATTACATTTTAATTTAATTAAACCATAAAAAAAGATGAGATTCTCGTTCAAAGTCACAGGGCATATTTCTGAACCTGTAAGAGAACAAAAGTGAGTCTGAGCATAAGATCAGCACCATTTGCTGCACATCCATGAATTCTTAAAAAACAAAATAAAAGCAAAACACTTTGGTAACTGCAAAAAACTTAAATTTAAATCTGCTTGTTCCACTGGCAGTGAATAGATCATACAACAAACAGATCATAGACTTTAACTATTTGTTATTTTTTCATTTAATTTTAAATTTAAAAGTTAGTCTCTGACTTTTTAACTCATACCAAAATAGCTGAATCATGTATTTTAAAAAATAATTTGTGAATAATACTTAAAAATAGGAAGTCAAATCTCTAGCAGACCAAAGCCCAAACTAGTGCATTTTTCAGTAGGTCTTTTCTCAGTAGAGTCCTCCAAAATATTTACACTTATGAAAAGTTACAGTACTATTACTCTGTGGAAAAAGCATTGCAGAACGTGAAATGTGATTATAAAGAGTAATTGTTTTCATGAATATCGATGATGTTTGGACTTGAATTTCTGGCACATGTTAAGCAGCAACCTGTGTCAGGGAATAGCTTTATGTTAAAAGGATGACTATGTAATTAAATTAAATTAAGATCAGGTGACTGCTGCTTTTCCTTTCTCTTTTTGCTGAATTATATGATGCTTGCAAATATTCAAACTCAATAAAATACCTGAAAGAAAGGGTTCATTACGAGTGTGCTGCCTCTTAGATTAAAAAAAGGAAAATCTCATTATGGCACGCCTGAACATTTTGTTTCTCTGACAACCTTAGAAAATCTATTGCAAAATCCAGAAAGAGCAAGAACAAACTGCATTAATAATTGAAATGGAATTAACTGAATTTTCTAAGTGTCTTAGGAAAGTAGTTATTGCCACTGTCAAGTTGAGCAGGAGACTGCATTTATACACCGGTTCCAGTGGCTGAGTAGCAAAATGTGTTTTTCTTTCACATAAGTGAGGATTGGTTATTTTAAATTCTGTATTTCTTTGAGGCTACGGACCTGTGTTAGAGTCTAGGATAGCTTAGGAGTGTAAAGAGCAGCGTTTCACCAACAAGTTTATTCTTCCTTGACCAGAAGTACAGGAACATCAATAAGCACCTGAGGTGCCCAGTCTGGTTAAACTTGTTACCTTGACACAACCTGTCACTTACTGTAGGAGGAAGCTCTCAAGGATCCACAACTGCTGGGACAGTGCTCCAGCACCTACTGCCATCAACCTGCAGTGGCCCTTGCTTTCTCGTGAGAAAAGCCGACAGTATTAGCTTTAACTTAAAACAAGAGAGTGCCCTAGGTTGCATTGTGAAGTAAGGAGCTGTACCACATAGGGACACTTGCTTGAGATGGCAAAATAGCTGTCAGTACCTGTGTATGTCAGTGAAACTGCAACAGCCCTCCAGTCACTGCCTCCAACTTACACTTGAGCATTGAAGGGAGAGGAAAGGCTTCGCTGTGACTTGCTACCAGGAATATTTCCTGTTATTAAGTTTATTTTTGTAACAATTAATTGTCAGAATTCCGCCTAAATCTAGCTTTAATGTCATATTGTATGAAGTGCCTCTGTACTCCCATAGCCTAACTAGCTCCTACAACATGATTAGGTAAGAGACAGGGCCTTCAATTGAAACTTGTATGATCTTGTGCTACATCCGACGATTTCCACCTGCAAAATGTGGATGCAGGTAGATTTCAGTATGACTAATGAACTTATCTGATTCATTGTTTCTAACTCAAGCAGATGTGCTAAAACTTCTCCTGACCTCACTGAGCAGTCCCACTGGCTCTTTTCTACTTTGCTGCTGTAACATTTAATATATTTGTAATAAAGCTAGTTCTCCGGTTTGTATAGCCCTGGCAAGTAGGAGACACAGAAGATGATGAGAAAAATGAGGTGGGAACCTGGTTGGTCCTAGAAAGAGAAAACGGAAAGAACAGGAGAAAAAAATGGATTTAGACTTAATTAAGAGTCAATTGCACTTCAAAGTCAGGACTTTGAAAGTCAGTTCATCTGTCATTTATCTGCAAAACCTGAGCGATTTTTTCTTCTGCACCACTAGATTTTACTGACAGAGTAGTAGCAGATGAAAAACATAGACAACACAGGAAACCTGACTGAAACCTGACAGCAGGACACAATCCTATTTGGCCACAGGTGGCAAAGGGACAGAAGTTAAAAAAAACTAGTAAAGGAGAACAGTGTCTTGCAAGAAGATCTAAAAAATGTTCAAGTCTTTATATCATACTGGGCTTTGGAAGCTCTAGAGCTCATAGTAGACACTGGGGTGGGTGAGTAAGCTCCAGGCAAGTGGAGATTGGAGGCAGTCATGTGTTAGGGTTGCTAGAAACTAAAGCTTTTCAACTTTGATGCACCCAAATTCATGAAGAACGATTGGCACAATGTACATCTGCCCATATGACTATGTTAAGGGGGAATCACCTTTCAGTCCTCCAGGAAGTCCTTAAGCATTGTGCAGAGGAAATGTGAATATCAAAGATATTCACACTTACACCCAAAACTCCAAACACCCGAAATAACCAAAGATATTTCAATGAGGGCTGAAAGAATCCTGCAGATCTGCATAGCCTCTAGGATGTGTTGGTAAATACTTGGTAACTGTCCTAAAGCTCCAGGTCTAAAGCCTGGAGAGCATCTCAGGTAACAGCTAGTAGGTAATTAGAAAGGTATCGAATTCTCAGTACTAATCTAGGATTGCATTGATATTTGCTGGGCTTGTTTCCCTAGCTTTAGAAGTCTATCCTTGTATTAAGTCTTGCTCAACAACTGTTTGTTTGAAGAGGGTTATCCTAAGTGTTACATCTCCCTAGTGTTTTGAGGGCAAGGTGCAGCAGGGTGAAATACGCAAACCTGTGTTATTCCACGTCCACGTAGGCAGCAAATCTAAATACTGAACATGTGCATGATTTTGAATGCTCCCTTGTTTTCAAAAATATCACAGAAACAAGCTGGTAGTGCCTCTGCCAAGATGCTCGGGGCCAATGTGAGAGCTGGCATAGTCAAACTCTAGGTGTGAGGGAGATTTCCTCTCTGGCAGTCCTAAGCAGAGGAGTTATTTAGCCCTCATGCTTTGAACGGGCCCAAACAGGACTCCTGATTTGTGGTGAAGAGTGCAGAAAGTGAAACCAAAACGTAGCCCTGTGCTTATTCAAGTGAAATATTTATTATTTTCAATGTATTTCCTTATACAGACTTCACTGTAAGAAATCGGGCCAATGTACAAGTTCAGAACAACACTTGTGTCTTGGCCTCTACTTCTGTGGCCTATATAAAGAAGAAATTTTTGGCGGTTGTCCCGGATATAAAACATAATGTAGCGCTCAGTATTCCATGTGCAGATCGGCAAAAACCGCTCGGAAACTCACACAACCACGTGCAGCAGTAAGAGCTTTTCAGAGCTGTTCCTTCAGGTTTGGCAAGCTTCGTGCAAGCACTGAGCACGAACCACTGAGGAAATGCCTAGCCTTCCTGCAGGTCAGGAGTGCACTATGTTTGCACTAACCTTGATTAAAATTTTGTTATTGAGGTGCTATGTGCCAGTGCCAAAGCTGGCACGAGCCGTACGAGGTTCTGCACAGCCAGCCTGCTATGCTCTGTGTGCATGAAAGAGCCCCTTGAGCTGTGGACTGTCTGGAAAAGGGGTATTTAAAGACAACGTGGAAAAATAATCAGGATTTTCGTGTAGTTTAGGAGGCATAATTTTCTTTCTTGCCTTAGTTACTCAGTGATATTTTACATTCTAGCATTAGGCACATGCACAAATTTCACAAGGAGCTGTCAAAGTAGCTCAGCAAATCATGGACTCACCTGCAAGCCAACGAGCTGGCAATTTCGTACCTGTTTGCAGTAAATATTGGTGGTGGATAATGAAAAGGAAGCAAATTAAGAACTAAAGCATACCAGAGTGTGTGAAACAGGTATTTGCAAATATGAGTTTTAAGTGGAGAATTAGGAGTTTGGGGGAAAGGCAACCCCCCCAAATGCGTATCCCAGTATTTATAGTTGCAGTGGCTTCCAAATGCAGGAATAAAAATCCATTGTCTTATTTATTACTATGAAGTTTTTCCTTTTTTTGTGTGTTTGTTTTCCTATTCAGTGTGAAATAAGAGAACTCAATTATGACATTAAACAAAAACCTTTGAAATGGCCTTGAAATCATAAGGATTCAACAGTGCACAGTGCATAATGCATCTGCCAAGGTTTCTATTTTTACCTCTTCTAAGCTATTTTAATACCACTTCACTTGGGAAAGAAAACAGAGTGCCTTTTACTGTTAATGATACACTGTTCTGCTCTTTTGATCTTTCTGTTTTGCTTTCTAATTACCTAAATGTCATGCAGGCCTGATAAATTGGATAAAAGATATTGATTATGTCTCTGTTTTTGTAGTCAAACCGTGGAGTCAATTAATCTGCATTATATATTTAGGAAGATAATCGGTAAGAATTGAAAGGATGCAGACAAAATTAAACTGGAGAGCGTTTCAGCAACTGAGTCCATATCTAGTAAATATTCACAAGGTTTTCATACAGTTTTCCTTCAAAATAGTGAGCACTGGAGATTATAAGAGACCTTGAGCAGTTGTTGATTTCCTCTTTCACCTGCCTTGCAGATCTGACAGATACTTGGTTTATCAAGCTTCCTGGCATTTTGTTGCTTTTTTAACAGAATAATAATAATAAGCAATATTTGGCTCGTGATTCTGTGATTTGGAGTCGTCGAATGCACATACCTTTAATTTTCTTAAATGCAATTTGAGAAAGAACAGCAGGAGGGGAATGATATAGGAGGAAACAGATACCCCCTTCTTCCCTGTCGAAGCACAACCTGAGGGGTACAGGGTGTAACTAGGTCAGGCTGCTCGGGTAGCACCGGCTGGTGCTGCTGCCCATGTACTGAGCCCACAGCCAGGCAGCAACACTGCTCATGCGGACCTGCAAGCACCCTGGTGTGGGGCAGCCCCACTCCTGCCCGTGGGGAAACATGCTGACCCATAGGAAAGACTGTGGTGGAAACCCAGAGGTGTGTGGGTCATCCAGCAGTTTCCTCACCGGCATTGCAGCCCCAGGGCTTCTCAAAGGGCACATCAAGAAAATATGCTTGGTTTCTACTTTTTTTTTAACCTTTTTGTTAAGAGTAGCATTTGCTTCCTTTCCAAGAAACATGTCTATTAATGTATTATTGCATTTTTATTTCTGTGTTCACTCCCAGGTTTTCTAATGCTCCCAAAATACTCTGAAGCAATCCAAAATTGCTTAGTCCTGAAAGCAAAAATGCTGTACTTTCGTGTATCATCTCAAAAGGTGTATTGCCAGAGGCAAATGCCATTCTTAACTTTCAGTCTAAAACAGTTCAGAAGGAAATCTTCCTTCCGGTCTTAATTTCTTAAATACTATGGTGTACTAGAAATGGTATTTGCACCAGACAGGTTCAAAAACCATAATATTTTTTCTTCACTTAAGGGACTTTATCTAGAATCCTTTTAAATATTAGCAAATTCTACATGTTGAAAATATTGCATTTTCTAATTGAAAGCAAATGATAACAGAAGAAAAGGTCATTTTTTTCAGGTTTTCTTTAAGTAAATAAGTAAGAGGGAAAGGTCATCAGGAAATGGTGACGTTTTCTTTGAAAATTACTTTTCTTTTCACAATTTGCAAAATGAAGCATGAACTTACAGCCCAGTTCTGCTCTCATTCATATGAAAAACTGTGTAAGGAGTTCCATGCCCCTAAGGAGGAACTAAATTGAATCCACTTTCAGAGTATAAATAGCAGCACAAGTTTTACAGAACAAAACCATGGAAGTACCTCTGTTGGAGGCCAAAACCTTTTGTTGGACCTCTGGAAGTCTTCTACATCAACCTCTCTCAGAGCATGTCATCTTTGAAACTCTGGACCTTGGGGAGCTGAATTTTGAATATCTTCAAGGATGGATCTTCCACAGTCCCTCTGGGCCCCTGTGCTTCACTCTTGTGCTGCCCTCATGGTCCACACTCCCTAGAACAGACAAGCTAAAATGCTAATTGCTTGGTTAGACTTCATCAGCAACACCTACAAGTCCAAGACAGGACAAGCCAATAAACAGTGGGTTGCAGAAGAAAAAGATGACCACTCTATTTGTCATATACTAGCATGTTTCTTCTACAAAATTCCCTTTTATCTTTGAACTAATTAATTAATTTGTCATTAATTTCAAGAAAAAAAAGCCATATTCATGCAAGAACTACTCTTTATTACCTCTTTCTATTATTACGCTTTTTCTAACACATCCAAACAATTCAGTTTAAGTCACTGTTGCAATACCATTTTCAGTGTAAGGATGGGAATGCTGAAGCGTGAGAGAGAGGCCTGAAAGGGCAAGCGTTGCGCTTGGGTGCCAGAACAGCTGCATTCTGTTTCTGCCTCCTTTGCCTTCTCGCTTGGAAGCTGTTTCATCTCCCCGTGCTTTTTACAGAATTTCTTTCCATCTGAATCTTGCAGAAGACCTGCAAGACTGGAGACACAACTGAACTCTGTTTAACCAGGAATTCTCTCTCACACTGATACTACACTATGTGTTCGACTGTGACAATGTCATGAGGCCTCTCAAGGCTCTACTGTACCACCATTAATTAAACACAAAATTGGAAGATTTAATACTGACACTTTAAGCAAAATCAGGTTCATTTCTTTCATGCTCTCTGCATCCCTCTGACTTCAGTTAGGATTTTTGTCACATATGTTCAAGTTCATTAATCATCATATTTTGGGACCTTGGCAGTCAGGTTGAAAATAATCACAGAGGACATAGTGTTTTGGTTTCAAAATATTAGTTCATTATATTTGGAGTCTGTTACATAACTATCATCTTTTGTCTGACAACAAAAAAAAAAAAAAAACAGGAAATCAATTTAGAGCAGCTCTTTTTTTCCCTCTTAATTCATTCTGTTTAAACACAATTTCATTGTCACTTGTAGAGCAAGGCAGTCAAACACAAAACCATTGCCAATTGCAAAATCCAGATGCCATGAAAGCTTAACAAACTATATTAGTTTCTTCAGTATATATACATACACATTAAAATCAAGATACTAAAAGAAATTACTGTGTTGGCTTACTAATTGATGTGTCATAGATGTTTATAAAAAGAAAAATAATTATCTTTCATTTACATTTACATTACTTTTACATTTATTCACTGTAAAATGTACATATAAAATACAGTAAAAAGTTAAAGGGAAAGAAAATATAGCAGAGAAAATGCAGCAAAGTAGAGGGGAAAAAAATAAAATACCAAGAACCCAAGACGAGCTCTCCTCTTACGTGAGCACAAACAATTGGAGAGCAATCCAGGCTTCTTCCTTAGAACAGAGCTGACACTCTTGAAGCAGGGTTATGCAGTGGGTTACTTCCTCCACTACAAGTTTGACTGGGTTCTGACTTATTAAATTCTATCTCCAGGTTGTAGGGTATGTGAAATAAAAAGAATAATTAGTAAAGGAGGTCATGATGGTTGGAGCTGTGAAGAGGAGGAGAGAAGCATAGGAAAAGTTTTAGGGCGAAAACAAAGCTGAGCTTCAGGACCATTTTGTTTTGTTTATTATTGAAGCGTGTAAAAACTGAATACAGATATTTTGTTCAAGTTCAGTATGCAGAGATGCCCATGAGGAGAATTCTTATTCTTCTACCAGAATACCAAACACTCCTATACAGCTGGTTCTCCTTTTCCCCATCAGTCCCTGTGGACTATGATTCAACCCGAGCACTGCTTAGTAACCAGTAAGTGACGCAGTGTCATCGATGGACCCACGAAAAGTCCCTTATCTGACCCACATGGCTCTAAAGGAAGTGCTGTGCCGGAAGGTGGGAAAAGAGGATGGTTGCTCTGCCTTCCAGCAGGTCTCCAGAGTTCCTAATAGGTTGGGAAGTGAGTGCGGCATTTCAGAGCTGGGAATTCAACTTCAACCTTGGACTCTTTCTGCAGTAATTTGAAAGAGATTGTCACGACTTTCCATCCCATGTTTTTTATCTAAAATCCATCCATTAAGTCAAAATTCAAATCACACTTTTCCTCCCATTGGGACTGTCCTGGCTTCTAAGCTGCCTTTACTTCTTTTGCACAACAGTGTGATGAATGGAGATATTGTGGCATGGGAACAGGGAGATGTTGGTATCTGTCAGATGTTGCGAGGATGTGAGAATCTTGTGTTCTTCTGGAAGTACCAGCCCCTATTTATCTCAAATTGTTGACAGATTTGTCTGTGGGAGACAAGGCTGCCCCATTTGGCTGAGTGAGGCTTTGGAATGCAGAAGTTTGTAGAAAAAAAAAAATCCTTTAAACCAGAGTGAACTCAGCTATTGCAAACTTAGTAAAGTCAGTTTTGAAGAGCACAATGTCATGGAGACATTTTTACCAGTCGACAGCCTCACATGGCACGGGCCTCAAACCTATGGAAGTACACTGAGCATCTAACTCACAATACCACATTATGTTACATTACTCGTCCCAAAGAACTCCAAATTACTTCACAAACTGTACACACAGCTTGACTAACCACTTAAAAGCAGACAAGCTCAAACAGAGTCAAACGCTAGCAGAGGAAAAAGAGCTGGTGGAAAACTGAAGGTATGGCATCAGTGACCAAGAATCAATTTGCTTCTCTGTGTAATGCTGGCAGGTTGTCTCAGCTTCCCATCTGAAAAAGGGCTATCGTTGCACAACAATGTGATCCAAATACAGTGAGGAGGTGGCCACAGAAAGTGGTGATTAAAGTTTCTTTTGTATACAGCTGAAAAAAAAGGTTTTTTTACGCAAATATTTTAAGGACAGTGGCCCTTAAAATTTCTTCCTGGTTTTCCTAATGTCATATAAAAGGAAAATATATCAAGTAAACTGCATGAAGCTCAGTAGTAGCATCTCAGAATAACGAATGGCTCAGTGGATCTTGTGAGACTGGAAGCATCTGGGTGTTTTAAACATGATGACTACTAAACTCTCCCCTCTGGGAACTGAATTAATGTTTCAATTGCAATTCAGTCTAAAAAAAAAAAAAAGTCTTATTGGCATGACAAAATAGAGGAGTGTTGCCAGGATTGAAGAAAGGTGTTCCAAATATTTTTTCAGGGTCCAATAACACACTGCAGCGCTATAATTTCATCTTTCACCATTACTGGGGTGCTCTCCCTTCCAAGGCCACTCCAGCAGCCACTCGAGACCAGAGGAGCCGCTGGGGCCTTTTCCTGCCTTTCGGTGCGTGACGAGGACCGTGGTTGTGTGAGGGCTGCAGGATGACTCCGTGTTGAGATGTGGGACTCCTGAAGCTGAGAAAACGGAAAGATAAAACAGCTGGCAACAAGAGCTGTTTGGTAAACACACCATAGATTCTAGGTCTATGAAAGACTATGAAGGAAAAACTGCCTTGGGTAAAATCAGCTCCTCGTTTATTGAAAGGGAGGAAACAATTGAGGGCCTGAAATATTGTTATAATAGTGGGAACTTCTTTCACATCCATCTGTTGTTGCTTGGGGGGAAAAATCAGAATGCTGCCTGCACTGTCTGAGAGAAAATCAAGTTGTTTTCTGAGAGAGGAGAAAGGGCACTGTGTTTCAAAGTTGTTATTCCTACTGATCCAAATGTTTTATAGTGACAGTGCTTAGTGAGTAAGCCTGTGGCTAGGCCTAATCCTACTGGCCCACTGGGCTTGTACCCCCAGGTGGCCACTGAGGAACTGGATCCTCCTTATTTGCAAAGCCTGCAGCACTTACTATATTTTCTGAAAACACTAATTAGAACCCTCTAGTTAAAATCAGAGATATGCTAATCCATCCTTTAGACATTGGCCACTTCATGCTAATCAAGAACAAATTTCTGTGTCCTCGGTGAATCCTGGTTAGTTTCTGCACTTATTCTCCGCACAGCCCATTTTACTATCTCCTGCTAGCCACACCACAGCCTCTGAAAACCTAGGTGAGCAGCAGGCCGTGTGTCACAGCTGGATTCACCAGCAGCTCTGTGCATAGCCCTGCCGTGACAGGGACCTCCATGGGTTGGCAGCCGTCATTTCTGGGGCAGTTCTCACCCCTTACATGCACCTCTCCATCGTTTTGTTATTGTTTCCTTTACCAGAGTGCCAGCTTATGCTGGAATTCTGGCCCATGGCCAGTCCTCTAATCTTCTCAACGTTTACTTGTCATCGGTGAAAACCTCAGGCTGCTGCTATGGGCAGGTGACAGGTTCTCCCTAACTAGGGTAGTTACCAGGGCTCAGCAGCACAGCACGTGCGTGTAAACTGTGCTGCTCGCTTCAAAACGTGCAGTGCTGTGGGGTCAGTGATACTGGTGTGACTCTCCTCTGAGTGACTTTATCCCTGACATTCCATGAGCCACATCGTCTTGTATTAGTTTTTTTTAAAGGAACCGATTTTAAATGCCTTTACAAAGATCCTTGCTTAATGTCTATCTGCAAGGCTGCTTCATTATCATCTATAATCCTCCACTTAATCACAATACTCACATAAAAATGACAACAATTCTGCCTTCTTAGTATATCTGCTACAGTGGAGAACATAAGTTTTGTGGAAATATAAATAATAGATTCTGGTAGGCACAGCTGTTCATAACTAAGAAGGTATATATATATATTATATGGACCAATATGGTTTAGTCAGGCAAATTTGTCTTTCAGCCTGGCTTTCTGGATGAGTCTGCAGGAATCGTTTTGTCGCTTTTTGGCTCAGCTTTCAAATCTGAAATATAAACTGTTATGATCCTTAGCTCTCTATGTAAATTAAATGCTTTGTGAAATATGAACAAAAATCAGTGCAGAATAGCTGTACAGAAGCTAATATATTATTTTCTAGTCAGCAGCCTTCCCTTGCAAGCAGCAAGTGAAGCTGGATTTCTAAACGTCTTTGGACATCAGTGCAGTTTTGGAAGCAGACCTAAACTACTAAGCAATTCTACTCATAAGGGTCCATAAAGTAAGAGACTCCGTCTTACAGTGTTGGCTGCAGTGGTTCTGCAGGGCTAAGCAAAGTAAAAAGCTTGACACAAAATATGAGAAGTTGGGATGACTCACAAAGTACAGGAGGAATTTACAGGCTTCTCAGGATGAGAAGAGACCTGCTCTGCCTGAGGAAACCATTGGCTTCTACAAGCAGAGTATTTCTGCTAATCCTGTGTGTTAACGAGCTGTTTCTTAAAATAGCAAAAGACTTCAGTTAATTAAATGTTATCTAATATCTGAATACTTTTATTTCATTTTAGCCAAATGTCATCTGAGAACCCCAAAATACCATGGAAGAGCTGCATGCTAAATTCTGCCTTCAATTTACACTTGGGCACTTCCACAGAAGTCTACCCAAGCACTCTGTGATGATTAGGTCTTGCTAAAGTCTTTTTACGTAGGAGATGAAATACTGGAAAGCTGAAAACCATGTCCAAGGTCAGTAACACAACGGGAAGCAGAATTACCAAAAAAGAGTGAATTTTATTTGCCTGTGCAAGACTTATTGAAAATATAATTCTGCTCGGGTGACTCCTATGTGGGTGCACAGGTGCAGCTTCCGTAGAGATCGTAAAAGTCTTTCTAGGGACACTGCTGAATCACGTCTTCTTGTCTCGGCCTATTCTGTTTATGCATTTGGGAAGGAGTGCCAGGTCTAGTTATAACTATAGCAGCTGTTCAAACCGAAACACGATGCTGTTACTGCTGCGCTGCCATCAAGCACTGCAGGGATTTTCTGTGTTTTTTGTTTTTTTTTCTATTATTCAGTGAACAGATATCATCCTCCTTTGAGGTTAACCACAAAAATACTTTCTCTTAAGGAACAATACCTTTCAATGAGGACAGAAAAACAAAGTTAGAGGCATATAAGTACATATAATTCTATTAAAATAAATATTTTGACCATTTTAATATACTCATTAATTTTGAAGAGTATATAGCTTTTAAAATAACTTTACAATCTGTATGACTCAGGAGAACAGCAACAGTGAGTTCAGACAGGCTTTTTTTTTCCCTTTCCTTGGATTCCTGTCCAGCCTTGGGTCATTCTCCTGCCAAGAGTTAGACAGCAAAGAACTTGGCATCAGATCTCACTAAGACTTTCACACTTGCTTATGCACAGTGAACAGTCCTATCAAAGTTAATAGGACTCTTTAAATCATATGAGGTTAAGCATATGTTAAGCATTAAACAGATCAGTACTGATCAAAAGTGATTAAATGCAGGAAAAATATTTAATTATGAATATTTAATAATAAGTTCACAAATAAAATTAACTTTGTTTTTTCAGTAATGCAACCCCTCTTAAATCATCTACTGACTTACATATAAATGAGTGAAATTAGTTATTCAAAAATAAATGAGTTGACAAGCATGCTAAGAAGGCATATTTATAAGTAACTACCTGGTTTCTATCCATTCATTTACAAATATCTAGGTTTTTATCTTGGCACTGAAATTAAATATTCAAATTAGGAAGAACAGTTTTATGATTTTTTTTTTTCAGAAAGAGGACAAATATATTTCCACCTGAAAAAACAAATATCCACCTGCAAAACAAACAACATCAAAATATCCCAAGTAGGATCCTTTTGCTTAGCGGTTCGGGGGGACAGAGATTCCTCACTTTACAACGTCTGAGGCTTTTGGGTGCTGAGCGTGTTGTCACAACCCACCCCTCTTTGCTGCAGTCCAGTCTTTGAGCTTAGTCACCGATTTCCTTTCCACACACCTTACTTTTCAGAAAGGGAGCAAAGCGGATTGCGGAGGCAATGCCATCAGACTAAAATGTGTTGCTGGTGGAAGCCTCTGCATGCCCCTTGCAGAAGGTGTGTGTTGAATTGCAAGCGAAGGTCCCACACAGAGAACGTCTTGAGGAATCAAAGCAGATTTAAGTGACCTTTCTTCAGGATACTAGGTATTCTCTTCAATGCCTGTTCTTTATAATTCCAGTTGTCCCCTCTACTTTGGTTAAACTTCTTCATAGCACATCTGGGAACATGGACTTTTTCTTTCCTCATCAGCCTTGTCCTACAGGCCGTCCAACCCCTCAGTACTGTCCAACTGACTCTTGCATTTTGGAGCCCTACAAGAGGGAAACCACAACCACTGCTAGTGCTGGGGGCTGGAAAAGCCCATGGTGATGAGGTGCAGTATGAAGCAGGCAACTCCAGTCTGTGGTGACCTGGCAAGGGCATAGATGTGGTGGAACTCAGGGGAGGACCAGGGGCCAGGGCTTCAGGTTTAGCATGAGGATGGAGAGCCCCTGACAGGACTTCCTCATAGCTCTTCCTCACCCTGATCTTCCTCCCATGGACAGGGTCATGGCTGCACTGTGCTGGCACTGGCCTTACAAGCGGGCACACAAGGCCCTGGGCACGAGGGGAAGAGGCTGCCAAACTTCTACACCTCACCTAGGGCGCTCATGGCACGCACGTTAGAAGACTTGGCAAGTCTCTTCTTTGAAATTCCCATTTAATCTTTTCAACTTTGCCTGTTAAGAGAGTCTTCTCCAAAAGGTCTTGAATACAGGGTGGCCAATGACGTAATGAGATTGTACCCCGTTTTCATTTTCAGATACTTTTGTACCTCTCACAATGAGCCTGCAATTTCTGGGGAGCTTAGGGGGTACAGGGAGGAGGGCAATATTGCAACCTATGGAAGTAAACTGCATGCGAGCCCTTCATTTCCTACCACTTCTCTAGGACGTGAAAAGGACCAAGAGGAGCCCTCAGGAGTGACACTGGCTGGGAAGGGGCAGCCACCCTCATGTCCAGCCAGGCCACGGCTGTGCAACCAAGCTGGGAAGAAGGAAGTTGAGGACTGCGGAGCAGCCGCCTTTCCCACCTGAATCCCGCCTCACTCCAGAGCAAAACGGCATCTTCTTCAAAGACGGCAGCAGCCTTGGTAAAGGTCATTCTTTGCAAAATAGCATAAAAGTGTGTAAATAGTATACGTGGAAACAACAACAAAAGAATTAATGATACGGTGAGCACTGCAGCAAAAATAATTCCAAACAGGTACTTAAATGGTTGGTAGTTGTCAGCATTTATTTAAATTTCTGTGGTTACTGAATATTTTGGAGACTAGGCTGTCACAAGGCTGTCCCCCCACTACAGTGCATCAATTCAGAATAAAACCTTTTTATACTTTCCAAAGAAATATCTTCATATTACTAATATGTTCCCAAATTTTAATACTATGAAAAAACACATGTTTTCTATAAGAACATTCTCTCTATTTTTATATGTTACGAATTAGAAAGGTCACCAGCGCAATTTAAAATGAAAAAAAAAAAAAAATCTGTGCCTGAAGGGAAAAATGCTGGACTTTCGATGTAGTTTATTAGAAAACGTTGCACATTACTTGTCACGGGAAGTTACTCTTTAGCAAATTTGGGAGAGATGTGCCATCCCTTCTTATACTCTCTTATTTGGCCATCAGATACTGGTGCCTTCATCTCTTAATGGAAAATTTTGAAAGTATCTTCTTGTGACTGCCATGCTATTATTTACTCCTCCCCTGCTGAAAGGACCCATTTACTGAAGCCGAAGAAACAGAGTTTGCTCTTCTCAGATGCAAGTAGAGGTACCAGTGCCAGCAGGAGACAAGCAAGAGAAAAGTACTGGTGTTTGAAGAGGGTGGGAAGGAAAGTTTGAGGGTAGTAAAGAGCAGAAAGGAACCTGTTTGACAAGCTTTTATCATCTAATAAATCTAAGAAGATGCTAAGAAATAGAGAGCAAATGGGGGAAAAAACATTTGTTGCAGGACAAGGACATTGCGTGGACACACAGATATGACTAGGACCAAGAAGAAAGAGAAACAGGAAACAAAGAGTATGAGTGGAGACCTGAGGTGAAGCACGGTTGTGGTATTAGCAGCAGGGCATTAAAGGTCAAATCCTATTGAGTGCATTTAGAGCTTAGTTCTTCTTTTATTTATAATTGCTTGACATTGATGTAACTCCACTGACTTTATTGCCGCAGCAGCTTCAGGATCTGACTCTGATTAGAGTGGATTTTTTTTTGGTTTGGTTTTTATTTTTTTGTTTTTTCCAGACACAGTGATTTCCTATTTCAAACCATCAAATCTGCTAACATTTTGAGTTGGATTTTAGCCAAGGAAAGGAAGCCGGGAAGTGCAAAAATGAATTTTAAGAAAATTCTTACATTTATAAAGTTGGTATTTAGGGCAAAAGCAATCGGATCTGTTAAACTGGCTGGCTGGGACAGAGTGGGGTGAATCCCTTCACTTCCTGCCATCCTGTTCATTTCTTGCTAGTTTCTCAACACTAGCGTGTCAGAGAGAGCAGAGCGTTGTCTTTCTTATTCGTATGTGTACAGAGCCATTAACTCACCCCCACACATAATGACTGAATTATGCTCTCAGTGACACTGGAGTAAAATTTTAATACTTCTACTGGATCAAATGAAGGCAATCAGATTCCAGTAATTATAAAGGCAGCAGACTGTAGCCTATTGAATCTATAAAAGTAGCAAATTAACGGCCTAACGAGTAACCAAGCAACAGAGGCAATATTGCTGTGAGAATCTTAGATTTAATATTCCCTGATCTTTTTCCCTGACACAGTTTGCAGGCTTCAGATGACATTACCGGAGGCCTTGGCCATGAAAGGTCCCGTGTCCCTTTCAGCTTCTGTGATTTTCAAGCCGGTCGGCAGCTTTCTCACCGGAGACTCCTCCAGAAGCCCTTAGTCTTTACCTGCCTTAGCTGCCCCACAGAGCTGAGCTCATCTCATGTCCATCACAAACACTGTGTTTATGCTCCTGAGCCCAGTGTGAAGATAACCAAGGTGGCTTCTTCACACAGAAAATAGCTCTGCACGGAGCCCAGAGCCCCAGCACCCTACCTAATTTGTGAGAAGCACCTGGAGGAGCTCCGCTTGCTCCTGCACTGTGTGCCAGAGACGCATTATCACTCTCCTAATGACCTCGGGCAAGCAGGGGGAAAGCCTTGGTTTGTGCTCCCCATATCTTGAGCTGGAGCTTTCTGCAGGGCCAAGTCATGCGCTGCACGCTGGTGTGCATGACCCCAGAGCAGCGCCCACCAGCAGGTCCTGGACCTGCTGCAGCTCCCCCAGGCACAGTGACAGGGCATCAATACGCAGACCGGGCAGGAAGGATTCCCCTCTCCCCTCATGCAGGCCAGCAGCCATTCATAGCTTTAGAAAATAATGTGTAAATTAAGAAAAGAGAGAAATAGGTAGGTCGTGAAAGGGCAAGAATGGAGAATAGCTTAATTAAATTAACCGAGGGAATATTTACCCTTCCCATTTCTGAGATTTGCAATTCCATTGAATAATCTCCCAGAGGAGGTCATGAAAAACTCATCACTGAGACATTTTAAATGAGCTGGAATAGCTCTGCAGTGAACAGCAGTGTGGGGGCTGCAGACTGGGTCACGCTCCTTCCCTCTCTCCTTCCAATCAAGTGCTCTCCCTTTCTTTCCCTGTGGCATGAACTCTGGGATAATCCATATCAACACATTCATGCATTTGACTTTCACAATCCATATAGATATCTATCCCAATTAACAGAATAAGATTGCCAACAGGATTAATGTGTTGTTGCTTGTCATTCTTCCACTTCCTGTGACCACACAGCATAAATGTTGAAACCTTTGGGTCACACTTAAAAGCATGTCATGAGGTGGATTCCCCACACTCACACACTGATCTGTGGAAAGCTTTCCCCATGACTTTGCACATGACTAGATACTTCCTCTCCTGTGTAATCCCAGGGAACTTTAAGTAAAACAAGACTTTTTGGTTCCTATTATGTTATTGTGCATCTTAGCACAGATATTCTTCAGTTCAGAAACAGGTATTTCAGAGGAGCTGGAAACACTGCACTGCCCAAGGGGACAGGGGTCACCTGGGTATTCCGCTAACATATCCTCTGTGGAAGGAATGAGAACAGCAGCATCAATGGTAACAACTCCAGGTGTCTCATTTCTGCGTCCTTACCAAACACAGAGACTTGTATCCACTGCTAACCTCAATTGTGCCCTGTTGTTTTACTTCTGATACCTAGCACTGCGAGCATGGAGTAGCTTTTTCAAGTGTTTGTTGTCCCGCCCGTGTGCCAGCTGAGATAAGTAACAAGGTCTAAATACGTAGGTGTTGCACGGTACACAGAAACAGTCACCTTAGTCAAACTGACGCTGTTCCAGCTCTGCAGAATTAAGTGCACATTAGCCCACCATGGCAATTTATTTACTTATTTCTAAATATTTGATTCTTCAGCTGACAAATAACTAAAACTGAAATGACAAAGGAGGCTTGAAATGATACTCCTAGGTGGAAGATGGTAGTTACCAGCCCTACTGAATTTTTTCCTGCTATTTCAACTATAAACAGTATTCTGCTTCACTTTCCATTGGAAAATCCTGTGTAAAGTTTCCATGAAAAACATCTGCTGTATTCCACCCCAGCACTGGCAGTGGTTCAGAGATAGGTTAAATCATTCATTCTGTAATGTATACATGCTAGGAAATTTAGTTCCCCTTCTGCTGAAGTTGTTACTGACTGTCACTTACTGAAACCTTCGTTTGATAAAAGTTGATCTCTGACTATTTCCAGTGCGATTTACAAACAAATACTCTCTTTTTTTTTTTTTTTTTTTTTTTTTTTTTTTTTTTTTTTTTTTTTTTTTTTTTTTTTTTTTTTTTATCTTTCTTTACCTTTCATACCTTGAGTATAATCACTGCCTCTGAAAACCTGGCTATCAAACCTCCCCAAACATAGCTCTAAATGTCTTTTTAATCTTGGCTTTTGATGATGATGACGCAGATATTACTGTTCAGAACTCCTTATTTCAGCACAGGGGCCTTATTATAGTTGAGAGAAGGGTAATCCAGGTTGCAGCTGATGAGCTTCTACTCTTGACAGCTTGGGGCACCAGAATGGCTCATTACAACAAGGCTGCTACATGGTGAAACCCTGGTGGTTCCCTGGGCAAGGAGACACGTTTCACGCAGATAACACAGCATGAGTCTCACACATTTGAACTTTCAGGATAAAAGAGATCTTAAAATTAAAACATTGGTTTTCCAAGTTATTATTGCCTTTTTATGGTAAGATAAACTGAGATTTGAAGATTCCTCTTCAGGATAACATAGCTACCTGCTACCAGAACCAAAATCAAGACTCGAGACAGCTCTTGTTTGCTTCTTATAACGACTGGCAAAGAAATTACAAGGGAACTTAAAGAAGCTAAGCATCTATGTCTTTATGACTATGTCCAGAACATGGCACATTTTGTGCTCCTGATCTGCCAGTTGTCTCTTAAATTTTCCAGAGCACCGCAGTTCTCTCTGAGCCCATGTCTTGAACTGGAATCTTTCATATGTTTCTGTATTTTCACTTAGACAGACTGAGAAAGGAGAGTCTCCAAAACATGCAATATTTTTGATGGTTTTCTCATATTCATCTCAATGATCAGTTTTAAAGGGGCAGCTAAATAGAGTCCGCCATTGAAAAACACATTAAGTTCTTAAACCAAAGATGAATTGATTCCATTATGTGTTTGTCTGAGTCTGGATTCCACATTTGTTAGAATGCTGATTTTCATGCCAAAGCATCTTGAGTTTCCAAGACACACAGAAGTATGTAAGTATTTGAAAATGTTTACATGCATACTTGAGCCTCAAACAATGACTAACATTATTGCACAAAGATGTCTTCTCTGTTGTATACAAAAAATCAGTTACGGAGGACAACTTGGATCGTAACTGGTAAATTATTAGTATCTCTAGGCAAATTTTATATCTGCTGTTTTTTGTTTGTTTCTTTGTTTTCTTTGGCTGTAGAAACTGCCCCTTGCTTGCAGCTCACAGTGCTCCTACTGGGTCTTACAGATTAGTGTGTTGAGAAACTGAATAACTACTTCTTTCTTATGGAAATTCACATGGTTTTGTGGATGCTTATACAGAATACATATACTAATATCTAGACTATGTGATATACAATTCGTCCATTGTATGGCATACAAGTAGATCATTGTGAAATAAAAGGTCTATTTATAACTTTCATTAGAGTAAAATTCTGTGTAATATTCAAGAAACATGCTTTATAAACCTATTACTGGTAATAAAAAAACAAACTGTCAGTGATGCCAGATAAAGTTTCTCTATGACTACTAGTGAGCTTCACAAGCGTCACCCACAAACGTGTCTTGAAAATGATGTCATGTACAAAGGGAAAACAGTGAAACCTCAGTACCCCATGTTCATATAAGAAACCACTGCAGGACTAATTCATACAATCTGACTGTTTTCAGGAATTTCTAGGTAATAGGGTTTATTGATCCACAAGATATAAGTAGTTAAGCTTTATCTGATATTCACTGATAGTGGCATTTACCTCTTGGTGTATCAATGTGAAAATTAGGGAAGGTTTCAACTGACAGAGAATTCATTTAATCCTGCTTACATGTTTTTAATTAATGCAACACCTTAATGCAACACTGAAATTAAAATTATACCTTTCTAACTTGCAACACGATTAAACCAATACCGATCCAAATATAAAGGTATACATGATTATACCTCATTATATTTCCTATTTTAAAGCATTTATATAAAAGCCTTTTATATACACTTTTTTTAAATTTACTAAATATTTCAAACAATATCAACTGTCTAATGCAAACATCTCTGATATCATACGCTGGACAAAATATTGGGCACAGAATTCTTCTATTTTTGAAGGAGAGAGGAATAGGATTCATCCTGCAAGCAGTAAAGTGATTTCCCAGTAGTAGGATTTGCCTCCAAACATTGTGAATCCAAAAAACCCCTGTAGAAACAGACACTGTGTGTCTCTGCTGACCCTGATGTTTGGCACGTGCATACAGTGCCAGTGATACAGGTTGCAGTTTGAGTTCCAAGTGCTCCTTATGGCCAAAGCTATCTCTGTCTAGGTACCTAAGGCTACCTGCATTCCCGGAAATAAAGACAGGAAAGGGAACACTATCCTGGGGATAAAGTCATTTTACCAAAGTCCTATGGCTGTAGGATGATGTCTCACTGAGCATCGTTCTTTGAAGGAACCAGATGAAGGACCACATTGTATGGAAACATCATATCCATCTTTCCAGCAAGCTACTTGTGTTTTTAAAATGTTTCAGTTGAACAAGACAATGGCATTTTGAAGAGAAATCTCGCTTTAGAAACTATGTAGAGAGATATTTCTCTGAAATCGGGGAGGTCTTCTGCTGATTTAAACAGCCTTTGAATCAGGACCTTACTGAAGTAATTCAGAATATCTGTCTACTAAACTTTAGATGTAGATCATGAATAGCTAGTTATATTAGAACAGCTTGAGCCTGCTGCAGAGTGATTTAATGTCTTATATTGCCTTATGTGTTCAATCGGTAGAAATTTATTTAAGAAAATTCTTTTTTTCTTACAGCTATATATGTAAATGGAACCTGGCAGGAGAATATGATTCTTATGCTTGCCTTTTGCTTCCAGTGCAAACAGTAGCTGAGTAAAGTTGAAAAAGGCTGATTAGAATGAAGCCTCTGCAGAATGCAGCGTGGGGCTTTCAGTCACCAAAAATGAAAGTAATAAAAATCAGGACGTGAACACTCACTGCGTCAGGCTTTGGGGAAATAATAGTTGTCTTTCAAATTACAAGGTTTCACAAAGCCTGTTAGAGAGCGCACAGCAGCAGCCCACGTAACTCTGCTCTCATGGTGGAAAATCCAGAATACAATTGCACCAGCAGTGCTGCATGCAGGCTTCACAAATATTTGATTATATCTCCTCTAAGAGCCTGGCAAAATACAAATGAATATTTGGGAAGACGGCTAATAGCTTAGAATAAATTATCCAAACAAGCCTTCCTCGATATTTGTGTAAATCCACTCAAATTAACCTGCTCTATGTGTGTGCCTGCATATCTAAATCAGGGCATTTTCATTCCTTTATTTGCTTCATACAGGCCTAGAGACCCGTGTGCTGGACAAGCATGAAACAGGCCCTGCTTGAACAGAACTATTACATAAGAATTATACGGATTACTAATCTATAATCTATGGTATGTACAATTACATACATATAGGGTTACGAGGATGATCAGAGGCCTGGAACATCTGCCCTATGAGCAAAGGCTGAGGGAGCTGGGCCTGTTCAGCCTGGAGAAGAGAAGGCTGAGGGGGGACCTGATCAGTGTCTATAAATACCTCAAGGGAGGCAGTGAGGAGGAGGGGGCTGGCCTCTTCTCAGTGGTGAACAGTGATAGGACTAGAGGAAACATCCACAAATTGAGGCACCAAAAGTTCCACAGGAACTTAAGGAAAAATTCCTTGACAGTGAAGGTGACAGAGCCCTGGAACAGTCTCCCCAGGGAGGTTGTGGAATCTCCTTCTCTGGAGATCTTCAAAATCCGCTTGGATGCAGCCCTGTGCCACGTGCTCTGGGTGACCCTACGTGAGCAGGGGCGTTGGGCTAGATGGTCTCTAAAGGTCCCTTCCAATCTTAAGCATTCTATGATTCTATGATTCATGAAACACTGTACTGTAGCAGTTGTTCACTCACCTTCAGACGTTCTCATCAGCTGGTCCCTTTACCCGCCTTATCCCGGGTTCTTTCACCACGTGCTTGACTTGGAGCTTTGCTTGCAGCAAAGCAGCGGGCGGAGGGCAGGAGGCCTCACAAGGCGCAAGTCTCGGCTGGAGCTCCCTGGCCACCCCAGGGGACGAGGGGCAGCTGGACGATCACAGAAGCAGCTCCACTGGAAAAACACTACAACATGCCCTTAACCAGGAATCATTGCTGTACCAATGACAAGTGGAGGTAAAATACCAGCTCATCAACGTGATAGTATTTTACACCCATCTTCATATGTGAAAGGTCATAGTGAATTAATAGTCCAAACCACAAAGTCACAATAAGAGTAATTATTTAGTAATTAGACATTTATTTAGGATTTATTAGAGTGATAGAGAAAAAAACCTAAACTATATATAGAGACTTTTTTTTTTTTTTCCAGAAAACTTCTCACATTCACACTAGCCTTACAGACACCCTCAGATTTTAATATACATCCTGCTGAACATGGATAACTTTATAATGCCCCAAATGTGTAATCACTACCGGATGTATCCATTGCTGGTGGGCTAGGAGGGCGTGAGTGCAATGAGAGGGCCATCTCACGCGTGCAAAGTTAAATTCCAGTTCCCGATCCTGCCAGAAAGCCGGGTCTGCTGCACATCTTCCCAGGATGACCGCTTATCTCCTTGCTCCGCACTGGGACGGAGCTGCTCATTGTCATGGTAACGGCCAGCTCCCCTCCCTGCTCCTGGCTGCTCTCCTGGGCTCCGGGCAGCCTCCCACCCTCCTCACTCCCTGGAGGGCCCTTGCGGTGCCATGAGGCCGCCCTGGGTGCATCTGAGATCTCCAGCCGAAGCCTGAGCGTGCGTGATGTTGTACAGACACACGCACATGGGTAATTTTTGTTCAGCAGTTACTGCAGTGCTCTGGAGAAAGGAAGAATCCGAATTAGCAGCCAGACTGGGAGCGTGTTTAAGCTCAGCCAGTCTCTACTTGCATGCTTTTGTCGCAAAGCGCAGGACAGACCCAGGCTTGTCCCTCCCCGCACTGCCTGCTGGCACCGGCCCGCGTGTGGCTTCCTCCCCTACGTTCCGCCTGCTCTTTGCTTGCCTCTTCATCCCCAAGACCCTCTGTGTACTCACGAGAAAGGGCTCTTTGCTTCCGCCTAGATGTGCAGCTTCTGCTAACTAGACAGCCCTCTTAGCAGGAGTATTTACCCTGCTCATAATGCAAACACGCCACTGTAGTGACAGCCTTTTCCAAACTATTACCAATCACCCAGCATCACCCCCGCACTTGTCACACGTACCTAGTCTCAACACGGAACTGCACATTTGCAGATTTTGCCATCCACCCAGGGAAGGGAAAGCAGCTGAGAGGGAGCCTGAGGGCTCCTCTAACCTGCACCACCTGGCAGTGCTCCCAAGGGGAAGGGGCAGTGGCCGGCACAAGCCTGGGGATGCTGCAAGGAGACACTCGGAGCTGTGACAGCAGACACCAGTCAGGCACAAAACCGGCCCCAGACTCCTGCCAGATGCAGGCAGCAGCAGACGCCGTTGGCTAAACTGAGCAGTAAGCAGCCTGGGAGAGACCAGAGTACTTGGCAAGAAAGGTTTCAAAATAGTACTTACTATTACTTACTACTCGTACTATCCTGGTCTTTGGTTCCAGGGCATTAACCTTTCTGTGGTCATTGTTTCGCTACACTAGCAGTGCAAAGAGCATCTGAATTTCTGATGTAAAAAATATGGCAAAGAAACCAAAAAATGTTATTTCAGATCCTCCTTGTATTTCACTGAGGAAGAAACTCGGGTGAGGAGAGCGCTGTTTATTTTCCTTTCTCGACTGCCTTTGTAACAAGCAGGCCAGCAGAGCCAAGATTCGGCTCTTGACTCACTCAGCACTGCTGGAAAATTCTGCTTACCTTGTTTTTTACCTAGGGCTAGTCTGATTAAAACGTGGGTTAAAACCTGGCTGGAGACCTCAGGCTTGGCACAGTATGTTTTCTAGGAGCAAAGGGAATGAGTGAATGCACATTTACTGCTACAGGCAGTACTTGTATTCAATAATAATGCTGTGTCCTTACCTAACACTATTCATTTAAGGCTCACAGAGCAGTAAATACTGGCAATAGTAAAGTACGGTTATTAATTATTAGAATGTTTACAGATGCAAGCTGAGATAAAATACAGCTAAACACCTTGTCAAAGCCATACAGTAAAGGCTAAATCTATGAATCCTTGAGAGAGGAGATGAGCTTAGCCCTGACCTGTTTTTCACCTCTTCATGTTCTAGGCACTTAGCCCTCTACATGATGCGACCCACATCATCTATCTGTGATTATTAACAGCAGTGGGAATTCAAACAAGCAAGGCAGGCTCAAAGGGTTCTTGCCCATGTACAAAACCAAAAATATCAGAGCAGGCCACTGATGCGGCGGAATGCCAAAGGGAACCAGTCTTGCTCAACTGCAATAATATTACAAAGCAATTTTCAGCTCGACTCTAAATTCTGAGCAGGTAATGTAGCGTTATCACAAAAAATATCATGAGTAAATTTTGCTTTATTTGTATTTTCTTTTATAGTCTTTTCTTTCCCTCTATTTTTTCTTAATCTGGCTACGTATCTTAGGCCTTACATACTTAACATGCAAAGTCTTTCTCTACACACAAAGAATTTATGCAGTCCTCTTTGGCATAAGCAAACATGCATGAGAAAAGCTGTGGATGTTATTCTGCGCTATCCCACCTCGTTTTCTGCATGTGAGTGGGAAATGGGAGCAGCAACTTGTGGCAGCTAGAGATGCTCTGTGTAAGAAAGAATTCATATTTATCCTGAAGCAAAGCATTTGTGCCTCCAGCAGAGCAGCTTCTATGTTAGTCCAGCAATTGGCTCATATATGAAAAATCTGTTATGCATACTGTCAGTGCAGTGACAGCTGATGGCATCAGAAGCAGGTAAAGAAACTGTTTAAATAGCTGTTAAATCAGTCAATAATGAAAAAAAAATAGTGTAGGATGATGAGAGTGAAAACTGAAAATTGTTGATGGTGTGCAGAAGGAAAAGGAAGTGTATAGAAAGAGGAAAAAAAAGAAATATCAGTGCACTGGCCAAAAAAAAAGAAATAGAAGGGACATTTCACCCCACTTAAAGAACAGCTGGAGAAGAGAGAGCTGCAGGCCACCTTCCCTTTTTATTTTAACTTGTGCTTAACAGAGAGTCACTCACAAACAGGCAGCCCAGTTATATATGATCTTTAATAATCTTGCTCACATAAACATGTGCACTAAACCAGAGGATTGATTGTAACTTGTTCCCTGATATAACATGAGGCATTTGGGTCTGCATTTTGCAGTCAGGCTTTGCAAAGGTGAAGACAGACTAGAATATTTTTCATATTCTTAAATTATTACTGGCTCAAATGTCCTGAATACAGATGAGAACTACCTGATTATATTAACCTAGGGAAAAGAGTTGAATAAAAATCCATGAATGTATTTCAGGAAAATAGTCTTCATTAAAGAGTAAAATCACTCTCCCTTTCCCCCTCCCTTGAGTACTTATATGCTGCACATATCTCTGCTTTCCCTAACCCGTCCCTGAGTCTGACTGAATATTGTCTATTCTATTGGAAAGATTATGAAGTCACCTAGGACTCATCTCCTAGGATAGCAATAAACCGACCTTCCTGCCAGCCATAAACACCTAGCATGCCTGCATTTAATGTTTGCTCTGCTCCCTTTGAAATGCTGATTATCTCTATGTAAATTCTAGCGTACTGAAACTCAGTTCATATTAACTTCAAGTAACCTGATTTAGACACAGTAGAGGACAGCCATTTATCTGCCTATTTCAAAGATCAAAGAAGCCTGTCCCTAAAATACGTCCCATAACATGTAAATGACCCTTAATGTCTCTAATTAGATTATAGCTGGAGGGTGCTTTTTGATGCAGGCGGAAGGTGTTACTACATCATAGGGTTAATAAACTCCAAGGATGCAATCTTCCCAGCACATCATGACCACAGTTCCTATTCCAGTCTTTGGCTTGTTGCAACAACTCGAAATCCTCTTTTTCCAACACCTCCTCTTGAGCTCTTATGCTGACCTTGTGGAAATGCTCGAGGAGTGAAGACTCTGTCATGTTTGCTGTATGAGTTACCGTGGCTCTGTTGTGCTACATGTCCAACATGCACACGTGACAAGGTCTAGCGGCTCCATATGCTTGCTGATGAGGAAGAAGTTTACCCACAAGGTTATTCTCCACTGCTGAAGCATTTTATATAGAGATATAGGTAAATCATGGTGGTTACCTTACTTCAAAAGCCTAGTAGCATGAAACCTTTCTATTTCCACTGTGAACAAGCAAGGTGAGATCAACAAAATATCATAAGCCTAAAAAAGACTCCACCTGCTACTTTTCTTAGCAAAATAGGAGCCTATGTTTCCACTGTGCTTTAAAGCAGGCAACAAAAATACAGGCTAGTCATCATGTAGGAAAACACAAATTTGGAAAGCAAAAGCCTTAGTCACTTGGTGCAAATATATGTATTTAAAAATAGAAAAGGTGTGGTTGCAGACTGGACTAGCACTTACATTTCTAGAGGGCATATTGGAAACTCTGTAGGAGAAGCTACTTGGTAAGCAGCAGATGAGAATATAAGACTGCATGCAGAATATTTGCTAGAGAAGTAGCCTGTTCATTCCCGTAAATCATTTGGTAACTGATCCTGATTTCTTCAAGTACATTTGTTATTGGTGTGGTACAACATATACCTTTAAAGCAAGATTGCTAAAAAGCAAATATCATTATGAGTTATGTGCACTGGAAATGGGAGATCTGGCTAATCTTTCTCTGCTGTCTTATTTTATCGAAATATTACAGTGTAATGGTGCTGCTTTTTTTAACTTGTAGTCTCATACTATTCTGTAGTACTCAGTACTTTCATTTGGGCACTCTTGGTTAATAATAATAATTAATAATTAATAATTCATATTACAATATTTAATACAATATTTTTGAAGTCATTCACAGGAACTAGTTTAATCACGTAGATTTTCTGGAAAGATTTAATGTTGTATATGCATGAGGTCACTTTTTGTTTGGCTGCAACATGACTGGATGCCACAAGTATTTAAAAACAGCAGAAAAAGAATTTGTATCTAACAAACATTGAAAAATGCCTCTACTGAGTAAGAGTTGGAGAAGAAATTAAAGAAACTTAAGACGTGACAATTTTTAACAATATTCAACTCCTGTTCACAGGTACTTGGATGATTAATAATGGAGTTGAACACATAACAAAAGAAACTCATGATTCTTATTCTTGAGGATGTTTAAAACTCACTTGCCTATTAAAAGTAAAGCAAGCTGCAATTTCAGAATCAGGTTGTGCATTCAATGAGTGTATATTTCAAGTGTGTTAGAATATTTGGTTTGCATGTTCAGTACAAATTTCTAAGAAGAAAATGTGTAGAACAGATTTTGTAACTTCCACTGGCAGCCTATAGGTTTCATGCTGAAATCTCTGTTGTGCAAATGTTAATGATCTTAGCTTGAGAGCTCAGATAGGTGCCTGCATATTACTGCAGTAGAGATGTTTGGTGCAAGATCTGACCATAGTTCATTTTTCTTTTGCTTTGATTTACAATTTTATTTTTTTGCTTCCAAGACTTTAATACTGTTTTGACAACATTATCACTTGCATATTTGTAGGAACACAGTTCCTGTTTTCTAAAATGTTCATCAGCCATCAGCTGAAATGTTTTAATTTACTGCAGGTCTGTAACAGGACAGTCACTTCTCCTTCAGCACAGCACAATGTGATTGCCTTCGACCTCTACTTTGTAACATGTTACTTCTAAGGAATGTTAAAAAATGGACAGACCAAATGAGGCTGGGCACTAGATGATGACCAAGTGATAAGGTGATCCCTCTGAATGTGACGATCCAGGGGCTGGATAGGGGTTCTTCGACATGGTGCTGGTGTGCAGATCCCTTGAGATCTGGACAAGGATCTGGGCACTGAGGTGCGCAGAGCACCATGCACGTCCTGAGCGGGCTAAACACAGAGGGTGGCTGCAGCATCCATAAACAAGGGAGAAATTGTGAGTCCACCAGTCGGATCGAGAATCCAAGGTTTGTGGGTGAGACTTCTGGAGAAGCAGTGAGAAGATGGCCAGGAATTAGAGACCTGGACTCTTTGAACACAGGTGTCCTAATCTTTGAGCTGCGATGGTCAGAGCCTGGCTCACGCAAGACCTAACACACACAGTGGAGTGCCCCAAAAGGAAACTGTTTTCCATATGAGTCCTGTTTTCACAAGAGTAGAGTGCCCTTTTTTTCACAAGAGTTGAGTGCTCTTGTGAGCACAGTATAAGAAATGTGCAAGGAGTCGAGGCAGATGGATGAAAACATGCCTGAACCCTACATACTAATATGGAAATCTAAATAAAACCTAATAACTTTGTGGTTATAAAGAAACAGATTTACATGTAAAAATTCTAGGCCATTCTTCAATAAGAGTAAAGCTCTCACTGAAGGAACCTGGCACATTCTTTCACCGCTAAGTTAAACAGAGAATGTAGTCAAGTAGTGTCACATCTTTTAAGTATTACAAGAATTGTTGGCCTAATCCTCCGTTCTGAAATGTGAATTAATAGCCCTTAGTCTGGACGGTGTAAGTTAGTGTAGACCCACTTTCACACTGAGCTGTTTGACTTCTTCCTGTCCTAAAATAAGTCAAACAACTACAGGAGGAGAACTAAGCTCCATATATAAAAGATAACAAAAAAAGAATATAATCGAGATAATTTTGGTTTTGTTCTTCTCCTACTGAGGTGTTAGACCAAAGGTAGCTGAAAATAGCAAAGGCAGTACCTTTTTTCTCTAATATATTAGAATGAACACAGAACTCCGGGTTTATTCTTTTGAGATCAGATTGTCCTTTGCTTTTAATTCAGAAAATATTTTCCTTCTAATAGCATCTACAGCCCCTAATGAGACTGAGCCCTCCCTGACCTTACATGCAGAGATAGTCCTCATTATGGTTACTGCCTGGCTCCATTTATATAACTGGTCACGTGTGATGAAAATGAGACATTTGGGTTTTGTTGTCTGGACATTCACCCTGTCATTTCCCACTGGATTTCTTCGAACAAAATTGAGCAACTCCTTTTGCAGCAAGGAAACCTGAATTTATTATCCTCTTCTTGTCCCACTTATGTCCTGATGAAACATAAAGTGTTTGCAGTCTAAGGAGCTCGATGTCTCGTTTGTCAATACACGACTTGTAAAGCCTTGATTTATTGGGAAAAATGCCACATGCCCAAATGATACAAAGTAGGGTCAGCAGTATCTGCGTAAGGCAGTTGCGGTCACAAGTAGCCGGGAGAGGCAACGTGCAGCTCTGGCAGGATCAGATGCTTCCTGAAGACAGACAGTTAATTTTATGACTGCATCAAGCAGGAGACATTGTAGTTAATGTGCAGTATCAAAACGCTATGCTCTCTTCCAAAGAAACTTGATGTAGATCAGTTTAAGACTTCTTAAACTGCTCCATGTTAGATACCTGGAGGCATTGGCTTAAAATTCATTAAATCAGCCTGTATTAGAAGATGTTTGGACATCTGAGAGATCTAGCAGAGCTTCAGAAACCTGTCCTAGGGTGTCTGGTGAAAGTTCCCTGAACGGGTCTCCCGTCTGTTGAACCTGGTCACCAGCAGGCGGTTCTGGAGGCAGCTGCTCTCTCTGTGGGTCATGGAAGCTGCAACTGAAGAGTGAAAAGAAATAAAATATGTTCTAATTGGAATAAAATATGTTCTAATTGGCACTAAGAGGCTTGGTTCCCTCTGTGGTTTAGTGGGCTATGGTTAAGTCGACTTCAGCTTTGGTCTGCCGTGTTCTGACTCTTCACCCTAGTTCTTGGCAAGCCTGAGAATCAGGCAATTTATTTTGATAACAAAGTATGGACATACAAGCCTATCTGCAGATATCTATTTGCTTTGCTGATAAATCACTGCTAGGCAGCTTCCTGCCAGCAACCCAAATGCCATGAAGGGCTATGCCGAAAATTAAGAGCTTTCAGCAAAACTGGGCCTTTACAAATGCAAAATGTATTGCAATATTGATTCTTATTTCTTTATGGATGAGAGTCTCCAAAAGTTCTTGCCTGTTCTTTATATTCAGAGATAACTGCAACATTTCCATTTTAGAAAAACAACTCGGTGGCCTAGTCACTGCTGAAATCCACTAAGTGACTTTGCAGTGTGGGAAGAGAGTTTGTTTTTCTCTTTAGGATATATATTTTACAGCTGTGCAATAGAGGATGGGTCTGTGTGCTCAAGGCCCTTTAGCTGAATGCTGTATTTTTGCCGCATTTGTATTATTTTGGATTTTTTTTTTTTTTTTTTTTTTTTTTTTTTTTTTTTTTTTTTTTGTACTTGTTTCGCACGTGGACCCACTAAAGCACTCCTTTTCACTGCAGAAGTGCTCCTCTTTGAGAGGCACTTTGTCAGCGAGAGGGAGGTCATTCCCAAGCTGGGAGCAGAGCTGGCAGGGGCTGGTTCCTGCCGAGCCACCCAGTGCCGGGCAGCTTTCCGAGAGCCTTTTGGCTGCCCGTGTTTAACTGGCTAAAGGAAGGCGGCAGATGCCGAAGCTGCTGTTGCTGTAAGGTCAGCAAAAGCCTTGGGTTTCTGTTTGTTCGCTTGTTTGTTTGTTTTCCTCATTCTAAGCTCTTGCTTGTTCTGTTATTGAGTAACTGCAGCGCTTGACAAAACGTGTCCCTCATGCTGCTTTCTCTGGGATGTGCTCAGTTAGAAAAGCAACGTGCCAAGTTGCAGTAACAGTGTTTGTGTTCTGGCTAAAAATGCATTTAATGATTTTGGATTCAGCAGTGACACTAAAGGCTTAAGAGGCATTTTACAACAGAAACAGACCTTACCAAGTACTCAGTAAGCTGTTCAAATGCCTGCGTCATTACTAGGACTTTCATTTCCACTGGGACATAATGTTGGGCTGGGTTTGTTTGTATGTTTGCAATGCTTGAAATATGGGACAGGCTTCTGGTTTTCCTCTTCATTTGTTCTTTCTTCTTGGACGCGGTTGTTAAACATTACAAAGATGCACTGTTTTCCACATTTGTGGAAACACATTGAGAACAAACCTTTTCTGGTTAGCTCCTTAGATGCCTTGCATTACCTTCATTAAAAAGATTTCCCACAGATATTGTTACCTATAACTGCATCTAGTAAAAATATATATATTAAAAAAAGAATTGTAATTCTTAAGAGTCTCTTTAGGAGTTACATATGTAAGAGGCTGAAACACTTCTGATTTCCTAGTTAGGATTCTCCAAAAGTTTTAGGTTTCTTTCCATACCAGGCAAGGTTGTCTTGTTAGACCTACACGTGGCTACAGGTTGTGCTCAGCTCTGTGCTCTCTGCAAGCCTTACCAGTCAGATATTATGCTGGTAATCTGGTCTCCGTCAAGCAGATCCTTTCTGAAGACTAGTCCAGGACTGACGAAAAGCCTAAGGGATGTGACTGTAAACACAGGATTATGTTGTTGTTAGCACAGATTCTTTTGCATGAAAGAATTTGCCAACAGCTGATTGTGTCACTTGCTTCTAAGAGTACTTTTCTGGAGCAGGATAACCTAGCAAATACCTGACCAACTGAATGAAACAAGTACCACTCCAAAAACATGTTTTTATTAAGTTCTGTGATACTTGTTCTGTGAGGCCTTTATTGATAAAAGTACACAGTTGAGACTCTCCATTTCGGAAATAACCATAGTCCCTTGATATTGAAAAGCACTGAAGAATTATGATACCATTGGAAGCGGCAAATTATCTCAATCTTATTTTGTTCAATTTTGCTGATCCTGTGAAGACTTGGGAAATGCATTCATTTAGAGATTACTCTCTGTGACCAGTGTAATAACCAAGCTCATCTACAGATAATTCTTTCATTCCTGGCAATCCCAGTAAAACGATTTGATAATTTCTCAAATTATTCTCGGAAAATTTTCTGTCCTTCTAGTTTCCTTCAGAGCTGGTTATAAACACCTAATCTAGTATAATACAGTAAAGGAGTGCCATACATATGCAGAATCAAAGCAGGTCTTTTCAGGTTTGCCACTCAGCTTTTTTTTTAATTTATTTTTATTTTTTCCCTAGTGACACCTGCTCCAAAATCAGTTTTACCTTTCATCCATTTACATCCATTCTTGCATACAGTGGCTGTAGCCAGGAACCAAGGAACTGCCAACAAAGAGCTGCTGGGTTACCAGCATTTTACTGGGTGAGTGCAGAATCAACTCGTCTTTTCAGACAAATAGCTGAAACTCTTGTCCTCTTTTGGCAGTGACACCTGTTCTAGGATCAAATCAAATTTTTATCCATTTCAATCTCTCTTTGCTGTAATATGGTGTTGTCTCTCCCACTGATGGTATCTCCCATCGGAACTGGAAACCTCTTCTGATGTCAGTTCCCTCTGGGTTGTTTCCAACAGTTTCAAAACTGCTTCTGCAAAATGGTGCCTTTCTTCCATCTTCTCACCTTTGCTGAATGCAGCTAATAACCTCTTTTACAGCTATATTTTTATCTTTTCTCTTATGGAGATGTTTTACTGTGAGAGTTTCTAGGGCACTATTATTATTATTAGACTGGAATCATGCCTTTTTCATTTCCCTCAAATTGCTTTGGTTTGACTTTGTGAGCGAGTTGAAATGTTGTATCTTCTGCTGGTGGCATAAATAGTGCTGCTGCTTTTTGTGCTCTTTTCATTAGTGTCTGATAGGACTGAAACATAAGAAACTGTTCCCTGAGATAGTTGAGCTGAAATAAGACCTTTTTTTTCTTGTCTCAGTCTTGCACACAGCACTGAACAACTCCTGTTGAAAAAGCCCCTTCTTTCCTAGCATCTACCTTGCTTTTGTTTCTACTGCCAAACCTTGAATATAGGGTGCTAGAAGCGCTAGAAACAGAACCGGGCTGCAAAGCAGCTGTCAGGTGTCCCCTTTCCTCTGAAAACCTTCTCCTTTCCTGTGAAGAGACCCACAGACAGTCACAACTGCACAACCCCCGTCCCCTACCACAACTACTAGGACCTGTACCTGATAATCTTGTGACTACGATTTAAAACAGCCGCCAGGGTTTACATAACTTTCCTCGCGCGTGGTGGCCATGTGACAACAAGTGTTGCAGCTCTCTGCGAGACACCAGCAGCCTCGTGGGCCTTTGGCAACCGGCTGCTGCCTGCTGTTCGCAGCTGAGGCGCGTTGCCTCATTCCCCTCTGCTTTTGCAATCCTCTCCACAGCTGTCTTTGTTACAGGATCTATTTAAAAGCCTGTTCCCAAGCCCTTACACGGGAATTCTGATTTTCTTTTGCTATCACTTCCTATGGCTTTGGATTGCTGAGTTTCTTCTGGAGTTCCCGACATTCTCATAACATTCCTTCAAACTTTTCCCAATAGCTCAAACTCAATGAGATTTTCTTGTATTCATACAGAGAACACGGATACTCAGAATAGTATCCAGCTTTCAGAGTGTTTTAAGAATAACAAAGCACTGTTGCCAAGCCTTGAAAGGCCAATCTCTTTAGTTTCAGGTCTATCACATTCTTTCTGGCCCTTTCTAAAAACTAAGACATAAAAAGTAAAAAGTTATGCTAGAGTTTACAGTTCTTCCTGGCTTGGTTGGTGGAAGGAAGGAGAGCAAAACAAATGAAGAAAGCAAACCAAATGACCTGCCTGCTTGGAGAAATAAAATGGATGATCAAGACCTGCTGAAGAGCACAGGCTTCAGTGTGGAAAATGGAAGATTTCAGCTCCAGAAAGTGCAAAGTAGAAAGTCAGAAGTCAGCTAAAACAGGACAGAGAAGAGAATGGTGTCATGTGGACATTAAAGATAGAAAACAAGTGAATTAAAAATTGTAGGGAACCTGCTGCAGGAGACAACAGTAATTCTTAAGTTAAAAGAAATGAAGCTTTTTGTATTTAATACCAAATGACAGAGGGGGATTAGTTAAGTGAATAATTAAATGTTAAGTGTTATAGATATTAATAATATACTATACTAAATAAATCATTATCCACATCGTAAATATGAAGGAATCTGTTAAAATGGCTAGTTATTGCTCAAGAAAGAACATTTAATTTCAGAAAACTGGAATTATAGGGCCAAAAGGGAGTTGCTAAAAGCCTGCGTTGAGCTAACCTTTGTGACAAGCTGGAAGAAGCAGAAATAACTCCGATGGAAAGGAAAGAGATGTCTTAAGGGGAGTGCTTACGCGGGGAGCCACAGGCCTGATGCGATCAAGGCGCTGCCTCTAGGGGTTCGTGCAGGCCAAGGACGCTGCCCATGAGCGGGAGCCTCTTCCACAGCGCTCGGAAACCTTCTACGGACCAGAGAGCGTTGGAAATCCCTGGAATGACAACGTGGCTATGAACTAAATGAGAATAAGACACCATCTACGGACCAGCAACTAAGATTATGCAAGAAGTAAAGGGACAAATGACAGTGGGAAAATTGGTTCTTGCATCTTCTGTGGATCTGGCTGGAAAGGAGTGATCTGCTGCTCTTGACAACTCAGGACGCTCCAGTTCAGAAATTATTCCTAGTAATATTTTGTGTTAGCAGCTGCTCCAGTAGAGCACAGATTTCTGTTTCTTCTTCACAAGTTCCTTCCTATCTTGCATATTTATTTTACATAGATGTTATCATTTTGCTGTATTAGAATCACTTTGTTATAATCTTTAACCCAGCATTTTCTTTAATTCAACTTAAAGCCTTGCATGCTAGTGCTAGCAAAAGTAAAAAAGGAAGAAGGCACAGAGAAATTAAGACCTAGAAGTGAAATTGGCAAATATGATGGAACAGAAACTAAAAAAAGATCTCATAGCTGATGAAATTCTCCAGGAATGCAGAAAACAGTTGGAGGATATTCAAGTGAAATGAAATGAAATAAATAAAATAAAATAATAAAATAAAATAAAATAAAATAAAATAAAATAAAATAAAATAAAATAAAATACAAACTTCACTTTAGAATAGGAAATCAGACTACAGTGGGAGCCAAGAGACCCGAAACTCAGAAACAAAGGCTAGTAAAAGAAGGTAATTTGTGCTTAGAACAGGTTATGAGGATTAACTTGGCTAGAGACCAGAGCTAGATCTGATTAAAAGTTTTGAAAGGGTCGCCAGCTGATGCTGAAGGGCCACACCACAAACCACAGAAACATGAGGAGGCAGAACAAGAGGCAGAACAGATTTGAAGACTGAACGGAAAAGACTGAAAAATATAATCAGAATTTGCAAGAAATAATGAATGAGGCTGATTGTAAGAAAATATAGACTTAAGCTTTATTTCCCCTCTGTACAGTTATATTCATAAGCAGCAAAAATATTTTCCCATCCGTCACTACAACCTTCTTTGAGAGAAATAAAGTGTGAATATTCTACAGGGGGTTCTTTGTGGGAAATGTTCAAACACAAATTATGTTTTGGATGGGATTTTCTCCTCTGACAACTGGAGGAGCTCACAGCGCAGGTCTCTGCACTGGACGGCCACGGACGCCTGCTGTTGTCAGTGGAGGGCTAGTCGGTGGAGCCTGCATGGGTCGAGGTGTGATGCAGATGGCTACATAAAGGCATCCACAGCACAATGAGGGGATGAGGTTGCAAGGAAGTTTTTGCACTTGAATTCCTACTGTTTTCCTAGTGTTTCTGGTGTTTTCCTAGGTAAAACACGCCATGTGGAGAGCGAAACATCCCCTTTGTGGGTGTAATGTAACCCCCATGCAAAGGGACCAAACGTGAGAGGGGAGAACCCTGTTGCAAAGGAGATGCCTGTCACACACGCCTCCCCCTGGAAGAGCTGAATCCACGGGGATTAATAGAAATGATGTGTATAGCTGAAGCATTTAGCTGGACTATGTGACAATATAGCAAGGGAATTCCTAGCAAACAGAACAGGTCAAAAAGACAGTGCCAGGATGATAGAAGGTGAATGCCCTTAACAACATAACGAATGTTAGAAAAGGTACTAGCTTGTATCTAAATATACTCAAGGAAACTTCAGATCAATACGCTAAGAGCTGGCCTAGATTTGTATGTAGATGTGGAAAAATTACAGGCTGAAAACAGATTACTATTCTCATTATCCTCCTGTAGCATTATTAAAGAAAGACTCCTCCACTGGTAATCTTATGTCTAGTACATAAAGAGTGGCATATATATTGTACCAACTGTGGCAATTACAGAAAATGATCCATGATTTGATTATGATGTCAAATGTCTTGCAGGAATAGTATCACTGAGAGCACAGCAAGCTCAGGCCATCCACCATATAATGGTTTTGTCCAAAATGGCAGTGAGATTGAAACAAAGGGGCTCACAAGGATCTCAAAGGTCTAACTTACTCTGTCCTCAAAGGTCTTGTTTATTCTGTTGTTTGGCACCACTTTGGAAAGACTGTCAACAACTGAAATGCTGCTTAATGGGGTGGCTTAAAATATGATTTTTTGTTACATAGTTGCTAGTATTAAATGCAAAGATACTTCAAATTCTTACCAACTCCATTAAAATAAAACAAGTGGGAATGCACACTGCATGATGACAATTGCCTAAGTGTATGTGCCCTCACAGCCCCATGGTTGAGTGTATCTTACATAACTGCAAGCCACAGGCAAACCATAGGCAAAACCCTCTGAGATATTCCATGGAAGCTCCTCCTTATTTGTTTAAGAGATTACTGAACAGTGATGACTCTTAGGAGCAGCACAGGTCATCTGCTTCCCCCCAAAACAGGCAGTTTCTGCATCTCCTAGAATTTCAAAACAGAAGAGGTTACCGAGGAGGTGGAGGAAAGAAGCAGTGAAAAGACCTGAGTAAAGAAAAGCTAAAGTCTGCAGAAGGGATGTGCAAAACAAGGGAGCCAGCAGAGAAGCACAGAACATTTACATGTCCTACTGTACATAATTCTGTTCTGGATGATTCATATCGTTCTTCGAAAGGTGAAACTTCAGTTGCAGATAACGGTCACTAGTAGGAGGTCAAGTAGGATATTGAGAGCGTTGCAGTTTTCTCACAAGTTCTTTCCTTCTTTACATAAATTTACCTTTTTCAAGGAGTTGGGTAGCAAACACATGGCAAAAGGAGCCACTCAGCTCTGTGCAAAGGTTGCAGACAGACAACTGTTCAGCTTGTCATGGTGGGCTGGGGTCCTTCCTCAGCAAGAGGCTTGTGAAGTTTGGGGGAAAAGAGTTATAATGAAAGGTTCCTGCAAAGCGGCTCTTCAGCTCAGGGCCTCGGGGGTTTTTGAGATGTTTGCATACGATATGATCAGCAAATGCAATCTGAAGCCCCTGAGGATGGCATCACTTCCCTTTAGCCTTGAGGACCAAACCAGAAGCTTGTTGTGCCGTATGTGATATGGGCAGTAAGGTAATCAAAGCTTTGAAGCTACAGAGGAACTATTTGTTGTTCAAAATTGCATCAAATGGTGAACGACCATCCTCTGAGAAGATGATGCTGGTTAGGAGAGTAACAAGCCCTTTTGCTTTTCTGATGTTGCCTACCAGGGGGAAAAAAAAGAAAGAAAAGATCATTTTCTGGCTTTGGGGTATGTTTGTACTAGTTTGATGGTATTTTTTAAAAGGAATCTATCAGACTTACTGCCCCTAAGGAAACAAAAATTTTGTACAACACAGCTTTACCTGGAAATCATTAATTGCTGCTAAAAAGAGTTTTAAAAAGAGCAAAACTGCTTTTTCTGGCCAGCACAGGCAGATTGCAAAACTGGAAAATAAATGGTTTATTTCTGCTGCCTGAGTGAAAACAGGCTTTAGTTCTGGATCTCACAGACTGCGAAAATGCTCTGCTAGGAATTCCTCTTGCCGATGACAGGGAGGCTAATGACCCAGTGCTTGTTCAGTCAGGTTGAGGCTTTACGCTAACGGAGATGGGAACTACTGGGTCGCTTGTACCAGTGACCCTCAGGAAAACTCGCAGCCATCCGCGCTACCGGATGGGACCCCTGAACTCTTATCAGCCTCTTTATTTACAGCAAAGGACAGGCAGAAATGTGTTTTGGCAGCTCTTTCTTTCCCTTATTTCCTCTAACCTAGGCTAATTGATTCTTGCGTCTCCACAAAGATACCCGAGCTCCAGAGAAGGTCAAGCCACGGGTTTGTTTTTTCCCTGTCCCCGAGGAATATGGGCCAAAAGGAGAGGCCATGCTCTTGCCCTGCCACACACTGCGTCTCACTGTCAGGAGACTTCGGGGTGCATTGGATGAGCTTACTGCTCCGAGGGAAAGGAATGGAGACATTTGGCAATTCATTTCCTATCAGCTCCGCAAGCTGATCCTATTCTTCCTGAGCTTTAATATCACCAGGGTGGGAGCAAACAACCCTCACCGTTAGGGATGGGGCAAAAAGAAACGCCCTCCTGGAAAGTGGATGTGCAGCACAGAGTGGCCCCCTCGGTGTGAGTCTTTTCCTGCAGTGTTAACTTTATACTGGCTTGCTCCTGAACAGCAGAAAAAGCTAAGGCCCCGTGCTCCCCGAGGTGACCTCCTCCCGTTTGCCTCACACAGCGTGGGGCGAGAGAGGCCCCGGGCAAGGCGGAGCTGCCGTCTGTGCCAGCTGCGGATGCTCCGGCACTGCCGAGCGCCATCCTTGGCATGCCGTGTGTTTCCCTCCTCGCGCTCCTCGTTGCCCCACACCTGCTGGGAGAGGCGGGGATGCATTTCCGTGAGGCTGCTCAGGGACTGCGCCCCGGCGGTGGCTTCTAATTAATCCCGGCTAAAGGGATTTATTATTTTGTGGGCAGCGTTCATTTGCCTCTGGAATTTTAAACATTTTGACTTTGTATACATAATCCAGCTGACGTGATTTTGTTTTTTTTTTCACGTTGACATCAGTAACTTTGTGCTTTTGTGTCTTCCCTGAGCAGGAGTTACTAGGAAATCTGCTGTCCTGGAGAGGTGAAAAGCAAAGGCGAAAACGTAGGTGGGAATGGAGAACCTAAGGAAAGATCCCAGAGGGAGTGGAGTTTAATTTTATGCCAGGCTCTCAGGGACGGCTGATGCTGGTGGGAGGCCTCTGCCCTTGCCCATGCTGAGCAACCACAACCCGCTGCGTTCACACCCCAGCAGCCACAGATGGGCGAGCCGACAGGCCGGCCACGAACGCAGAGGGCAGGGAGGGCTGCGGCTGGAATGACCCTAGTCCTCGGCTCTGCTGGAAACAAAAGGGAGCGCTGGACAGATGGGAGCACCCGAACGGATTTCAGGAGTCTTGTTCAGCTGTTAAATCAGATTGAGCAGTTTCAAACGTGTACTCCGCAGTTCATTTTTGTAATAAAAGGAATGGTGTGAAAGGTAAAATATGTAGTATTTTAAATAATATGAAGAGTTGCTGTGGGTGCTTTTAAAAGAGAGTTTCATTAAGGTGGAGGCCTATGTGTGGCTTCTTAAAAGGAATTTTCTCCAGCCCCCTCTCCAGCCCCCCTTTAAAGAGCACTCAAGCCTTTATCTGACAGCTGAAAAATTGCGAACTTTGGGAAAACCTGATGAGTGCTTTTTTATTTTTTTTTTAAATCAAACTTTTGCACTAAGTTTGAAGCAAAGTTTTAACTATGAAGCCGACAACAGTCTTTACAAGGAAGAAAACTCTTAATCCCAGTAGCACCGGTCTGCACAGATGATGTTTTCCCTTGTACTATTTGCAATTCATGAACTCCATGAAATGAAATGAGAGAACTCAGGGCTCCCAGGAATCAATGTGAGTTCATGGTGCAGGGCATCTTGCAGGATTAACTTTGGAAAATACAGTTGCAATGTGTCCTCCATATGTTCCCAAACTATTAATGTCAGATTTCATTCGATGACTGCTTAACATGAGATAATGTAAGCGTCCTCAAACAATGGAATGGAACCAAGAATTTCCATCGCTCCCCAGATCAGCTTCCTATTCATGACAGCAGCAAGTCCTGCACCTCCATAGAGCCTATTAATTCTGTCTGCAAAACATGACTTCAGCAGGAAGAGGAGACGCATCTACGGTCCTGTAGAATAGTCCCAGCTTTAGATCAGCTTATAGCTGGGAGCTAAAGCATCTTCCTGGAAAGAGTGACATGGCTTTAAAAGCCCTTCATCCTTCAAGCTTAAGAGGTTTGCTTGGTTCCTGGTTATGACAGAAACTAATTCCTTGTAATTCCTTGCTAGGTGTGGCCCGAATGCACCTAATTCACCAGGGCTCTGTGGGAGATCTCCACAGAGGAACATCTTGACTGAGAACTCAAGGAGGCTTGGACATATTTTGGGTACAATGCTCTTGGTTTTCACCAAGACGGCAACAATTGCAAACATGCGCAAAACAATAAATGAGGAAACCTACTGGCAAAACGCAGCGGCCTACGGAAGGAGCCTGGCCAAGCACGTGCTGGGATTAGGCGGGATTTGTGCGCCCGGATCGAGCTTCAGATGATCTTATGGCTCGGAGCCAACACGGGTCTCGCTGCGCAGTGTGTCCCTCTCTGCTACAGAAAACTGGCACTGCGCGATGGGCGGCGTGTGCTGCTCTCCGGATCAGGAGCTTCTGCGCTGGCTGTGCCGCGGGTGGAGGGAAGGAGCAGGGAACAGCTACCCCAGGAGCCCCAGGCACATGTGGTGTCTTTCCCTGTGTGCTGCGGCCAGGCAGCTCTCCACTGGAAGTTGTGCTTCACTTCCACTCATCTCTAAAGGCCCCGGCTCTTAGGAGGGAAGGGAGCTGTTTATAGAAGAACTTGTGCTTTCTCCAGCGTGTCTTTTTCTGGTAGTCTATAAATCTCCGGTGCTGTCAGCGGCAAGCGAAGACGAAGAGCACGGCTGGGAGGAGGAACCCTGCTCTTACCTCCAGCCACATGGAGACAACTCAGATTTGCTCGCGCGCCCACAGCTTTTGTGTTGGACAACCGTGTCCCAAGGTGTTGCCCACCAGGCGTGGCGAGGACCAAGTCACACACCAGCTTGTTTAGCTCCGCTCCGTTGTTTTTCGGAGGATGAGGGCAGGAGGAGGGCAGTTGCTGTGCAGAATCCTGTCAGAACTGCCAATTTTTGTGTGCACGTGGACTTTGCTGACAGACCCTCTGGCTTCATCCCTCATTTGGAAGGTGCTTGTCTAAGGGTGATTCCCCGAGGAAGATGATGGCCCCAGCAAAGTTCTAGTACATTTTTGTTTATTCCTTTTGTATAAATGCAAGCACAGATTACTCATGTGAATAGAAGCCTGCTATACCTTGACATCTTTTACAGCACTGGCATTCAGCTCAAGAAATGGGGCTGTTTATATCAAGAAAAAGAAAAAGCATCTTTTTGCTTTTGAAGACTACATGTTCATATGAGAATTTTTTTTTTTTTTTTAAATAAATCTTGGAGCAGTGAGCACCAGAAGAGTGTATACGCCCCCGGAGGAAATCCGAGGAAAGTTTTAATTTCCCGTAAGAACGCGCGTCTTTGCAGACCCAAGGGGAGACGAACAGCCGCGGTGCCTCCCATTTGTACTTTCAAAACGCCGAGGTTTGCCCCGCATGGAAGCTCTTCCGCGGGGCAGGCAGGGCCCGCCGCCGCCCGGGAAGCGCGTCCTGGGCTCCAGGAGCGGGGGCTCATTGCCTAGAAAGATGAAAGGGAGAGGGGTTCGCTTTGTTTTTGCGTTTTTTTTTGTTGTCGTTTCGGGGGGGCGCGACCGTTACGGCGCAACCGGCGGCCCCCCTCGCGCGGCGCCCGCCCCGCCCCAACGGCCGGCGCGCGCCCCCGCGGCGGGAGGGGCGGGCAGGGGGCGGGGCGTCCGCGCCACCTCCCCCCGCCCCGAGGTGGTGGCGGCGTCGGGGCCGCGCCCGCCCGCCGGCTCGCGCGCGCGCGCGCGCCCCCCTCGCTCGCTGCCTGCGCGTGCCCGTCGCCTCCCGCTCGGCGCTCGCCGGCTGCGCGGGCGGCCATGGCGGAGCTGAGCGCGGAGCGGCTGCGGGCGCTGCCCGGCAGCTGGAGTTACGGCATCAGCCAGGGCGGCCGCGTCTTCTTCATCAAGTGAGTGCGGGGCCGCGCCGCGCCGCGGGCCGGGCCGGGCGGGGGTGCCGGCTCCCGGCTTACCCGGTGCGTGTGTGTGTGTGTGTGTGTGTGTGTGTGTCCCCGCAGCGAGGAGGCGAAGAGCACGACGTGGCTGCACCCGCTCACCGGAGAGGCCGTCATCACCGGGCACCGCCGCAGCGCAGGTAGGAGCCGCGCCCGCGGGCGGCGCCGCCGGGAGCCCCCGGCCCGGCCCGGCCCGGCCCAGCCCGGCCCGGTCCGCGCGGAGCCTCCTGGAGCCCCCTGGCGCCGGGGGGCAGCGCTGCGAGCGCGCCCGGCCCCTGCCCCAGACCATTTCCTGCCGCCCCCCTTATTTATTTATTTATTTATTTATTTATTTATTTATTTATTTATTTATTTATTTCCCTGTGTGTTTATTTATTTATGCTTTTGCTTCGCTCCCGTTGCCTCGCGTCACCCCGGTATCGCTCGGTGTGGCCGCGGGCTGTTGGCGCCCGCCAGCATCCTTGGGGATGCTCCCGCGCTCCGTGCCCCGGCGGGATGAGCGCGGGAGGTGGGAGCGCACCGGCTGCCCCCGCCGCGCGCGGTCACCGGGAAGCCCTCCCGCATCCCGGCGGGATGTGCGGGTGGCCTCCCGAGCCGCGGAGTGGGCTGCGAGAGGTAGGAGGAGAAGCGGCCGAGGCGTTAGGAATAACTTGGAGCAGGGCAGAACTGTCCGCCTTTGCTGGTTCCCGTCCGGAGAAGGAGCAGCAGGAGGTGCTGGAGGAGGAGGAGGATTGGGAGCCACGGCTGGAGCGGGGCTGCGGAGCCGCTGGGAGGTGGTGGAGCACAGCGAGAGCTGCGGGCGGCTGCCGCTCTCTGCCTTGCGGCTCTGGCGCTCGCCAGGAACCTGGAAAGTGTCTCTGGGAAGCGGCGGCCGCCCTCGCGCCGCCAGCGGGGACCTGTTTGGGTCTGTGGCCATCACAACTTTGCCGCTTCATCTGCGGTGAGCGGCCGGAGCTTCTAAATCGCTGAAAGCCGGGAAATACAACTCCTGCTCGTTCCCAGGCGCCTCTTTTCCGCAGGTTTAGTGCCCAGTCCCGTGGAGAAGCCATCCTTCAGTGTCGGCGATGGGCACGGGGGCAGGTGCACGACGGGTGCTTGGCTTGCTGGGCACCGGCCTTGGCCGCGCGCTCCTGTCTCTTCCAAATCGCTACCCGTGGCTCTGCTCGTGGATGGTCGTTTCCCAGGAATTTCTTAAATGCCTTATTCGATCCTGGCACTGAGTGCCCTGTGAAAGGAAATGCAGTCGGGTGTCTGGAGGGCTGTCTGTGGCACAGAAGGGTGGTTATCGGGTAAATTGAACTCACTTCTGGACACTAAGTGAGGTATGACCTTGCATATACTGATAGTGATTCCCACATCAGATATTGAAGCATCTCCAAAACAAACCATTTCTGTGTTTTTTTTTTTTTTCTTTTCCTCTTTTCTTTCATATGTATGTTAGTGCATTTCTCTCCATACAGAGATACAATCAAGCAAATTAATTCTGGGCTTTCTATCTTGTTCCGCTCTGACCAGTGTTTTGGAGCCGAGTCAAAATCCGTGTGTATTAAGAGAGTTTTGAATGAATGCTGCTTCTTTTGGAAATAGTATCCTATTGTAAGGCTCTTTATTAAATAAAATACTGTGAATACTTCCTGCACAATATAAAAACATTCGATCTTCTTCTAGAACTGAGATTTTTTTTTTTCTTTGAGCTAATCAATCCTAGAAAGATACCCCTTCTGCACAGTTTAACACTGCAGCCATAAATACCTCTGCTAGGGAGACTTCCTGTTTGCTGGACTTTGTACTCTGCCGTTATCAAAACTGCCTTTTTTTTTTTTTTTTTTTTTCTTCTTCTCCTCCTTTTACACAAGACAGGAGTGAAGTAAAAAAGAGACAGCCAGAGCAAATAAGTAAACAAGAAAAATCACACAGTCTGGAGAGAGCGTTTTCTTTTTTTAATTTTTACTTGGGAAATATATTTTTGTTTTCATGCTTAGGTGAGTGAGCCCTACATATGAACCAGCATTTTTATGAACTGGGACATGCTTTTAAAGGCAGTGATATATCCAGAGTTTTAAACAGGTGTCCAACATCTTCACAGCTTCCATTACTTCAGAATTTTGTTAATTGAAAAAAACAAATCACTGGTTTCTTCCATAGAGATTTTTGTTTTAAATATGTGTGCTCTTGGCTCTTAAGACTGGTGGTACTCAGCAGAGAAGAAAAGTGTACCCACTTCCTATATGAGGTTTGCCTGGGGAGTTATTTTTGTGTAAAACTGAACAGAGCTGCACACAGCTCAGGAGCACTTTCTGTTAGTCACATCAGTGGTGGAATTATGCTAATACGAAATAGCTTTGTGGTGTGCTTGGTATCATGCCTGTTAAGGTGTCTGTGGCTTGCATGTAATGCACACTCAGTAAATTGATTTTTGTTTAGATCTCTATATCTATCGAGTAATTTAATGCTACTGAGGTTTAGAGCAGAAAGAACTGACAGTGACCATGATTTCTAATCATTGATCATGAAAGGAACCTTATTAAATAAGGACACGCTTAAAACCTTATTATTATTTCAGAGGGATAAATTGAAGTCAGATTTTTCATCATGTTGTTTCTCTTAGACTACAGAGTTTAGGTTGAGAAAGTCTTATGAGCCAGCTTTAAAGTATTTATTAAAAGGGCTAATTGCTTTCTATATGTGCAAAAAGATGCACAGTATTTTAACTACCTTAATATTAGAGAATATACCAGTAAGGGGAGCATAATTTTGAAAGTTAATTGGAATGTTTTGTTGCTTGTTTTCCAGACTTACCCACAGGTTGGGAGGAAGCTTATACTTTTGAAGGTGCAAGATATTATGTAAAGTAAGTTGATTTTTTTTATCTGTTGCAATACTATAATTTTAACTTTGTCTGAATGTGGCTGTAATCTTGAATGTATTCCAAACTAAATGTAAATGTTATACTATAAATCTAAAAGGATTCAAGCTTTGTTTAATAAATTCTGCATTGCTAAAACAATTTCTTTAGTTTTGGTGTAAATACTTTAATTAAAGCTGCTTAAGGATTCAGAGTTGAGTCAAAGGAAACTTCTGCAGTGAGTGTAACCGTCAATCAAAACTGCCTCTGCAAGTCAAGAAATGTCTTGAGTTTGTCTGTGTGTTTATATGACACTTGTGTATACAGTGCTATGCTCTAAATGCCTTCAGAAAGGCAAGATCTTGTTTTGTTGTTAGGAAAAGAATCCTAATTCAGCCTTATTCTCTAGTAATTATGATTTATTTGATTAAAGCCAAACAAAGTTTAATGTGTTATTTTGAAGACTTCCTGTGTTGGTGTCTACCATCTTTTTTTAGTGCGTATGTATATATATGTTTTTAGTCTAGGTTTGTAGTGTGTGTTCAGGAGTATGTCTGCTTGGCAGGTTTTCTGTATTGTTTTTATTTGAATTAGATGCATAGCTGTAGAGCTCTTCTCTAGAAGATGAGAGATCGTGTTGGAGCTATGTGATCTTGAAAGTTGTTCAGGCTGAAATGATCAGACCACCCTTACCCGGAAAAAAGTCATGTGGTGCCTAGATATTTTAGTTTAGCTGTTGATGCTTTTGCTTATTTAAGGACCTTTAGCAAATTACAGACTCTCTTTTTCCAAATTCATTCAGCAGCTTTTCCTTGCTGCATGGTGTGCTTGGTTTGCCACCTCTGAGTTAGCAGTGTCACCAGCGCGGGAGCTGCGGTGGGTGCAGGAGAAACAGAGCGTGTTGGCTGCCCGCAGGTGTCCTGGTTTGTGTGTGTGTGTGTCCTGCCAACAGTCTTGGGCAAAAGGTGGCTAATCTGTTAAAGTTGTTGTGAGATGGGTATTACAGAAGTGTTTGCATGGTTTACTTTGCATAGCTTGGCAGATCTTCCTGTAGAGATATGATAGTGTTTGATCATAATTGTAAACAAACTTTAAGAAATATAAACTAAAGGGTAATGCTCTAAAAACGCAATCAGAACTGGTGCCTTGCTGTCTAGAAAGGGCCTTCTTGTTAAGAGACTGTGATTGAGTTTGCAGTTGCACGTTGCCTTCTTTTAGCTTTGGTCATACAGTGCTGCTGTCACGGGCTGTGAAAATTATACCAGTCTGTAGACAGGAGCATACTAAGGATTTTGTCCCCACCTTTCTGCTCAGAAAGTTAAATGCAGAAGAGGGCAAGTTAAAATATTTTTCTGTAGATGTATTACATTGGGGAGTGGGAAAATGACTCATATCCTTTTGGATCAATGCAGTTACTGTAGAATAAAGCTAGGAGCAATGCGTTGGCTGTAGCAACGCGAAAGCAGCAACTTTAGTTTTCACTGAGAAATAAAAACCTATGTGTGGACAGCTCTTGTAGAGTGACAGAGGTGCTGAAAGCTCGTGCACGTTTTTGCGGGGTGACAGCCCGTTTGTGTACTCTCCCCCTTGTAAAATCTGGTATTCAAGGTGTTGTCATAACTGTCAGGATACACATCTAGCCGATAGTTTTGCTGATAGCCAACACTTAAGTAGCTCTGTTTATATTAAAAAACGGTGCTGCATCTCTGAGAGCCGTGTTGCACAAACAACACTCCCCTGCGATTCGACAGGCGTAGGAGGTCGGTAGGGAGGATAATGTCAGGTCTCCTAAAGGGTTTGCGTGGTATGACCAGTTTGGCATCCCCAGTTAAATATGTGTTTGCTGCACAGGTGCAGCCTCTCAGGCAGAGTTTGAGCTTCTTCCCAATGCAGAAGGTTCTCCTTTTCAAGTGCCTACCAGTCAGCCCCAGCAGCGCTAAGGGAGATGTGAGAGGGAGCGCAGACAGGTGACAACACTCTAATTGGTATCTGCAGATGTTATGCTGTGTAACTCTATGTGGTATTTTGACTGTAATAATTGTAGTTGTCTGGATCTAAACTAACACTGTGCTCCCACATGGGTGGGGAGCAGCACGGGTGGTTGTGATGGCGTGACGTGCAGATTTTTACCTGCAACCTGCCCACTTCAATAGTCTGACACTTTTAAATGAACTAAATGCTAGTATTTGTTTTATTATGACTACAGCACAGCAACTGTGTTAAAACTAGAAGTGCTGAAAACTTGTTTGTGGTTTCATCTCAAAGAAATAACTTATACCAGAGCATAAAACAACTTATAAATAAAAAAAGAGGGAATGAATGTTAATGAAAATCTCTTGATGTGTTCAGCTCTGCGAGTACTTGGCCATAGAATTTCCGTAATGTGTCCAGAAAGAGAGTTATACGAGAAGGATAGTCAGGTTTTCCTGATCACATAAATAATTTCACCTAACTTCTGAAGCGTACCTTCAAATAATGTGGGTTGAATGAAAATACTCAACACCCTTGCTTTATGGCAAGATCTTGTGCTGAAGCGTGTTTGAAAATAAAAACCTTTTGAAAATGATTTTTATGGTTCTTTAATGATAGGCCTGCTCTGTTCCAAGTGGGTGCGTCGCCGAATCTATTACTGTGTTTTTTCTGGCTTTGATGTAGTAAACACTGTATAATCACATCGGGGTAACGTCGAGAAGATAATCGCCGTCTAAATCTAACACGTCTCCAATTGGCATTTCAAACAAATGGCTCGGGATATAGACTGCATTGAAATGTGATTATTTTTAAAGGACTCCTTATTTTTGTTGGGATGTGGATTTTTGCTTTCAGAATAAGTAAATAACAAATAGAGCTGATTTGTTTTACACATGTTTTTTTCATGACAGTGAGATTGTCCTGCCTTTAAAAAGGAAATGTATTCTAAAACAGCAGCAGGTGAGGAGTTACAATCCCATTGCATAACAGAGTTTTATTCTTGCATAAAGTTGCATTAGTAAGTTGTTGATGGTTAGGACTTGGACCTTTTTCACATTTTTTCCCTCTCTTTTGAATTGTTAGAAAAATGATCGTAATGACTGCAAGTCGAGGGTTCTTCACCCCCCTCTGGAAACACAGAGGACAAAATGTGTGGTGTTTGTTGCAGTTCTTTGGGTTTTTTCCCGCAACCTACGTTTTCTCAACCGTCGAATGTTAAGTATAGATTTATTTAGGTTACTAGCCAGTTACGTGTAAAAATAAAATAATAGAAAACCTTAATATTTTGCATATGTTTTCATGAGAGCTGGTCGCATATTAAAACTGCTTTGTCCCCATGGGAGAGAGAAAATCTGTTTACGTATCCTTAACGTTAGCATTGGGCACAGATGGCTCTGCTCCATTTCTTAGTGGGAATTCTGTCATTAATTTTTCATATTCCTTTTATATTCATTTAACAACTAAACTTCTATCTTGAGTACAGGATTTCTTTCAGTGTAGAGCAGTATGATTGTAGAATTGACACGCTCAAATATAAGTTCTGGTAATTATTTTCTTGAGCTTGTCACTTGAATCTTGTGTTACATTAAGTAAAATAAGGTATGGGAAGAGTCAGTTCGAAAATGATGCCTTTGCATGCTGAGAAATTAGAGATTTTAGAACATTTCTTTCATTGGGCTGCTTGTTCATGCGCAGTGTGTTGGGTCCTTGTCCTCAACTCTGGAAAAGGTTTTATCTGCAAAGCAGATTTAATCAGAGTAGTAGTATGGGAGAGAAGTTTAAGTTACTTGTAGGTGCCTGAGAAAATGGACCCATGTGGTAACCCATGTGTTGTGATACTTACTATGGAGAAGGTGTGAACGTGGTGGCGGGTGTTGGAGCTCTTGCCTCTTAAGCTTAGACCTGATGCTTCTGTTTCCTTGTGATGTCTAATCATTAGCACTTGGGAAAAAAAAATGTATGTGTGATGTCGATAAATTTTACATAAATGTGTCGTTATGTGTACACGTACATCTTTATATATGTTTTTAAAAGAAAGGCTTGCTGATACAGCTGCTAGATTATCTAAACTCAGGTATTCAGTTGCCTTGCTCTCCCCTACCTGATCTGCTAAATCCATTAGGATTTTTAGGATGTTTGTATTGATTCTTTTTTTCCCGTTAGACCAGATTTATAGCAATTAGCTGATAGGATTTGCCAAAGTTGTTAAAAGTCAATCCAAGGATGCTAGTCCAGGAGTTTTGCACCAGTATCGCTTGCCTTAATTTCTTACCTCTGCTGTAGTACCGATGTTTTTCAAACAGTACAAAAGCTGATGAAGTTTGCAAGTAAAATGCCCTGAAGAACTTACAAGATTTAAGAAGGTCAAAGTTGCATTTTAAGGTTTTGTGCTGAAGCTTAAATCCTGCAGCTGCATCCATGTGAGCAACATCTGCCCCTGGCTAGCTAAGGAGGACACGGGCAGGCTCGAGTCAAAGCTGAAGCGAGTTCCCTCTTACATGAACTGGAGGTGCTGCATGCTCTCACGAAGGTTCTTTGTCAAGTACAGGTGTGCCTACTGTAGTTGGGAGTTTGAAATGAAATTTATTAGCCAGTTAAATAAGGTCTCATTCAGCCTTGAGTTTCTGTTTTTTATTAAAATAAACCTCTACCGGTTAGGAATTCAGCTTTTGCTTGAACCTTTGTGCTTGTGTGCATTTTAAAGGTCCCCTCCTGTTCACCTGAGAAGCTTTGATTGAAGAAATAAACCTGAAGGTCTCCAGAAAAGTTCAGCAGGGACTAGACATACTTGCAGACAAATCTTTCCTAGAAGGAAAAAGTTGGATTGGGAAAAACAAGAATAGCTGGGATTGTCTTCCTCCAACAGAAAGAAGCAGTGCAGCTCCTAAAAAACAAGTTGGTTTTGATTTCCTCTGGCACAAATTTATTTTATTAAAGTTAAGGAAAGATTGAAGATCATTCTTGGCCTTCATCAGGTACTTACTTTCCTGGAGAGATGTCCCTAGATCAAGTAGTGGCACATGGGTAAATAGACGAAGTGTCACATAATGTTGCAACTAGCCCGTCACCTTTGGCTTTTGAAGTAGGCAAACTGTTCTGAAAAGCACTTTTTAGAAATGCCACCAAATCAGTTACCAATTTTAGCATTTCCTTTTTATTCTGCTGAATTTTCCAAGAACAACAAATGGTCCCGTGGCTTTGGCCCTGGCTGGGCAGCGCTTGCTGCTTGGGGAGCGCTCGGCCCTGCACGGTGCTGCTGCGCTCTGCAACGCTTCCCTGGGCTGTGTTGGACCCGCTGCTGCAGCTCGCTCGGCAGGCAAGTTGGAATTGTGCTTCCTGGGACAAGCACACATTCCCCATGGGAGAAGGAGGAATCCAAAGAGATAGGAAGAAGCCAGGAAGCTGCTCTGTGTCTGAGGATGGTGCTGTGGGGAAGCTGTGCAAGGGCCTGGCTGTGTAAGAGGAGCTCAGCAGTGGCGGGGAAGGGCAGAAGGGTCGCGATGCAGAAACTGGGAATGGACTGGCCCACGTTACAGGTACAGGGAGAAATGGCCGATGTCAGCGGAGGAGGGGAGGTGGTGCCTGCATCCAAGAAGCAGCCTGCGGCAGGATGAGATGGGAAGGGGATGGAGAGGCTGAGTCTGGATAACCCAAGGAGAAGTCTATGAAGGTGGGACGAGCTGCAGAAAGAGCAGGAGTGGGGAGAAAACCATGGCGGCCGTGCAAGGTTAGGAGGAGGATTAGAGGGGGAGAATTAATTTCCTAGGAGCAATTTCTAGGACTTCCTAATTTCTAGGAGGGAAATTTCTCCCAGAGGGGAGGGTGGCAAAGGTTCACCCCATGAAAACGTGTTCTCTGATTTGTGTGCAGGTCTGACAGGGCCTACTACCCCTGGCCTGTGAACTTGTTTCAAAGTTAAGTGAGTCTGGCAGGTAGAATACCAATGTGACAGTGAAAAATGACTGTGCTTATGAAGTTTCTTTTGGAGTGTGACGTCTGTGGTAGCTGTTTTGAGCTGTCTCTTTCCTGAAGAGTGTTTCTAAATTTGGGTAATGCCTTGACTGCTTCAATCTTAAAGATAGACTTGAAACCAAGGAAGAACTTTATTTATTTTTTTTTAAGCTATTGAAGGCACTGAAACTTTTTGATAACTCTAAGCAAATGAGTAAGAACTGAGCAGTTCTGGATTCATGATTTTGGAAGTGATAAGATTCTTTTCCTAGCTTTTGCATTAATTGCAGAGAAAGCTCGTATCTACTTTAAGATCCTATTAGTGTGAAGTGAATTCTGTGCTCTTGCAGCTTTGGTCTCCCCAGTGTGTGAAGGGGGTGAAAAGCCAAGAAAATGCTGATCGATGGTAACTTGCCGGGGGTGGCTCTTGCAGTGCTGTACAGATACAGTGGGACGTTGTTCTCCCAGCTCCAGGAAAAATGTGTCTGAGCCGATAGGCTCCCCACATAACATTCTGGGCTGGTTGTTTATACCAGTGTTTCTTCTCCTATCCTATCTGGCTGTTTTTTAGATTTTCCTTCCCTTCCCTATCTTAGTACCCACATTCTTGCTCTACCTTGACTGAACTGGCAGGCAAAAGTCTCCTGAAACTTGCCAGCGGAAGAATATAGTCACGTTCAATAAAATCTTTGAAGTTTACGTTGTATATTTTGATTTTATTTAAAGGCACTGCCTGCACGTTTTTTTTTTTTCCCCGTGGTCTCTTAAGTGTTGGTATCACGTTTGATCAAAACTACGCTCTGCTGCGGTGCTGTGCAAAGCCTGTTTTTCCAGCATCTGTTGATGTTACGGTGGCTCTTATGATAATGAATGAGGCTTTCGGGAAAGCCGAGCTAGGATCCGGCTTGGCAGCGGCAGCGCAGTCGGCCTTGGCGCGCGGCGGCGACGCGAGAGCTCCGGGAGCTGCAGGCAGGGAGCAGGGGCGAAGCGGCCCCGCGCGCTCTGCCCGCCTGCCTTGGCTGCCCCTCCGTAAGTACCTGCCTCCATCTGGCTCCCCTTCCCTCCCCTGCCCCTGTCTCCAAGGTGGAACCTGGGTGTTTCCTCCCCACTGACTTGTCTTTTTCCCAACCCTCGTGGCTGGTGGATGGGAAAGCATCCTCTGACAGTGTTGCTGGAAGCGGGGGGTTGCAGCAGCCACTTGGAAAAGTAGAACGGTTTTCAAATAGGGAACTTGGTAGCATCGTCACCCAATGAAACTGGGAAACCCGCTTCCCAGTACGGGGTAGTTCAGGGAGTTTTCACAGGTCTGCTCAAATTTTGCTGTATGAAGCTTAGAACCAAACCAATTTTGCCTTTGCTGCAAGAGGAAACAGATAAAAAACCCAGGTTCATCTGTTCTTTTTAAACAGCAGATCTAAAGAAACTGCTCAATGGCAGAGTATTACCTACCGACTGAAAAGTACTCATTTGTTCAAAGATTGTGATTACTGTAAGTACCACCAAAAAAAAGCTAAAAAGATGTTTACAGTGCTGCCTTTTTCTTCTCTGCACCTGCCTAGGTGGCAGAGGTATTGGGTAGGGATGGGCTGGATATCCAGGGCTCTTTTGAAGTTTTTCCAGAGCTATCTCCAGGGTGGCTTAGTAAGGGCAGCCATTTGTAGGGAAAGATACATTGCCAAGCAATCCTTCCTTTAAAATTAGCTTCCTATTTCTTCTCTTCCAGAATCTATTACAAATCATGTTTAGCAGAAACAAATACTTGAGGAACTAATGTTGTGCTCTGTTAGCTCTAAATGTTTTGAGATCAGACCAGATGAGAGGAATCATAGAAAACAAGGGTGTTCGATAGGACGATATGGAGTGAATATTTTGCTTTAAATGCCATCTTCTGCATCTTTTAGGGAAATCATTTCAATTCCGGTATCTCATGGAGTCTTTGCATGTTCTTTAATACTCAGTGATTGGGGCCATGTAAGTTCCTGGAAGTCCGTGGGCCATGGAATCAACTCTGCAAAAAATACGGCTTTAAATGCCCCTATCTGAGTTATACTACCAGCCAAATTCTGTATTTTTATATTGTTTTCCTGTTTTTATTTATTTTAAACTCTACAGACTAAACAGCTGCTGACTGATGTCCCATATTTATCATTTTTAAGACTTTGGGATGTATAAAAACAGATCAGAACAGCTAGACAGTTTTTCAATACTCCTCATTTATAGGAAGGGCAGAAAACCCAGTTTGAAACAAAATGTTGTAAGCAACAAAAAATAAGCAAGTAGTGCTTTCACATCCCTGGGGGAGAAAAAATAATTTGTGATTGGATGTTGAAACTGATGACTTTGCCAGCTTTCCTCTTTCTCCATCAGGAAACTAGCTGCTGCTGTTATTTTTTTCCTCCCCCCCCCCCCCCCCCCTTTTTTTTTTTTTTTTAATATACTGGCAATGTCATTTTCTGAGGCTACTTTCCTGTGTACAAAGAGAATTCTGTAGGTATATTAAAATCTTCGTGATGGAAGCCTTTGCTAAAGATTGATATAGAAGGCGGAGAAAGAAAACTGCACAGAGATGTGTGCTCAATCGCTGTCGTAACGTTGAATGTTTATTTTAAGAGTTAATTAATTTTAATCAGAATAAAGAGGCAAGTTAAACCTGGTTAGAAATCCCTGTAATCTCCTCTGATCTTGAGGCTCTTTCATGGTAGAATTGTGAACTTTACCTCTTAGGCTTGATGTGGGTGTTGGTTGTGATGTGGGTATCGGCTGCTGTGGGACTGAGCGTTCCTCGTGGCTCCAAGCGAAGAGGCGTAGAAACCTCCCTTTTCCTAAGGAGCCCTCTTTGCAGAAGGAAGGTGTTTCCACCTTCTTCTTTCTTTATTTTTACAATTGAAAGAGCATTGACACTTGAGCCAATATATGTGTATATTTCTGGATTAATACCTAAAAATACCTGGGATGTGCAGATGTGTGTCCTGCTGTATTCAAGGTGTTCTTAGATGTTCAGCCAACAGAAAAAAATCCTGGCTTAGGTGTCAAATGCTCCTCCTTGGTCAGATAGGCAGGAGAGATTCTTCCGCGATAATTGGGATTAACTGTGCCGAATGTGCTCGCTTGTGGAAGTCTCACGCTGTTGGTAGGGAAAGCCCTCCTGCTACCAACCTGGAGAGGAATGTCTTGCTTATTAGATACGTATAATGGCTGCAACCACGAGTGAAGCCTGTTCACCACAAGCTCAACAAGGAACATGCTGTAGTGTAAAGGACTAAAGGACTAGTACTTCCCTCAGGCTTTAATACTACCCTCTTTTCTTGCCAAGGATTTTTATCTCTGTGGAGTTTCTGTATTTTTTTTTCCCTACCTAAGACTTATTTGTTGAGGAGTGATGAGTGGAATCTGAGATGCTGCCTGTTTTGATACAGATACTAGTCTTTTAAATTAGTATCTTCTAGTCAATTAAAAAAAAATTCTTCTTTGTGTGCAAGTAGCAACACAGTAGTGCTGAGTCTAGAAAAATATATTCCGATACCTGCCATACGTTCTCTCTCCTTCTCCTTTCCCTCCTTGCTCTCAATCTCAGATAAATATGCACTGACAGTGCTACAGTTGGCAAGTCTATTAAATAAACTTTGCCTTGAAGTGACGTGGAGATGAGATTAGAAGGTAGCAGTGTGGATCATTTCAACACTGTAGGGTTAGGTGGACTGAGTTTTATTACCAGTCTGGGCCTTGTATTCCATCCTCTGCAGTTCTTGTCTGTCTGACGATTTGGTTTTGAAATGGAGATTGCATGGGGAAAATACACTAAAACTCTCCCACGTTAAGACTTTCCCTAGAGTGTTTGCCACAGTTAGTGTTTTTTAAAAAATCTTTGAGAAAGCAGATAAACAGCAACCACAAAAAACCCTAAATCTGCTTAATAATCTAGCAGAGTACAATATGAAGTAAATGGTAAAGAGCATAAAATATGAAGGCTTGGAATTATTTATTTGAGCGATACCCAGTAGTCTGGGTGAAATGGCTTCTGTTTAAATATGAATGAAATGAAGAGATACTCTCTTGGACCTCTCACAGCTAGTAGTGGTTTCAGTAGTTCACAGGAAGAACATGCTGTTTTTCATGCCTTTTTTACCCACCTCATACCCCAAATTTCTTGCATTTCCACTTTGCTTCATTTCTAAAGTACAGAAAGATTTCTAGACTTCAGGAAACAAGCAGACCCTTTCCTGAAGTGTTTTTTACCCTTGCATTGGGAAGGCCTAGGAAGCTGCTGAGGTTTTGTAATGGGCCTCGCTCTGCTGTGGCTTTTGTTAAGCGTCCGTGAGAGCGCCAAACCTGTCCGACAGGAAATTCGGGATCGCTCTGCCTTCTGATTTTTCACTTGGTGGCTTAAAACAACAAAAAGCCCTATCAAATTCAGCAGGCAGTTCCCTGCCAGTGCTTTAGCCTCTTCGTTAAAATCTTTTATTTGGATGCCTGCTGCTTCCAAACGTTTTTGAGCTTTAGTATGTAAGTTAAGTGAAAATCTTTCTATTTTTGCAGGTGGGGAAGAACTATGTGAGGTGAGCCCAAGGTAGGAGGTTTCTGTTGATGTAAGCAGTAATGTCCTACCAGCTTGAAAGTGAGGTTGTGTCTCAGAGCCCGGAAATGGTTTGATCTTGGGCTACCTGAGAGATTGCACCTGGTTGGAATTACTAATGCAGTTGGAATTACTAATATTTTGCTTTTAAGTAAGGGGAGGAATAGGATCTCTTGCAATCCTGATTCATTAATCAGGGGTCCTCTCCCCACCTCCCTTCGGCTTTGAGATGGTATTTGATAAACATTAAAGCAGGCAGAAGAGCACTCAATTTTTAATGAGGGTTTAAGATGTTTGAGGTTTAGGCATGTATTTTAATCAGTGCTAACTTTCACGAGAATAATTCATTTTCTGTCGTTTTTGTTGCTTTATTTGTTCAAAAATTGCCTTGTGCAATTGTGAAATAGGGTTATCAAAAGATATGGTAACTTGGGGCTTTTACTGAGCTTCTCAGTGAGGCAGAGAAAAGAATCTGGAGCGAGTGAGTTCAGCACTTGCATCCCGAACACAGACGGCCTGGTGGAGCAGCACAGGAGACTGCGTGGCTGGGGGTGTGCGCCTGTAAAGAGCAAGCCTATCATTTGCACTTGATTGAAGTTGGGATAAGCACTTCAATAATAATAGGGAAATATTGGCTGTAATTTGCTGACTAGCTCTTGTATTCGTATGTAATTTCTGTGCAAAAGCAGGGACCTAAATGAGAGCTTTAAGTGAATAGGGGGAGGGGGTTAATGCACTGGGAGTTGGCTTAATGGATGAATTAGACAGGCCTGTCTTACAACTGCAGTGGGAAGGGGAGAGCCCGGAGTTTATAGCTGTGCAGGGCTTCATTCTTTTTCTTTTTTTACCCTTTCTCCTATCCAGATTTAATATAGGTAGGACAACCACACCAGAAATTGGATGCAGTGCAGACAAAACTGCACTGGGCAGCTGTTAATTTCATTAGAAAGGGATAATATTCCAAGTATCTGTTTGTTTTCCTTAATTTGAGTTGAAACCATTTTGATCTTTAGTTCATAAGCCTGTGTATGCTACTAATTGTTACAAAAAATGGGGACTTCTAGCAGGAAAACAAACAAACGTCTCTGATTCTTGTCTTTCTGATGTTTTTCTTCTGCTGTTTGACCTTCTCTTTCTATTCTTCCTTCTCCTTTTATTTTGGTGTATGTGCCCTTCCCATTCCCCCTGCTATTTTCGCCGTGGTTCTGCTTGCTTCCAGCACTGGTAGCTCCAGCAGTGCCAGACATGATCTTCCCCAGTTGGACAGCATGCCAGATTTTCCTAAGGGGAATGTAAATACTGTGAGGTCAATGCAGTATCAAATGCCTGCAGCCTGAAATGAACCCTGCAGGATCTTCTGCTGTTGAGTCAAAATGAGGGCTTGCTCATGATACAGTATTAAATATTGAGAAGACTTTCATGTGGCGTGCTTTCCAGACTCTTTTTTTGGTTACTTTAATTAAGCTCTTTTTTTTTTCCTCTAGACTAAAAGCTAAGGAGAAGGAGCACTTGGGACAGCTCACACAAACGGCAGTAATTAGTAGAGGTGTTTAAAAACTCGCAGTGCACTGATGGATTGTTTTCCTGGTTTTGAAAAGGTTATAACCCACAGAGACTGCTGTACGTGCACACATTGTCACCTAGACCAGAGGGGGTATTTAAGCACTGAACACACGTGCGTTTGGTGCAAACAAAATCCTCAGCCCGTCCCAGGCCCCCCTGCTTGCTGCCTTCCCTCCCGCCCTCCGGGAGAAGGGCTGGAGAGGAGCAAGGACAGTCATGGACGTGTTTGGTGGCGTCCAGGCAGGTTGCCTGTGAGTGCCTCGGTCCTGTATTTTGTGCTGTGTGTTCGGGGCCCTTCCAGAGGGGCTCTCTGCGGTGTGCAGCCCCTGGGCCAGGCGTGCTGCGGGGCCGCTGGCTACACGCGGCGGAGGCTCCGCTGCCGCCCCGCCGTCGTGCCGGGGAGAAGGTTTACGTTAGGGATTCGGTGGGAGCTCTTTGCCTTGGAGAGCTGTGGCCAGGTTAGCCAGGGCTGGCCGCCTGTGTCCCTTGACCTGGTGCCTGGAGCACAGGGGCTCCCTTTAGTCCTGGACAAAGAATCAATCCAAGGGATGAAATGGCAAGTGCAGAGAGCGGGTCTGCTCTGCACGGTGTGACTGGGAAGTTGGATCATTCTTGGATCCCTTCTGGGGCCAAGCCGTGGCAAGAACGAAGTCTCCTTCGCTGGTGCTGCTCCAGTCCTCCTCAGATGTCCTGGGAATGCTGCTGTGAAAGCTCTCCGTGAAACGATGACTTCTAGTTGAGGAATTAATTGCTCTCTCTATCGGGAAGCTGCTTTGTTTTTGGGAAAAGATAAATAGTGTTGTGGTCATTGGATGAGGACAAACTGCTTTCCTAGGAACATTGCAAAAGGAACATTGTTGTGTTTTACCAACGCATCTGTGGTTTTGCGTGGGCGGCTTTCATGATACTCAGATGAAGAAATACTTGATTATTGAATGCTAAGCTCTGATTATCTCAGTGGATTAAAGTGGATATGGAACATTTCTTGGAAGCAGTTTTATTAAGATGTTGTTTTGGGCCATTGAACAATTTTCTTTACGTATTTGAAGAATTTATTTGGAGATCAATTTTAAGTGCCAATCTCTAAAAATAAAGGCAAACCACTGTAAGGGCAGCTCTTAAAGCAAGAACTCAGAGGTTAGTGGCTGTGAAACAGCAACAGCAACTCATCTACCAGCGCTGTGCTCTCTCGTAACAACACTGAGTAGTTCTCATTAGCTGAATCATAAGAGCGCTGCTTGTTGCTGGTTTTGAAGTGGTCCAATTCTAATTTCCATCTGATAGTGCTGGGAATTTCATGTGTGGGATCACAAAGCTGGCTATGGGACCAGCTGCATACAACTTGTGAGGTTGGTTTGCTCTAGTTTTTCTCAGTGCTTTGCAACACCAAGTGAATTTCTGGGGCCTTAAAAGCAGAGAGTAAGGCCTGGATGCTGTAAATGCTTTAACGTGTGCTGTAAATACGTGTGTAACTGCCCCGTATGGACTGACTCTGCTCTGGCTCCTGTAGCTGCCCACGTGAATGACATGATGTCTGTTCCACTCCTTGTGCTGGCACTTTCTGTTTTTCTTTTTGTATTTGACTAATCCTGAAATGCCACTATTTATTTGGGGAGTTACCCAGTGGGTTGGCTAAGAAGTCCTGAGGGAAATGCAGGTTTCATTTTTTATGAGATAAAATAGTGGTCTTTTACATTTATTTATTTATTTATTAGAAGATCCTTTTGACATATGCAATGACTTGTCTGCATGAGGCGTGGTGACAGAACAAACAGTTTCTCTTGCATTATGGTAACTTGAGGCAGCGCCAAGGTGATTAGTTTTTCATTTCAGGAGGAAACGGTGCAGAGCTGCTCTCACTTACAGTCTGAGGGAGTTGCCTGCGCTTGGTCTGTCGTGCAGCTCCGTGCCTTTCCAAGCGGCTTGCACTCCTGTTGCAGGAGAAAGGACCTGGAGAGGTGCAGTTACAGTTCCCCCCTGCACAGGATGGCTGCTAAAGGGGACCTGGGGCTGGCAGGAGGTGCTAGGAGCACCATGGCCATTCATTTCACCCCTCTGCAAATGACTCTCAGCCCTTAAACTGCACATACGAGGTTCAGCTGGGCCTGCTTGGGATTAGATTGTAATTGTGTTAGTGTGTTCTAAGTAGCTCACGTGCTCTGGTTTTTGAGTTCTGGGGAATATGTGCTGCAGCACTGAGGAAAGGATGGGGGCAGCTCGACACCTGCGCCCTGTGTGCGCCGCCAGCTTAGGCGGGTTTCCCTTTTGTCACTGAGATTTTAGATTAAAAATTATCATCTATCATTTATTATCATTAAAGATTGTCGTTTAGATTTTTAGATTAAAAATTAAAAATAAGGGGAGTTTATGGGGAAATCATTTTTCTTCATCTGCAGTTTTTAAGAATAAATGAGTACTTTTTGTTTTTAAGCAGGAAGGAGGATTGCACTGAAAGCAGCTAATTGTTTCAGATCCTGATTGCAGTGTGGATAGTAAAACATTTCTCATCTGGGCAGCTACTAATGTATCATCATGTAAAAGTTACAGGAATTCATATTGCTGTGGGAAAACAAAATAAAAGCAGTTTTCTTTTTTTCCCACAAGCACTAGTTATTGTTCTAAACTGAAATGTGAAGTTTTCTGCAAAGGATCTTTGTAAGGAAACCATGATCAAGGGCCACTAAACTTTCTGGTCTTAGATTTTTATTTATTTATGTATTTATTTTAAGATAGGACAGTTTATCTCATTGGTTTCAGCCCAAGTTAGGGACTTAAAGGGTAAAAGCAAAAAAAAAAAAAGCACATACTTAGGACTCAAAAAAGAAAGGAGGTGACTTCAATTTCATAATGCCTTTTATAACTTGGGTTTATAACTTCAGTAACTTTAATGATTTGCATCTGAAACAGCTGTTCTTATCCCTTTTTTTTCAGAAAGAAGTTTAGCTTTCTTGCTTCTCTAGGCCCTGTGCTGTCCGGAATATCGTATGGAAATATTAGTTTTGGCGCCTCCGCGGGTCCTGCTCTCGGAGCTGTCTGTGGGTGCGCTCAGTGCGCACGTGCTCCCTGCCCGCGCGGGCGCTCGCTCCCTCTTTCTCTTCATGAATTTATTCCATCCAGGAACTCTCTGGGCCACCAGAAGTGCTGCTAAACCACTATTAGTCTGCAAGCTTATATTTCAGTGTAAGTTGTAATATAGCAAAGTATTTAAATACCGTCCGTGAGTCTTTGAAGCTGCAATTTTGCTTTCGGGAATTGGCCCTGATCATCTCCCAGAGCTCCTGCTTTGTGCTCTGGGGATGCACTTGTCGGTGTAGTAGTGACCAGACTGGTGATTGGGAGGGAAATAACTCGGTGAGCTGAGGAGGTGGAAGTCCTGGAGGGATCCCGGCCTCTCCATATGAGCTGGTGCACATCAGCTGCTGGGAACAACGTGGTGAGTGGTGTTGCTAGTGGTGAATGATGCCTCTGAGTAAGCACGGAGCTGAACAAGGAGAGAATTTCCTTCTGAGACGATGCATTTCCTCAAAATAAATACATTTCATGGAAAAAATGCTCAGGAACAGGATTGGTTTTTGGTCCCAGCAGCTGAGGAGAGAGTGGTTATGGCTCTGTGGGAGGCCAGGGCAAGGATGTACCTACAGTTACTGGTTTCTTAGGTTTAAAGGAAAAAGGTGTCTTCAAGATCTGGCCTGTCTGGACAGTAGATAAACTGAATAATGTGAGTTTTTCAAAAGTTTGTGTGTCTTTGTTATTGGTTTGGAGGCAAGTGATGTGGTTCCTGTTAAATATTTCACATTCTTCAGCTCTCCAGTTGTATAACCTTTTCTTATCTGTCTTGCAGTTAACCTGCCCGCTAACTTGTAGGAGATACTCCTACCACAAAAACACATTGAAGATGAGTAGGTGAAGAGAAACAAGATCAAGGCCTATTAAAATATTTTCCTGCTTACCTTGTGTAAATAACTTGCCATTAAAAAAATAAATAAAAAGAAGTTTGTAATGAGATTCTGTAGAGAACTCATTTTAGTGAAGGGTTGTTTTCGTCTGTATCTGGTGTTTGTTTTTTGTTTCCCCCCTCCCTGTTTTTCCTTTTTTTTTTTTTTTTGCATGGGGAGAAGGCCTTTCTCAAAGGAAAAATTTAAAAAGAATTTAAACACATGCACATCTGTGTAGTGCTAATACTAGTTCAAGACTTTAGTTATTTTTTTCTTCAATCTTCAGGTGGTGTTTTGAAAACTGGAAAGCTCTGTGCAAACTTCAGCAGTGCTCGCTACATTATTTTTTATTTTTAAAGTCAGATCTGCCACTTATTGAAGGTAGGAAAAAAAAAAAAAAAAGAAAGATGCCTTCATAGTACCTGGCATCCCGTGCTGGACACGGAGCTCAGCAGCAGTGGGCAGGGAGGAGGCGGGGCGGGGGAGCTTCCCTGCTGATTGAGGGCGACTTTCCAAGATTTCCATGCAGATCCTGTTTGTGGGGAGTAGTCGTACGGACTAGCAGTCGCTAGGCTGTCGGTCCTTCCCCAAAGCTGGTAAAGAATAGCAGGCTTTTTAGTTGTGTGGTGTGATTTGGGTATGTGTTCTGGCCGTCTGCAGCTGATAAAGGCCATGTTAGCACTTCCCTCTGAGGAGCCAGAGTCCTACAGCTTTGGTGATGCCTTCCCACAAGGCAGCTCAAGGATTTTTTTTTTTCTTTCTTTCCCTTCTTTAAGCCAATATCTTAATTGAATCTTGTATTTTCCTTTCGTTAAAGAAAACTTAGGGCAAATGTCTGTTCATTAATTAATATTACAAAAGTTGCAGCAAGGGAGCTTTGTATGTGTGTTAAGAAGAATGTGCTCMCAGCTGTATCAATTTGTCATTTTTAACCAGCAGCCTTTCCAGAGAGAATTAACTTACCAAGGAACTCAGCGTGTGATCATGGGGAAGAGTTCCCAGTGCAGTGACAGGGAAGTGCAATGTCCTGAGTGCAGCAACAGGGATGAGGAGGCAGAGCATCCGTCCGTCCGTAGCCACCTTCTGGTTGCTCTCCAGTGTCTGCCCAGTGCTGTCCAAGCTCGTGCAGTGACGACTTGTTTATTGTAGAGAATCAAGGGTTGTTTCTACTTACTACAACCTGCCACAGTCTCCTGGCAGCGCGATGAGGTATCTGAGCCTTTCAGGAAAGTGTTTGCTTAGAACATTGCAACGGGGATATGAAAAGGAGCTCTTTCTTCTTGAGTCCCAAGGCTTTTTCTGTCACTGTGCCACTGCTTTTGATTGACCTTTTCAGACAAGGATTTCTGACTCTATTTTTAACAAGTTTTCTCATTCGAAAGGCAACAATACTTCTAAAACTTAATTGACATCTTTATGGTATTAGACTTACAAAGTGATAGAATTGCTTACCCTCAGGATACAAGCTAATACAGTCTCTTACTGATAGGACATACTGTGAATATCAATATCATTTAAGAAAAAAAAATGAAGCTGCGGCCTTGATGCACAGTGTAGAGAACAGACTTAAAAATGAGGCTCCAGTTGAAAAAAGCTGAACAGTGAACTGAAACAGTGTCATTCCAGGTGAGCATGGCTTGCAATAAAAGCCTGGTTTATTCATGGAGTAGTACTGAAGCAATGGGAAAAGAACAGAGCAGAACTGGAGAAGGTGCCAAAGTTTAGCAAGGCTGACCAAAGAGATGGAAGCTCTTCCTTTGAAGAATGCCTGAAATACTGCGCTGAGCTGCAGAGTATGGAGGTCTGTAAGATTATAGATAGCAGAAAAGAGGTGAGAAGGGAGCAGTTGTTTGCTCTACACCCCAGTACAAGTCCGAGCAGTGGGAACTCTCCAACACAGGAGCTGGCATGAGGTGCAAGACACAGTCAAGGAAATTAACTGGGAAATCTTGTAGAAAGTGCAGCTCCGGACGGTATGGATCCTAAGTTTGCATTTGCCAGAGAGCAATCTGCAGTCACGTCTTCCAGCTGACCCAGTTCAGCTGCTCTTGCATGCCTCAGACAGCCCTCATGATTAAATACTCTTTATTGACAGTAAATCAGAAGAATGTTGTTGTGTTAATCACTGATACGAGTGCTGGTGCAGATCTTTAGCCAGGGTGCACAGGGTGCGTGTAGCTGGTTTCACTGAAGCTCTATAGACCCTGAGTGTGCACGAAACATTTCTGTGTGGAAAGACTCAATACTGGCCCTTGTAGTAATGCTTTGGTGTTAATTTGTTATGAAAATAAATTCTGTAAACATGAAAAAGCTACTGATCTACCTAAGTGTTACTGCACGCAGAGATGTTACGACATAACAAGCAGAAATTACAAGATCTTTAGATACTGCCTGCTGGTTAACTACTCACTGGAGTTCGTGTAGCTGAGCTAATCAGCTCTCTACACGGGCTCTTAAAGGTAAGATATAAGATGGTACTTGGCAAAGAGGTTCTAAATCTGAATTGGTTTTTAGCTTGTAAATGAAATGGAAGTGTTAAACTTGTACCTGCTGCCAGCGATCTTAAATATTTTTAGAGCTGGTTAGAGATGAACTTTAGGTGATATAAACTAGGGGAAGGTTTCAACAGTCTAATGGATGCACTGATTACATCTTTGGAAAAAGAAAAGTTTATATTCTCTTCCCTTGTCCCTTCCTTCCTAAAAGACATGACTGTTCTATCTCAGCACATGCACATTTGAAGAATTATCCTATTCGACTCAAAATCACAGTACTTGGATTAGGAAACAGCTATCCTTGCATATTGTTCCCTCAAGAAGCAAATTATTTGGAAATGTAACAAGTGGTATATAAATATAATAGAACTTTAGTCATCAGTCTTACCACTTATTTATCCCAGATTAATGATTCGATTTTGTTTTAACCAGAGAAAGTGTAGGAATTGCATGGAACAGGAAGCTTGAAGGAAAGTTTATTTATTTTTGTTTTTCACCCAATCCCAAGCAATGTCAACTCTGAAAATAATTTTGCTTCCTTGCATTCCCTACGGTCCATAGCAGATGTCAGAATTTTGCCTTGCAAAATGCCTAGCTTACACCAAGGCCAAAAGGCAGTGACTTTCCTCACTGTTACTAATGCTACGTCACTGTAATCCGCATGCATAAGACTCTGCCTTGCTTTGGAGAACAGCAACTTGCTGCTAGAAGAGCCTGAGTATGTAAGGTTTGTTTTTTTGGAATCAATATTATCTTTTTTTATTAAAGGAGAAAGCCTATGTTGTTTCTTTTCAGTTACTTTGAAGAGTGGAAATACGGATTTCCTGGATGACACAAAATGTTTGGTGTTTTTTTTTTTTTTTTTGCTCTTTGACTAGTATTTGCTGGATAGACACATGGAGTGTCTCAGTAGATAGGAATCTGTTCCCGATTCCAGATTCGCTGAACGTACCTCTGGAATATCTTAAAATAGCTCTCCATGCTATAGAGAGAACTGGGCTAGTAAAAGCTCCTTGATGTAACCTCAGGATTCCCAGGCTAGAAATTATTTACATTTAATTATTTCTCATTTGCATTGGGAGGAACAAGTTTAGGAATCAATATAAAGTAATACTAGGAACCCAAATTCTTATTTGGCCTAGTAAACTAAGAGTAATATAAGAGAACAGAGTAACAAGAATATTGGAAATTGCCAATTCATGAATTGGATGTGTTCACTTAAGCTGTTTATCACTGGGAATTCGGTTGTGTAGCCTTTGGCCAGCACTGTGTGACTTGAATCCTAGCAGGAATGCACCCACATTTTTAAAGGCTTTTGACCACCTTTTTGCATCATGTATCCTTTTTTTGAAGAGAGAAATAAGAAAATATTGAACTTGAGAATAACCAAGTGAATATCCAACGTTGTTGAAAAGGGTTTGCCATGCTTTCCCAATTTCCAGGCTCGTTTTATTTAGACTGTTTCGTGACTACTATTTTACCCCAAAAGATGTCAGTTGAAGTTGAAAAACAATTGAAAAATTGTTTGGCAGAGAAGTCGGCAGCCAGGGTTTTGGCACACTCCTCAGCTTTCCAAGCCAGGCTGCTGAGAGCAAAAACATGAGCCAAAAGCCTCAATGCAAAATGGTTTCACTTCAGAAAGAATACATCTTTCTGTAGAATTAGTTGAGATTTCTTCTGCCTAAACAAAGAACACTTGAAGAATATTTATATATGAGAACAGGCTCTGTTTTCTTTACAGGCTAATTAGTGGTTGTAATTACTTATGCCTGTGTTTTAAGCCATGTGATGGCACTTTCACATTAAAAAATCATTAATTAGGGGGGTGTAGCTGCATTTGTTTCTCGTTTTCACTCCCTGCAAGAACGAGGTCGACACATGGATAAGGAGTTAAGGAAGTGGCACAGAACAGCAGCCTGTCTTGAATGGGGTGCCTGGAGGAGGGGAAACCTAGAGGGCCTTGCATATCTTCTCCTATAATGTATATAGTGTTTCTGCTTTTCATATACTTTTGTGTATATTTAGTGTTTCTGCACATGTGCAAAGATTCATCTTTTCTTGAAGGTAAGAATGATTTCCACTACCTATTAATTTGTATGCAGTTTCGTTAGAAGCTTTTATCATAACCAGTAATAAAGGCACTCTATATGCTGCATTGAATTTGGAATTTAAGACTTGAGATGGTTAGAAGAAGAACTCGGCAGTTGAAATTTGTAGTTTATTTGGGTTTTGTACGCTTTCTTCCTTTTTTCTTGCTTCTGTGTTGGCATGGGTGTCCGTGAAGCACTTGTTATTAAATCATTTGAAATGGAGCTATGGAGGACTGAGTGCAGCATCTCTTTTTGGGTTTTATAAAAACAAACACATTGGTTTAGACTTTAGCAGACAAGCAGAGACACTTTCTAAAGCAACTTCAACTGAGTATTTGCTTTTAGTTAGAAATCTACACACTTCCCAACTTCTCACATGCTACGTAGTCTCTAAATTCCTAGGCTCTTCTGCTGTGTAGACCCCAAGGGCAGAGGCAAGGCGTGATGAACCGCGCCAGGTAGCGAAGCGCCCGGTTGCCCCACAGCAAAGAGAGCGGCCTCCGCCAGTGCCCAGCAAGGACAGGGCTCCGGGGGATGGAGCACGCGATGGGAACCTGCATCACACACCCATCGCCTCTTACACACGGTGCTCAAACACCCCGTGCGCGATGGAGTCTCTGGTGCGTGATCCTCACTAGCAGTTGTGTGTTCTGTGTTGGTTTGATGAGGGGCAGCTTGTTGTTTTCCTCTTTTGCTCTTTAGATCTGTTTTCTTTAGACATTTATACTGACCTGTAAGGATGCTGAAAAATGGTACCATCTTTTATTTTGTTTTATTTTAGCTTTTATGTAGTAGAGCTGTAAATATTACCTATAGGTAGAGCAGGAAGAGCAAGAACCTCATTGAATTTGGATATTCTGCTGTTACAACTTGTGCTAGCTGAATTTTTTTGGTGGTCCGCAGTTGTTGCGGTGTTTGCTACAGTCAGTGGTAGCTTAAGTTATATTTCAAATACTGCTTTGTAATGAGGAGGAGAAAAGCCTAAAATGAGAAGCATGGAACTTTGTAGAAAAGGTACCTGTTGATAGACTTCCTTTTGCTTATTTGAGAGAATCTCTTCTGTTAGTTACTTAACACATGTGTTGATTGGAGGGAATTCTGTTTTTCCATTTTGCCCATCTCTTCATAACTGCTGCCTTGTTATGCCATTAGGGTAACTTTTTATTGTTAATTTGCTTTTTTTTGCTTTGTTTTTCTGGAAATAAGCTAATGGAGAATGTCATAGATTGTACTTTGACTTGTATGTAAGGGATATGTGACACGGTGTGGGGTGTCTGTGCTTGTTTGTTGGGTTTGTGGGTGTGTTTTTGGCTTGGCTGAACCACACTTGTCTTTCAGCCTTTAGTTCAAGCTAGTGTCGCTTCCCAGTAGCAAATGCAGGTCGCTTTAGCCAAAAACAGAGCCTGGCCTGAAAGGGCCTCGTGTGGGTGCAGTTGCTGTCCCGCAGCTGTGTCTCATCCCTCCAGTTCCCCTCTTGGTGTCACATTCCTCGGGACATGTAAGGCCCTGTTTTGCCTCGGAGCTGGTGCCGCCCGGGACAGGTCAGCCAAGGAGGCCCCTCAGAACCACTGACTTGAGCAGTGTTGTCTTTGGGTTTGATGAGCAGCCAAAGGAAGGCCAGGCTAAAACGTTATAAATGGGGGGCAGGCGGGAGAGGGAGGCACTTTTCTCCATGTGGCCATGTGCTTGTAATTCTCACCTGATGAGGGTCCATACAAGCAAGAGGGTAACAGGTGAAAGGAGCTGTCTGAGAGGTGCATTATGGAAAGCCTCAAAAATGAACTCCTGTAGGTATTAAAGGATCCACTGCTCAGTCAAGTGTCCTTTTTGTGTGGATCCTCTGAGGCCTGAAGGGACGTGTGGGTGTTTTTTCAAGCTCTTGCACACTTCTGCGCCCATCCCCGGCCACGCTACAGCACTGCACTGCCCCATCCTGTGTCCTGGTGCATCCAACATACAACTGTTGGAGTTTGCAAGTGAAAGCACCAGAGGAAGCTTCTCATCCTATGGAACAGGATACTGAGAAGTGCTTAGCAGTTAAGCCTGCAGCTTTCTTTTAGAAATGTGTTGAGGTATAGTCATGGTGGCAGTACCCTGCCCCTGTATGAAAGGCTTTGATCTTTTATCTAACTCTGCTGACATCTTTTACAAGATTTCTTGAAGTACCATCAGTGCACATGGTGGGTGGTGGTGAAATGTGTTGCTCTTGTCCTCCTGGCTGCAGGAGTTTAGAGGGGGAAAGGAACAGCAAGTAAAATCCATGAAGGCTGCAGAGGACGGGCATGAGGCGGGTGGAGAGGCTTGGTGGGCCCAGTGCACAGCATCTGGGCACTGAGCTTTTCCAAGGAGTTGCGGGCCTGCCTGCACCAAAAGGTTAGTCCAGGTGCTCACTTTGTTTTCCAAAGTAACGAGTTTTTCCTGAACAAATGTTATCCATCCTGTGTACAAAACTGCGGCACCTGTTTGATTTGACATCATGAAGTAGCAGCAAGAGGTTCCAAAACTTCTCCTATAGCTTGCATGGTTTTCTTTTTGCTAAATGTATGATCAGCTAATAAAACCTGGGCCTGAGCTTGAGAAAAACTATGTGAAACATTTGCTTGCCCTCAGTGAAACAAGCAGAACACTCCTGAGCCAAGTTGCATGTGTTGCTTGAAGTCCAACACTATTGCAGCTGTTCTGAATTAAGCAAAGCAGTGTTGACCATCAAGGCTAAAGTGAGTTTTATTTTTGATATTATGAGTACATGACGCAACTCCCGTATGTGTGATCATAGCTTTTAGGTGGAGGTCTGGGTGATGAATTTATAGTTTACAGCAGCTAATTTGGGACCTAGTCTTTCAAGTGGGAGAGCTATGTGTAGTCAAATAGGTAATGGTAGTAAAATGGTACCTTTGCTGCCTGTGTCGCTTTGATTCAGCCACAGTGTCCCTTAATCTTTGCACTGTTTTGTTTCGCCTCTCGCTTGAAACACATGAGTAATGCTGGGGTGGAGGCCTCTTGGCACTGAATTATCTTAATCTATAAATGCACAAGGGCCCGTGCAGAAGGAAAAAGTAAACATCCTTTCATATGCCACCACTTAGCAGGAGTGTGTTCTTCCTAGCTGAGCTATGAACTTTATGGCTGGTGTGGTCAACAGGAAAAACTTGTTTTAGGCCTCCAGGCAAGTATCTGATGACTGTTGCAAAGCTCTTTTTTAACATAAAAAAAAAAAATCGTTTGGGATTAGGGAAGCTAATGATAGTGTCCCTCTTTGCTTCCTGAGGAAATAATGTGTTACTCTGGTGTGCAAGAAGGAATGAGTGAAAATGGGTCTGCTTTGTAAACAGGCTTTGCATAACTGGATTTTGCAGTTCTGCAGGGAAAAAAAAGTACTACAGCAAAAGGAACATTAAAGGAACATTAAATTTTATTTATTTATTTTGGAGCAAGGTACTATTTGTTACTGGAAGTAGTTTAAGTGCATCTGTGTTTTGACTTTTAACATGGAAAAGGGTACCCATTTTCCGCAGTGGTACCCAAGAGAGAAAAAATGAAGTTAAATGGATTGCATAACATGGGGACAAAAGGTGCAGAAGGAAAGCATGTGACTCAATATAGTGCTCATAATGTCATTCAGCTTAAAATGTCTTGAGATTTGGGGTTCCTCATGGGGGTGCTTCAAGGGATGATATGATGTCTCCCGAAATGTGAATGCTTTCCTTCAAAGGAAGCAGACTTGCTCGTGGGATTGTGTGGATGTTGCCAGCCCGGGTGATGCTCTGCCTTGGCTCCCAGCACGTACTGCAAATAGCAGCTTGGAGGCACCAGGCTGCTTCAGGGCCCGTGTCATGTGCCCCCCAATTCCCAAACAATCCTGAAGAATTCCAGACTTGGCTTCTTAAACTGTTTTGCTTGAAGTCATTAGTAAGTAGTGCTGGCTTTACTGATGGCTACCGATGAAATGACGTTTGAGCTCCCTAGATAACGCAGTGGTGAGGCTCCGAAAGTGCTGGGCAGCTCTGCACTACCTGGAGTCCAGAAGTGTGCTGGGTAGGAAAGGGCCAAAGGCAGAAGGTGCTTCCTTTGGAAAACCACACACGGTTCAGAGGAGCGGTGGGAGAGGGCGCTTGGGAGCCTCAGCTAGCCAAGTGTTTCCATTTCCCCAAGTATCCCTTATAAAGGGAGATGGAAGTTTCTCAGGACAGGTGTCAGGCAAACCCGCTTCATGTGCGGGTTCTTGTTCATTTGTGTTTTGTGACTGAGCTCACCTGCCAGCTTAACTAATTACCTGCAGATCCTTATCAGCTTTTAAAGGTGGTAGCTTTTACATGTGGAATTACTGAAGTGCCTGCAGTTTTTCCTTCTCAAAAACATCTTAAAGATAGAATTTTTGGTTCTGCTGCAATTCAAATGCTAAAGATTTATTAAATCCTTTTTATTTTGAAGATGGCCTGATAGCCTGCTTTATACACTGGCTGTTTGTTGCATTTATAACATGTGTATCTTTCCATCTACCTTCTAAAGAATATCTTAAAGCTTTCTGTCAGTCAAAGTAGTTTATAAATGAGACCAAAATGCTGAAGTTGGTGCCTGAGGTGCACCTTGGATGCAAGTGGAAGGTTTAGCTTGCAGCCCCATGAAAAAGTCGTTCACGTCTTGCCCAGAGTCAGGACAGTCACTCTTGGGCCTTCTCAGCTGTGCCAAAGGGTACTTGGTATCAAGGTGTCTTGTGGAATAATAGGAAAGTGAAGCTTAGTAGGCACTTTTCTGTAGATTTTTGGTGACTTTTACAAGAACCAAGTTTTCTTTTAAAAAATAAAAATAGGACTTTTTTGTGTGTGTTTGTTGCCTTGCCATCTGGTTACACCTTAAGAATCCCTTCCTTTGCAGATGAACTTGTCAGCTCATTGGCAGCAAGCAGTTAATCTGCATCCTTATTTTCCCTGCCCACTGGATGGGAAAACTTCTCCCTTTCATAGCCCTTCCCTGGCCTGTAACCAGACCTGGAAACAGGAAAAATATGGAACTAAAAGTGAATTGTGGCCCCTTTTGAGCTTTCATCAGCTTTGTATAGGCTTCACTTGCAGGAAGAAAACGCATCTTTGTGCAAAGCTTTTGGAGGCAGCGCTGGAGCAAATTTGCTGCTGTAGATGGAAGCAGCCAAGAGAGGATGTGGGCTAAAAGCAACTTTTTAAATGTGTAATGATGATATTCAGCTAAAATATCCACAATAAAGCAAAATATTCTGTCATTTGCTTGCCTTCAAACCTTCTTGTAAGACAACATGATGTTTCCTAATCTAAAAATAGACTGGCTGCTGGCATATTTAAATTCAGCTTCCTGCAGAAGTGTGAATGGGTTATTCTGTGTGTGGCTGTTTTGGGTTTTTTATTTATTTTTTTTCCACTTTTGTTTTAAGAACTAAAATTCCCATGCAAGTTTGGCCAGCTCCCTCTGTTGGAAACTTGGAGGTTTTCTGTTCTGGGCTGGGACTTGAGGTTTAGAGTCCCTGGAAGCTGAAGCTCCAATTTCCTCGTGTGTCCCATGGAGAGTTTGTTACCTCTAGGACATTGAGCTCTGCAAACCCTCTGCTGTGCACCTGTATGGAGCTGAGCAAAGCAGTCAGGAGCTGGAGTTTCCCATTTCCTGCTGCTCTGTACCCGGTGCTCAGTTCATGGAATTTGTCTGGCCTCAAGTATTCTAAAGCAAAACCAAACCACACAGAAAGATGTAGGGGGAACCATGAGGTCACTGGCACCATATCTTTTACTCTATAGAGCTGCTTCTCTTTGTATCTTCTACCTGCTAGTAGCATAGCAGTCTGTTAAAGAGCATGTTATGCTCTTTAAATTTTACACAAAATTTTATAGTATCCTTGTTCCCTGCTTAGCTGCAAGAAATATGCAGTGGTCCAGATAAAATAATAAAGTTCTCATGAGTTTCCTGGCTTAATTTTTCTTCTTCAAAAGTTTTCTTTGTATTGAGATTGTCCAGAATTAAGTATTTCATGAGGTTATGAGATAGACAAATTAGAAAATCTATATTTCAGCTAACTTTTTCAGCAAGTTACGAGTTTTGAAATGGCAATGCCAATTAAAGCAACAGACTAGGTTGTCCAACTTCTTAACTTGTTGATGGGCAAAAACTTTTTTGTTCCCTGATTGGTGGCTCATGGAGGCCTGGTCAGTGAACTTGACATATATATTAAGCACTCATTAGCCAGAATCCATAAATGCTACATAGATTGTAACTGGATGCACATGTTTTCTTTGAGTACTTAATGCAGAAATGGAAAAGTAATCCATTACCTTAAGTATACATAAGCACATAAATATTGCATGCAAGTTTTAACTATAGCTTTAATAGCAAAATAGCAGTTATAGCACAGAGCTGCAAAAAAAAATGAAATATGTAGGAAATGATTTTGTTTGTGCCGATATAAGTTACTAAAATGTATCTTGTTTAAATATGAATGTGCTCACAAAACATAACCTAAACAAAAGCGGTGCATTTAAGCAGAGATGCAGACACAGGACGTGGCATGCGCCCAAGCCCTGTGGACTGAGAGAAGGGAGAGCTGAATTATTGCAGAGTGGTCAGTTCAGAGATGAAATGAGCCCTGGTACAAGTTACAGCTGCCGCAATCACTAATAGGAGTTTGCAGTGTCTCCTTAGGAGTTCTTTATGTCAAGTAGAATCACTCAGCTGACTGGTGTTGGGGAGCACTGATGGGCTCCTGTGCCTTGTCCTATATAACTGGAAAACTTTTTTAAATGTGAGATGATGACCCAGCAAATACACTGCACATCTTCTGAACAGTAGGTTATTGAACCTGTTTGTTCCTGTGCTTGAAGCTTTTGCTTTTGCTCTTGAGCAAGTAGCTCTGGTTGCCACTTGGACTACACACAAGTGAAATAGATCTGGAAGGAAACTACTGCCGTTGTGTTATGGCCCAAATACTAACTTTTCATCTTGCTCTGGTACTGTGTGTTTTGTGCTAAGTATTTTGTCTGCAAGTTGTCCTGTTACGTTTTGGATTTGGTAACTGCTTTAATGTGAGAAGGGTACAATATTTCACACTCAGCAGAAGTCCAGAAAGGGTACACTAGCTTAAAAATAAACTATATTGCTAAATTCTTGCCTAGTTATGTAACCACAAGACTTGAGTCTAGGTAGCCTTGTTAAACGTGTGGATACCTGTCTGTGGTCACGTCTGCACAGTGACTGGAAGAGGTATTTCGGGTCCAGTGATAGGAGCTTAACTGTGGAGAATTCACTGGAATAGGAGCTCCTCAGCCTTGTGTGACAGCACTGCCTCCCCTGGGGACAAGAAGGTAAATAGGGTTTTGTGACAATAAGGGAGTAGTTTATGTGGGGAGGTAACTCCAGAATGTTCATTCTTTCTCCAATAAAACAGATAATCCCAATAAAACAGAAATCCCAGCTTTTTGTTAACCTGATTCTTCTTGAATCAACTTTTCTTGATTAGTGGAGTTGCGCACCTGGAAGCGCCTCTGCTGGAAGGACCGGCCTAGCTGTGTGTCTCGCTGTTAAGGAACCACCTCTGGTTTCTTATGGAAATTCTGAACAGCTATAAGCTTAAAGTGTGTAGCCACCTTGAGTTGCCAGGGTGCTGGAACTCCAAGTAATTTCCTTGGATGTTAGAATGCTCCTTGGGTGTCGTCTTTGCTTTTAAGCAGTCACTATTAAGGAGATGGCTCCAAGGGAGAGGAATGAGGAGCTATTCCAGAATGTCTAACGTGACGGCATCAGGAAACGAACCCCAGGTACCCGCAGGTCCGTTTGGGTGCCGTCGACGCTGTTAACGCAGCACCGGGCTCCGATGACACCGCGCCCGAGTGGCGAAGCCCCCTGGGACGCTGCCTCCCCAGCCCTGCCAAACGGATCGACTCTTGGAGAGACGAACGTGGAGTTCAGGAGGCTGCCAAGAACGTCCTCACGCCACCTCAGTCGCACCCTTAGCCCTTCCCTGTGCGCAACCGGCTGCTTGCTTTCTTCCTTCACAGGGCGGGATCCTTTTACCATCTTCTTTGATATGCATGTCAGTTTAGGCCCGTGTGTCCCTCTGTCACCTCAGGGCCAGGAGATCCCGGGTCTGGCCACATACGCCCCTTGAGAAGGACTTGAAGCGTCTTCCCGAAAGTCGGGATCTCGCTGGGATGGTTTTCTGTGAGTGAGCGGTGACTCTTGGCCTTGGCTCCCCCGTGTGGGACTGAGCGGAGCTGCGCGGGCCCCTTGTGCTCCCAGCTCCAGGCTGGGAATGACACAGGTTAGGCTGGATTTTTAGCAGAAGAAAACTGCTCTGTTCTGACTTCTAGCACTTGCTAACCATTGCGTGTTGCTCTCGGAAGCAGGAGGGCTGGAAAAGCCTCTGGAGTGTTGCCTCTTAATGCTTAAGTAGTAATAACTCAGAAGAGTAGTTTAGAAGTAGTCTGTAAATGAATTTGTACTGAATTTCTCTTAAATTTTTAATCCTGCCAATTTTTCTGACATCTTAACTGCACAGCATATAAATACTCTGGAGGGGAGGAGTGGAAAAGTGGCTCAATAATTAACCTTGGGGCTCACTGGCTTTATTTTATTTTTTTACCTTATTTATGTATTTTCTGCCAAGTGGCCTCCTACTTTAAAACAGTGGCATTTAATTTTGAACAACCTGACGTAAAATCTGCTCCTTTCCTATTGTCCCACTGGGATTGCACCTGTGGGAGCTATTGCATGTGGGGAGCACAACCTCAACGCAAAGGTGCAGCCCTGGCATCTCTCGAGAGCTTGCATCTTGTTTCTCAAAGTAATCATTAAAATATAACCAAATGTGACACTTAACTCCACGTGGCCAAACCTAGACTTGATTTGTACTTCTGTTTTTTTTTTAATGCCTGAAATGGACTGTGTGGCTGCTTGAGCTCGAGATATTTTTGCTGGAAAAAAGAACTGCTGCCTGGAGAGAACTCTTTGCCTCCATTTAGTTAGGGTTAATGCTCTTTCCAGTTATTAGTGAACTATCATCATAGCAGTGAAACTGCTAATGCTTTTACAAAATAAACATTGCCTGACAGCTTTGGTTTAGAAAGACGTGATTATTTTTCAACTTAATCACCGAAAATGTAATGATTTGCTTCTACCAGCTACATCATTTAGATGTTAAAAATGCTCTTTGCTTGAACTTCATACTACGATCCAACAGAACAACGATCTTGACAGTAAAAGGTGACCTTTTCATAGCGTGTCCTACTGCTCAAAACCCGGTACCTGATGGGCAAAGTTGAAGTGAAGTTGCATCTCTTTTCCCTGGTGCTCTGTACAGGAGAGCAATGGGTGCTTATTTACTCTTACTAGAAATAGAAAGCACATGCGTTTCAGCAAGGTTTTACACAATTACCTTTAGAAACTCTTTAAATTTTTTTGGATAGCTGAAATGCTGTACGTTATACACTACTGTCCAGGTGAAATTTTCTAGTTAGTTGAGAACACAGGATTTTATTGCCATATTTGCAACATTTTACGCAAATCGTGGGTTTACTTAATTGCAGATAATTTGGAAACATCATGAGAACAGCAGTAAGAACTGACAGCTAAAGGAAACTTTTTAACCTTGTCACGTTGCTGCAGTCTGTGTAGTTACAATCACTATGTTTATGGCCTGCTGCTTGGTCTATTGCTCTACCAGTTCAGTAGGTTGAACCATGGATAAATTGTCTCACTTGAGACTGTAGGTAGTGCCTGTAAAGTGTCTGCAGATCAGTCTTTGTCAGCAGTTTGTACAACTTAAGTAATTTTTCTGGGTAATTCAGGCAGACGTACTCAGTGATGTGTCAGCCCTGGAAAGGTTGGCCTGCCCCGAAGTTCTGCTTGGACCTGCACATTGACAGCCCCTCACACTAGTACGACAAGTGGGATAGAGTGCTTTGAGTTAGGAATTCCTAAGGACTTAGTGCTGTAGCTTCAGTTACCCTGAAAGTTGTTTCAGAGATGGTGTCTGGGCTGCCGCTTGTAGTATAGACATTGCTGGTTGGGCTTCCAAGGCCTTAGCTGACCTGCAGAAAGAAGGTCAGCCACAGCAAAATAAACCTTGACGTGTTTTCAGAGCTGCCCTCTTGATGCCTCGGCGCTTTGTGTGCGCCACAGGACTCTGTCTGCAATCTCCCTGGTGTTTCCTGCTCTTGCTGCTTCACCTGTGTTACTTCAAGTACCACTTTGAGCACAGCTCCCTCATTCCTTCCTTACAGTCTGTAATTGGCTTTTATTGCTTCCTGCACAATTTTAAATGCTTCTGTATTTTTTAAAAAAGATTGCTCTGTGTTTTGCAAGGCAGAACTGCAAATCAAATCAACTCATTCATGTAGTTTCTCTAGCTTGATATCAGATGCTGCCAAAAAGTGCTGTTAACTCAAGGAGCTTTTGATGCAGGTTTCTCAGTTTATGCATCTCTTCTTCCTGTTCACCAGCAGGTACCAAGGATGAGAGGTATAATCTAAAAATGTAGGACTCTGAGCTGCTGCCAGAGTGACACTACTTTAGGTGATAAATTTACTTCAAGAGATGTCAGCTAGTATGTTAAATCACATAACTTCGCTACAGCAGCTGTCTAGAAACTGTAGATCTCAGTGTCTTTAACAGCTGCGACTATAATATCCTTTTAAAATCAGGGATTCTTTACTAAACTGATTTTCAGTGTTAAGTGCAGTGTGAGATTGTGTTACTGCTCTAGGAATGCCCTGAGCCCTTCGGGTTCGGGAGGTGATGGATGAATCTCTTCACATCAGCATCAGAATCCCGTCGGCTTGGGGCTGCTCTCCGCTATTTGCTCTTTAGATCCCTGTGGCCTCTTGAGTAGCTCTGTATTTAACAGGAGCAAAAGACAAAAATAAAACAAACAAAAAACCTCTTCCCCTGTTGTCTAAATGGGCTCAGATAGACTTTTGAAATAGAAATGATGCCTTGAAGAAGTTTTTACAACTGTCTTCGAGCAGGATGAGTCTAGTCATGGATTCATTCCAGGTAAAGAGGGGCTTTGTAGCTGACATAAGGGACACTAAAAAGGGAGATTCAAAAGCTGCCCTAACATCAATGAGTAGGGTGAGCTTTTAAAGGGAGCTAAAGATCATGACTGTGGCTGGATTTAGAGACCGTTTCTAAACTAATGTGCAAGGAGTTGTATTCTTACCTGACATGAACTGAGATGCCGTTGGGATGTACTCTAGGAAAGAAACAACATTTAAAATGCAGTTTTATTTCATTCTTTTTTTTTTAACTTCACTAGCATGAAACTTGGAGAGCTTATGTATCTGCTTTTTTAATTTTTAATATTCAATTAGTTTTGAGAGGACAATATAAATAGAATGGAAGCAAAGTAAGAGGAGACAAATGGATATGTGAAGCAGAAGACAGAAGGAGATGTTTGGAAGAAAAAGACAGTTGTAGCTGCATGAGATGAGAAGGAAAGTAAGAAGATAGTATTTTCTTTATTTTTTCTGCGAAGGAAGGAGTAGGTATTTGGGAGAAGAACGACAGGCTTCTCTTTTCATTTCTTGTTGAGAAGTAGGCTAGTAGATGCAGCAGATCTTTTTCTCCTATCTCATTAAGACTAGAAAAATAAAAATAGTATGAGTAAAAGTAAAGAAGTAATATGGGTAAAAGTAGCCCCAAAGTGTTTTAATAGTTGCTTTAGGCTGAGCTAACAGGTAGCTTATCAGCTTCATTTTGTTTCAGACCTTCTGTCTTTGTAACTTTTGAGTTTGAGGCTCCAGGGCAGTGACGTGGGAGGAAGGGCTGGGGCTGCCTCTCTGGAGGTGTCTCCAGGTGATGTCCAGCTGGTGCCTTTATAAAGAATGGGTTGCATGTCCTAATAGCTGGTGACTTCCTCCTTTGGTCCCGTGACTCCGTGTTACGAATTTGATCTATCAACTTGTATTAATTAATAGGAAATCCAGTAAGGATTTAATAGCAAATCCAGGCTTGCTACTGGCACAGTCTTGTGCTCAGCTTATTCCTTTCCTTTTCCACAGTTCTTACCCATCACACAGTTCTTACCTGTTTTCTCACTCCTTCACTTCTCGGGCAAGAGAAGGACAGCAAAGCCTGCAGATGCAATGCACTGCCTTAAATACTTTAGTAGGACCGTTTTATTGGTCTTTTGGGGAGACTTTTGAGCATGCTTCCTTGCTGAAATCACTCCTTTCAGATCATCCTGCATCTGATTTTGACCTCTCTGGTCAACCTGCGTTACCACAGAGGCTAGTGTTAGTGCAACTGATGCTCACGTGCCGTTAAAACCTTCCTCTTCCAAAGTGCTTTTGGCAATAAAGGCTCCCTGGGTGCCTCAGGGTTGATGCTGACTGTCAGATTTCCATGTCTTCTTTTGCTCCCTCTTCATAAAGGAAAATGCAAAAAAATGCAAGCATAGCTACTTAAAATACTGTTGTAAGTAGCCAAGAACTCTCATTTAAGGAAATCGCTGCAGCTGAGGGTGGAAGTTTCTGCTGTAAGGCAGTTACTTGAAGCATGTGCTGGTGGTTTGTAGCTGATCCTTAGGACTAGACTGCATCTGTGTTTGGAATATACCTGTGTACTTATGCCTAGGTATCGACTGTGCAGTATTTGAGGGTAATGCCTGTTTAAACCTCATGTGGTTTATAAAATTCTTTAAGATTTACTTTACAGCTACTTTTGTAAGCTGGTTTTAAAATAGGACAGAAGTAACGTAACAAAAACAAGGAGCTTGTCTGTAGAGGATCTGTATTAATGGGGATTTTGGATCGTCCTCAGTGCAGTTTGTTTGAGCAGGAGGCTATGTAGCAGAATCAAAGAGAATTAGATTCTTGCCATAGAAATGAGAGGATTTCAGGATATACATATTTCCGCTTTCTTCACTAGTTGCCTCAAATATATTAAAAATGCCAAAATGATGGGGAGTTTGTTTGTGTGCTCCTACATTTAAGGAAGATCAAGTGGGCAGAACTAGGATGGAGAAGGACCAAATGACTGTAGCACAAGAAGTCTGAATATGCCCTAGATAACACGCTTGCCGGTAAGATGGGTTTGTATGAGGGAGGATGGATTGGGAGGCACATTATGTCCCACTCAACAGGAGGAGAATGGCATCCAGTGGATGCGGCCTGACTTTGTCTCATTCCCTCCGACCCCAAAGGAAGCTTGTGGGTGACTTGGAAGGTCAGCGAGGAGACCCTGTGGTGAGAGATCCCTTCGTCCGCACAGGAGGAGGCCACGAGGAGCAGAGCTCAAAATGTGCCGAAGGCTTCAGCAAGGGGGAAGGGAGTAACTGCTTCTCTGGGTCTGCGGTAGTTAAGAAACAGGGGGGTTAATCTGGAGCTGGGGAGTTAAGGAGAAAAGGTGTAAATAAAAAGGAAGAAGGTTCCTACTAGTTTGGTATGCCTTGATGGGACAGGCTAGAATCATGACCTGTATTTGTGTATGTTCATGGGGTTAGCATGCCTGCAAATTGTTGCTTTTATTTACTTACTTTCATGTAATGTGGTAGAATCCTTAGAGTATCCTACTCTTGCCTGAATTTATTGGCTGCAAATATGTTGTGTATGAACCTCATTGCTCCCACTGCCAAATGAATGTTATTCCAAGCACCTAGTGAACTTGCTGCACTGTTGCTTTTGAGGGTATTTGTGTATGTGATTTTTTTGTTTTTTTTTCTTACTCTCTTCATTTTGAGTGATTTCTTTACAAATGCATACTACTACTTGGATTTATTTTTATCATTGAGTAAACTCCTATGTTGCATTGAACGATGTGATCTTGTTGTGAATACCGTGTGCTTTGTCTGTACTCCATATTTCTGTATTTCTTTATGTATCTGAATGCGAGTTATTTGAAGTAGAGAATTCTTCACTCTGTGCTTCTCTGTGAAGGAAGGTACTCATCCTCCTTGACTAACACACTTCATTTTTATGTATCCTGAGTGGTTTAAAACTCAAAATACTTGAAGTCCGGGACAAGAGAGAGGTCACACAAGCAGAAGGTGCCCTCCTTTGGGGGCCTGCATCGATGTGCAGTGGTACGTAGGTACTGGAGCAGCTGTGCTGCAGAGCGCGGGCTCAGCAGGCACGAGGAGGGGAGCTGCTGCGATGCACCTTGCTGTGTGACACAGTCAGGAGTCCGTTTGGCCCCGCATGCTGAGGCAAGTGTTTTCAGCATCCTTTCGGGAGCTGCGTTTCTGATTTTCCTTTGTTCACCTGGTTACACGGGTTTTATATGTAAATACGCTTTCTGCAAGGAAATAGATTTTTCGGTTTTTGCGCATTAAAGCTGTTTTTCCAATGAATACATATGTAGCACTAGCTGAGCGCAAATGTAAGGCGCTACCTGCGAAGCCAGAGAGACTCTTTCAGGCTCTTTAGGGTGCTTTCCTGTGTAAGTTCTGCTGCTGTTCCTTGTTGCCAAATTTCATGATGGGAAATGCAGGCAGTTCACCTGAGCCATGCTGTATTCTTCCTGTAGTGTGATGCGGGGGTAGATATTATTCCATGCAGTTTTCAAGTGCACCTCTCACATGCACCATAGCTTTGCCACCTCGGAGAGTCGGTTTGAAGCCTAAAGTGCCGCTGGTCCCCAGTGCTCGCTTGGAAGGGCAGGAATATCCCATATGGTTGTTATTCCTGCTTTGCACAACCCCCATGCCCTGCAATGGAGCTGCATGTGGGCTGGGGAGGGCCAGGGTGGCCGGGTCTCAGTGCTGCAGAGCCCACTGAAGGTGCCGGTGTCTCTCGTTCAGCTCTTCCCAACACCTTTTGCTTGTCCCTGGGACTGCCATGGAGCTGATGCTTCCTGTGATCATGGGGCAGATCTGCAGCTCTTCTCTGAGAGACAGCAGATAATTTAGCCAGAACTTCTTATCTGTGTCTTTCTTTTCCCCGTAAGAATGACTTGGCAGTTAATGTGTGCAGATCTGATTGCTATCGTATGTTCCAGGCTCAGACCATTATAAATATTCTCAGCAACAATCTTCAGTCTGATTTTTGTCTATCTTGTATAATTTGGTATCAGCTGCAAATAAGCTATTTGCATCCCTTATCAGATAGCTTATGAATATGCTGAGTACAATAAGTTCTTAGATTTTGCATCTTTTGACGCCCATTAGTAATACATATAGACTCTGCTTTGTCTCATGACAGTGTGGTTCCTATAAGAGATCTAAATGAAGGACCTTGTGAAAATGTGATTTTTGGCTTTCTGGAGATAAGCCTGTGGATCTGATTAGTATGATTTGATGACAGTAGACTTGCAAGATGAAGCTTTCCCCTACAGAAATAGTCCCTTTGCAGTTTATCGTATACATTTATCATACATATATATTCACACATCTATCAATTGCATTCTTTATTAAAGCATCTGATAATTCACCCCGTACAGCAGCCAAACTTGCAGCTCCTAGCAAGTTTGCATTTCCCAGCATCTGGGAGGACCATTTGTCACCTCCATTCCTCTGATCTGCTTCAGTGAGAGAGATGGATGGCATATGTCGTAGTGCCTTATTTTTCCCTTTTCTCCTTAGAATTATTGAGTAAATGCCAGTTTGACCAGGTGATTTTGTTTCAGTCAATATATATCAGCTCATTAAAGTAAATCTGTTGTGCTGTGCTCTGAGATGATCGCTCAGGTTCCTTTGCCTGTTGAGAAGAGCTCAGGCATTTTTATGGGCAAAGTAGTTTCTCCAGTGTGTAAAGCCTGGCTGACTTTTTTGCTCCAGTTTTATCTCTATGTGCTGTCTTCTCATCCTGGTCTATCACTTTTTTTCAGATTCAGGAAGATTCTTGTTTGATTATTTGGGAAAAATTTACATGAGATGTTGTGCCACACTTTACAGGAGATTGTCGTGATGTACCTAACTAGAATCTTATATTTCTCGTTTCCTTACTTGGGTCCAAGTTGACTTGTTTGGAGGATTTCTTTTCTCATGGGTTTTATTTATTTGATTTTATGTCTTTTATAACTGAACCACAGCTAGGCTGCTGTGTTAAACAGCATCTCTCTTTCTGGCTTAGTATTAGTTGCAATGGAAAAGTTTCTGCTTTCTGATAGATGGCAGCATTTTCCTCTTCCAGAAGGCATTTTCCTCTTGTTACAGAAGCACCACATAAAATTTTATGCAGAGGAGGAGAGAGATGAGACTTATGCAGCTTCCCTTTGAATGTGGGGTGAGCTTTGCAAGGAAAAGGCAGCAGACGCCACGATGCACCTTTCTCTTCTCAGAAGCATCAGCACTGCTTGTTACGAGTGCCTCGAATAACACGCAGCTCGGCTTCTCTGAGGTCTAGTTTCTGTGGTGGCTTTTGGAGGAGACTGAATACTTGGAGTAAGAGGAGAAACCACCCCATTGTAGAATTCTGAATATTACATATTTAAAAGTGATGTACAGCTCAGGCCAGGTTCAAAAGACTGAAGACTAGGTTCTAAATTTGAACATGTCTGGGATTTTTTTCTTCTAGCAAGAAATCCTTCATTAGTACTGCCTTGCTTAATTAATGGAAGAGATTATCCCGACTGCTTAAAGCAGATGGCGTTTCCAGTCTTTCTTCCCATCTTTTTTTGGCTTTTTTTTTCCTTTTCATAAATCTCTTACGAGCAAAGAGTCAGCGTCCGGTCCCATTTTCCTTTTCTATGCGTTGCTATAAGCAAAAGTGCAGCCCATCCCCACTGGGGTGGGAGTAGCATTGGAGAGAGAACTTAATGGGGCACAGACTGGGGTGGCTCAGGAAAAGCAGCCGCGTGCAGGGTGGGAGGGAGCTGCGCAGGAGCTGAACTTGTGCCCTCCTGGAAAGCCGGGGGGCCTGGGGCGCGGTGCTGGACACCAGCGAGGGCTGCAGGGAACGGGGAGCAACGGCGAGCGTTTATCGCTGTTCAAATGCCTGAATACTGTGGGAGGGAGCCAATGTAATTCCTTGCATTACCCAAATGCTGTTTTTATCTCCAAATAAATTTTAAAAAAAATACAGTTAAAATATTTGCTTATTACTCTCTTCCTGTTAACAAAACGCTGTTTGCTGCCTGTCTTACCGAGAATACCCGTACGTCATCAGCGCATGAGCACGTGTGGGAAAACAAATGCCAAGTTGGCTTCTCGGATTGCCAGTTTGGTTAGCAGGAATCTGGCTTTTTATAAGCCGTGAGCTAGCTTAATGGGTAAGACTGTTTAGCCTGCTTGCTTGTTGCCAGCAAGTCACTGCTTTATCACTAGGTAGATCCGATATGAAACTTACCATAGAATTCTTAAGGTTAGAAGGGACCTTTAGAGATCATCTAGTCCAGCCCCCCTGCACACGCAGGGACACCCGCAGCACGGGGCACAGGGCTGCAACCAGGCGGGGTTTGGAGATCTCCAGAGAAAGAGACTCTACAACCTCTCTGGGCAACCTGTTCCAGGGCTCTGTCACCCTCACTGTTAAGAATTTTTTCCTTAAGTTCCTGTGGATCTTTTGGTGCCTCAGCTTGTGGCCGTTTCCTCTAGTCCTGTCGTGTGGCTGGCCACCACTGAAAAGAGGCCGGCCCCTCCTCCTCCTCCCTCCCTTGAGGTATTTATACACACTGATCAGGTCCCCCCTCAGCCTCCTCTTCTCCAGGCTGAACAGGCCCAGCTCTCTCAGCCTTTGCTCATAGGGCAGATGTTCCAGGCCCCTGATCATCCTCGTAGCCCTGTGCTGGACTCTCTCCAGCAGCTCCACATCCCTCTTGTACTGGGGAGCCCAGAACTGGGCACAGTCCCCAGATGTGGCCTCACCAGGGCTGTGTATAGGGGGACGATCACCTCCCTCGACCTGCTGGAGACGCTCTTCTTAATGCACCCCAGGATCCCGTTGGCCTTCTTGGCCACCAGGGCACACTGCTGTCTCATGGTCAACTTGTCGTCCACCATGACACCCAGGTCCCTCTCTGCGGGGCTGCTCTCCAGCAGGTCCACGCCTAATCTGTACTGGTGTCCAGGGTTATTCCTCCCCAAGTGCAGGACCCTGCACTTGCTTGGAGAGATGCGCAGGGTGTTTGGGATCGAGTGTTGGTGATGCCGGTGGGCCTGGGGCTTGTTACTCTTTCTGAATGTCCTGGGTCGGATCCCAGCACCACATTGTGCTCAGTGTTCGTCCCCCTGTACCTCATCTCTCAAAAACCGCCATAGAGCAGGAATGTGTACAAGGGAAGACGACCTGAAAGCCTGGCAGACCTGTGTGGTTTATTAGGTCTGTGCTGCTGTCATTCCTTAGGCACAGAGAGACGTTTAGAAGCAGCTCCTAAGCCCTGTTGTAAGGAGGGAAGTCAGGACTGCCCTGTCCAGCAGGACCCCCAGCCGCAGGTGAGCTCTTACAAAGCAGAACCTGAGAATAAGAGATTTGTAAGTAAGTAGTGGGGGCAGAAACCTCTAAACGTGCTTGTTTATGGCTAGTGCTGGAGCTTGTCTTAAACTGGCAGCAGAAGCCGCAATGTTTTTTAAATAAGCCTCTTAAATGGCATGTGGAAAGCCCTCCTAGCTTTTAATTCCTTTTCAGAGGCACTGTTGCTGAATTAACTAATACAAGTATTAGTCTCCTATAAATACGGCATGCACGATTAGACACTGCTGTTAGCTTGTTAAATTAAACAAGTATCTTGTTGCCAAAAAGTGCCTTATTCCACCCCCTACCCCGTGTTTATTGAGCATTTGAGAAAGCTGCTCTTATTTGTTACAGCAACGTTTGATTATTTATAGTATTACATCCATCTGCTGTGATTTGAGAAACCCAGAGATAAGGGTTAAGACTAAATGCTTAAGTAACTGACTTTTCTTGGGAATAACCTTTAATTTTCTAATCTAGAAATGTGTTCTCAAACTGTAATGGTTCATATTAATATCATGCACTATTTTATCAAATGTGCATAATTTCTTTGGTATCTGCAGGTACATTTGTCACTTTAAGCCCGTGGAGATATGTGCTGCAGCCTTACATATCATGTAACATAAATTTTTCATGTCACCATTTTACTTCTGTGAAAAGGTAGGTGTAGAGAAGCTGTTATTAATATCAAATGAAGGGGCAGGGCAGAGGACACAGCTGCAGGGGTAGCCAGAGCTCTGTGGGTTCTCCCCAAATTCTCTCGAGGAATCGGTAGTTCAGTGAATGGTAAAAGCTGTAGCCTTTATAGAAGAGCCTGTAGTGCCTGGGCTGCAAATGTTAAGTCGTGTCACTGTCCTAATGACACTTGCTTACACGTAGCAAGTTCTTTGGGCCTTAAACCTGCCATAAATCTCTATCCCAGCCTTGTGTGAAGGGCCCCTAAATAGCTACGTGGTAGCTCTCTGGCAGCCTTGCTGCTGCTGTCATCCACTGCAGGAACAGCATGCGAGGCTCAGCTTAATAGATGCAGATTATTTTATGTTTACAAGTTTTAATCCTATCAGAACCTAAGTATTTGGACAGGATTTAGCCTTAAAAAAAAAAAAAAAAAAAGTTGTATTTAAGGGTTAATACTTATTTTTGCATCAGTGCAATTGAAAACATTGAAGGAAGTGGATGTGTTGCAGACAAATGTGTCAGCATTAGTGTTTACTTTTGAGCATCTCTGACTGAGGCCTAAGAGAGCAGAAAGGCTAACTCTTGTCTTTAAAATAAAGGTTTTAAAATTCCTATCCTGACAGAGTAAATTTGATAATGATAAACAGTAACTTCCTCCTTGGGACCCAGTAGGGAACTGAAATGCCCATCAGTCAACTCACCCCAGGCCCTTTTCAAGTGGGTTAGAGCCCCAAACTGTTTGTCAAAACAGAAGGAAAGAAGGAAGGAAAGCAAGAAAGTTAGCTGTATGCTGTAAAATAGAGCTGAACGGTGAAGAGCAGGTAGGCAGAATGCATCCTTAGCTAAGAAAAACAGCTTTGGCTTGGTGTTTTCTTGTATATAATGTTTAAAATGTGAAGTGATGATGATAACTTTTGAGTGATGGTGAAATAATGGTGCTAAAAGATCTGTACTAAAATATGTGTATATAATTCAGATATTTGTGTTTTTACTATGTTTTTGCAGTATCTTTTCTGTGACTTTTCTGGATGACTCATTTAGATTTGTTGGCAGTGCTAGGTTATTGCCTAGGGATTTTTTTTTTGATTTTTACCTCCTATTTTAAAAGTATAAGAAAAAGCAATTTTAAAGTATGTGAAAAATATTCGCATTTAGAGTGAACTGTTTTAAAAAAATCCATTTCAAGACTTTATTTAAATTCATGACAGAATTAACTTTTTAGTTATTATATGTATGATAAGGACCCTGGAAAGTATCTTATCTAGGTGGACGTAGCTGCACTTCCCACAGCCCCCAGCGTGAACACGCTCCGCATCATAGGATCACAGGCACATCCGCATCACAGGTAGGGAACGGGATTGCAAACCAATGTCATGGTGCTGGGCGCCTTCCCTGAAACTGCTTTTTGAAAACTTTTTTTTTTTCTTTTTTATTATTTGCCTGTGTTATTTTGTCCATGAAGTTTCCAATGCCATGAAACCCAAGCTCCTATGAAACCCAGGCTCCAGCTGCATGTGCTTTGGAGCCGTCTCCTGTGGGGAAGAGCCTGGAGATGCTCAGGTGTGGCAGTGTTGGTTGCTTTCCCGCAAGGAGAAGGTCCCTGGCAGGCGGGAGGCAGGCATGCCGGGATGAGCACTGCTAATGCACCTCTCCGTAACAAAATATTCCCCAGTCTGGCTTTCCACTCGTGACTTAGTGCTTCTGTCCTCTTGCAGTGCAGCTGGCGTGTCTGTGCAATTGAGTTTTTTTTTTTTTAGGCAATAATACTCTAATATAATAATTCCTCATATAAAATCCGAGCACTGTGGGCTTAACAAATTAGGGCTTGCTGTCACTAGACTATAAATATTAATTGTAATTAATGATTCATAATTACCACAGAAATACTAAATTTGTACTTAGAGCTTAAATAATGTCGTTGTCCCAGGGCTTTTCAAACATAATAGACAGTTGGGCTGCTGCGCAGCATAGGATTTTGTATGAAAATGTGTAGTGCTGCATAAAATATTTTTCGAATAGGCAGGAATCTGTGTCTTGCCTGTTTATGTTCTTCACCTGGTGCGTGTATGCCGGCTTTTGGCTAATGAAGATCCTGCATTTTGACAGTACTGACTTGCATTATTATTATTAATTTGGATTACTGTTATTATTTTGACATTATTGACTTGCTGTAATTCAATATTTTACATGTATTTCTCTTGGTTTTCTTGGAAATCTTGAGTCACAAGTGACTAAAAGCTGCAAAATCTGGAAAAGCCCTTTTTTTAAACCCCCTTTTTAAAAAAGAAACGGGTATTTTTATCCTTGAAAATAAAGCATGACGTGGACTATAATACCCACAAGGGAATTGTGCCGTGACTTGTCTCTTACTGCGTGGAATAGGAAGCAAGATCCGGGATGGGCTCTGAGCGCTCCGTGTCTCCCAGGGAAAGGCGGCGCGCGGTGGCAGCAGCTCCGGTGCCGCAGGGAATTCCTGCCTGGCGATTCCTGCCTGGCTGCTCTGCATCTGCCCTGCCCATCGCACAGACTACCCTTCCCTTTCTGGACTATTTGGGAATGAGGAAAATAATTTCCTGTGCTGCTGCGTTTTTTTTTTCTTTTAAAGATAAGAATAAGTCACTTGTAGGGAGGCAAATCTTCAGTGTTTCCCTTCCCCTTATCCAAGATACTATAAGCATATATAACCTTCATGACAGTGCAAGTACATCTTATTTTTGAAGAGCGGTGTTTCAAGGAGACAGAAATTACCTTGTAAAGTATGCTCAAAGTTTGCTGAATTTACCTGTAGCCTGACTGCGAGATTTGGAATTGAAAAAGCTTTGACCAGTCGCCCAGGTCTAATTGTGGATTTAGTTTCAGTTTTATTTGGGGGGTCTTGCCTCTTTGGCGGCTCATTTTCTATAGTTGTGTTTGAATGGTGTCCCCTGCACAACTCGTGTGTGTGTATGTATACATGCACATGTTTTTGAAAGGACTGGAAATACTGGAGCAATAATAAAACTTTCTCCCTGGGCTATTGGCCTGAAAACAAAAGTCAATTTTAAAAGCAGTTAATGCATTGCTCCCTCTAGTTTTTATTGAAGCACACAGCCTTGTTTGTGTTGAGGAATATGAATCTCGTTTGGTGGACTTTAACAAAAGGGAGAGCTGTAACACGAAGGTTTTCATCCGTGCCCGCTTTATTTTCGCTGCTGTTTTTGTTGGATCTGCTTTGGGAAGGTTTAAGGACTTGGTGTCCGACAGTGGGAGTTCCTGGTGCGTTCCCGGAGTTGGTTGTCCAAGGATGCTGAGTAGTAACCCTGTTCCAGGATCAGTAATAGCCCATCAAGCCTCTCTTTGGAAACTTACTGCCCAGCAGTGTTGCTTGAGGAAGTCGGTCTGTAAATTAGCTGCTGATCACTGCAATTTTAATTATCCCGTTTGCTGCATTAATCATCTTTCAGTACCTGTGATGTGAGAATTACTTGCCTGGCCCTTCGTCTTTTCAAAATACTGATGTTCAAAAAGCAGGGAGCAGTTCAGGAATTCTGGCTTCTAAGTGAAGGTGCACTTTGAAAGGAGATGCTCTTCCTTGGAACACCTGTGTAACTTACAGTAAAAATCATCGCCATACAAAATGTTGGAGTGTTCCCTATCCTGCTGAAATGGGTTTTGGAGAGGACATTGAAATAGTAAAAGCTGCCTGGGAAGAAATTTGTGAGTCTGAAGAAAAAACAGGTATGAAGTTGTTGCTAATGCCAGCTCTACTGAGCTGTTCTGTAGCTGCCAGAAAGCAACCAAATATGAGAGAGAAATGGTCTCTGCTAGTCTGATCCGTCCTGTCCCAAAGGTTTCTGGCAAAGTCTTGTTTTGCCCTTCCTCTCTTCTCCTCTTCCCCTTAAGAAAGGGTATATGAGGTCAGAGCAAAGGTCTCAGGCTTCGTTCCTGTGCTCATTCAGCAGCTCTGCATCAGGTGAATGTCAACCAGCTATTCAAGAACCATCTTTTCCTGAATTAACTGTAAGTTGTGTACATGTTTATATTTGATTATAAATATGAAGTTATATCTCTGCAAAATGATGTTTTTTTTTACTTTTAGATTTTTTCCATCAAAATAAAAAAAAAAAAAACTTAATGGATACGTCCATAATCTTTTTTCCAAATAATTTTAAGAGCCTTACAAACAGCTTCAGCTAGCTAGCCAGAAAGTCAGGTTACAGGGGAAATTTAGGTATTTTCCAAAAGGTGTCTCAGCAGTTTTAACTTGAGCTTTATTAGTTAATAAAAGGGGCTCGTGCTGTGTTGTGCTTATTAAATAGGGCTTTGCAGAAAGACTGGTGGACATTTCGGCACAAGAGGCCTGCAGAGCTTCAGTGGTTCTTGCACAGAAACCCGTGTTTGGCTGCTTAATGACGCCCGTGCCCTCTAATGCATCTAAAACTGAAAGGTGCTTTATGTGCTTTGATGCTAAATGAAACGAAGGATGCGCTTCCAGCCAACCGGGTCCTCAGGGATGTCAGCCAAAAACCCCCCTATCTTGGCACGATACCGTTTTTGCAGGATGGAAAACATGCAGGAGATGTGATTGCTCTGGGCAGCCAGCGTAGCGTTCGGGTTGGGCTCTGAAGAGAAGTGAGCTTGTGTTTGTGTCTGGAAGCATTACCGGGCTTTTTAATGGCTGTTCTAAAAATAAGCGTAAAATAAAGGGGATGGCACTAAAGAGCTGGACTATAGAGATTGTCAAGGATTTACCTTGAAAAGTAGAGCTCCCGTCAGGCTCTTTTCCTCCTGCCCCTGTTTTGTGCTTCTGAACCTAATGGCTATTTTCAAACTGAGAGCAAATTTGCTAAGAGACTAATGGGCAGGGGAAGCTGCAGCAGTTTGCGGCCGAGTTGAAGACTGTTCATCACTGTGGGCAGCTAGAGCCTTCTGTCAGCGCACGCAGGTCCGTAGCTTTGAGAAAGGTGGCTCAGGCTGGAGCTTCCTTGCGGAGAGCCGCTAATATCAACGTACATTAACTTGGAGAGCAGCATTAACAATCCGAGAAGCTGCGGCGTTTTGATTTGTTCTGGCACGTTGTCTGGCATCATTTTCCAGATGAATAATCTGCAGTCACATATTAAAGACCAGCACAACAGGTTGCCTTTTTTTTTTTTTTTTTAAGTTTTGGATTGAAAATGTAAGCTTTTTTTTTTCTTTACACTTAACCAAGAGCATGAGCACAAGCTGTATCTTTATCAGTTAGTTTAGCATGGAAATGACAATATAAATATAGATGGTAATGTAGGAACTCACAGCACACCCCATTTTACCCCTTACCCACCTGACTGTTCAGTCTACTTGTGGTCCCTAAAGAGCTTGGGATAGTAAGAGTCAGGCCTACCCAGAGATATGGAATAGCTTCATAAGGAATAAAATGCAGGTCTCTTCTGGTGCAGCAAATATGTTTTGTGGATTTTTTTTTCCCCCCCGTCATGTCATGTAGCTGCCAAAAATTCTCTGACCTGAAGCCTTCAAGTGAAGAGACGAGCAGAGCAGGATGTCCTTTGGAGAAGGTTCTTGCCTGTGGCATTTTATTATTCTCTTGGCAGGTTGTACGAGCTCCCTGAGATAGTTCAGGGCTTGTGTGTTGTGATTTTTGAGTTTTGCTGTAGGTGTGTTGAGAATGCTAAGCCTGTGGTAGGATGAGAGACCTGTTGCTTCACTGAATATCTGGAGTTAACAGTTCTGATAAATTGTGAAAATCTAGATAGTTGAAAGAACAACAGCAAACATTTTTCTCTACTATTTGTATGTCCTAGTCCTGATTTTGGTGCTTGTGGCTTCCTGATATCTTTAGCCAAATGAAATGAATATAAATAGGTGCTTCTTTTTTCAAATATTTTTCTTCCTGGCTGTTTGAAGTTACTCGGGTAATATTCAACAGCTATTTGATATGCTTACAGTATGGAAAGGAAGATATACCCAGTGGTATGGCACTTAAATATTAGGTGATTGGCACACTAAAAATATGTAGCACAGACAAAGCTATGAATAGAAGCAAAGATGTAATGGTACTGTGGAAATAGGAGAAAATGACTCATTGCTGAACTTTGCATATACAGGATTGTGCCCATGATAAATATTTATTTCTTCCTGTGATTCCCTAGAACCAGCTATGCACCCTTTCTTGGCTTTGCTTGAAAAATGTTCTTTCCATTGAATAGGGCATCCGTCATAAAATAATCAGCCAAGAGTGAAGGTAACAGAAAATAGTGGAGAAGAAGGATTTGGAATTGGTACACATTCCTTCAAAACATACATGGAGATGGAAGAAACTTTACATTTCTGTGATCTGGTGTTTTAGAGAGGCGTATTGAGTTACTCCTTATAGTAGGGCAAATTCAAGGAAGCTGCTTGTGTGATCATGCCAAAACTGAGAGGAGAGAGCTAGAAGAGACATGTATAAAATATGATTGAGGAATCATTTCTAGGCTGCCAGAAGTAAATTTAAATTCTGTTGTGGAGCTCAGCTGTATATAATTTACTGAAGAATTTATCGTGTTTAGTAAAAACATGAGTTGCATAAGTCAAAGCTCTAATAAAATCCATATTAAACCTAGTTATAAGCTTAAAATGGAATCATATTTCATTCTGAAATAGTGGGGAGTTTGAGACTTAAAATTCAGCTAAACATAATACAGAGCACTGATCTTATTAAAACGAGCTGCTCTGCTGTCAGAACAGATGATCAAAAGTGTTTGCATGTGAACTGTTGCTAAGGAGCTTTTAGAAAGAAGCAAAGATGTTTCAAGTATTCCTTACCTGATTTCATGATTTAAAGAAAAATTAAAAAAAAAACAAAACTCCCATCTCAGGCTATAATATTTTCCATGATACTTTCTAATTCTGTGCAGAATGCATCTAATTCTCATAATATCTTTTTAAGGCTCGTTGTACTTGGAATCTTTACGTCAACATACGGAGATCTGGCATAATATTGATGTGCTGTGTGATAGCAAGATTTTATTTGGATATCAATAAAGCAGCTTTTGAGAAATGCTTCAGCTTCCAGTTCTGTGGTTTTTGTTTTAATCTTAAACCAGCTTTATGAGGGAAGGCTAACGCACAATTCAGAAGAAAACTTATATGGTGAAATTCTTTTAAGCAAAGGTTGTTTTCCTGATTTTGTGTTTGTTGTTTTCCTTTGAAGAGATGTTTAGTAATTTGCAAGTTGCAAAGCTTCTCCTCACTCTAAATTTTTTTTTATCACACCCGTGGATTTTGTATACTCAAATGTATACCATTTTAAAGGGACACTTTCAAATTCAGAGAGAGGCTTTTCTTTCACAAATAGCATTGTGCATTAGTTAGTGAACCCAAAATATTTGACCTTCATGTTTTCCATGGCACTTTTCAGCAATGTTCTTGCATAGTTACATTTCGTAGGTTATCAAGAGAGTAAAATACAGATTTGTCAGAAAGGAGATTTTCTTTCCCAAAAAACCTTCTTCCCTGAAACTTTCTAAACTCCTCTAGAAGTTGTCCAGATGTTGCCAGCATTTGAAAAACTGCAGAGAGCTTTTTTCCTTGAAAAACTGGGAGATAGTATCTACAAAAATGAAACTTTAGAGCAGACCATTTGAACTGGGAAACTGTTCTGTAGCTGTAAGGAAATTCATAATTTGTGCTCAGCAGGATGAGATTTGGGGAACAAGGAGTGTAACTGAACTGAGGGAATAGAGTTTGTTTCACTTTTCATGGCTTTTCATTCGGCTTCTGCTCTTTTTACTTCTCTGTCTGGCAATTACAAGCTGGTGATTAGCTACATGTAGATCTGTGGAATTGATCTTTCTCCAGCAGCAGTTGTAGAAAAATTAGAAATCCAGAAGAGTAAAGAGCTGAGTTGATTATGGGTCCTATGGGGATGAAAACTTTTGTTGCTCGGGAGGGAATGAGTCACCTTTTCCCAGCCTGAGCGACCACGAGGGCTCAGAGCGCCCCAGCAGTCAGGCCGAATGATGGAAGGGAAGGGGAGGAGGGCGAGGTAAGTCCAGGTGAACATACAAAATATAATACTCATTTCCTCTGTCCTCCAAGGGATGAATGACTGCTGGTCTCATTAGGTGCCAGGGAAATACTGAGATTTGGATGGGGAACAGGTTTTCCTTAGCCTAGTGGTAGATTCCAGCTTGTGGTCACCTGGTTAGACCTCGTAACAAGTTGTTCTGTTCAGTTTTAATGTGTACTGGTGTAAGAATGCTAAATGCTGAGGTGGTATGCATAGAAAATAGAATGAAGGAGTTAGGGTTACGTGATTGTAATTGAACTTTTTTACGGCGAATGTGGTGTTGCCTCTGTGGCCTCTGAAATGGGGCGCTCCAGTTTGCTCACGCGGGTCCTGGCCTGGCTCCAGCGTGAATCCTCTTCCTGGGTTTGTGCCTGGAAGGAATTTGCGAAGTACAAGTAGGAGCTATCGTTTTGTCTGCCTTTACAGGCCAAGGGCAGCGATGAACGCCAAGCTAATTACCTTCGTAAATATTTTATGCTTTCCTGCCAGGAGGATTTTGCAACGCGTGGTGCTGTAGCATGCGATAAATTCCCCACAGCTGTAAGGAAAGGTGCAGATTCCCATACCCAGTATTACAGCTTTTGGAGACAGAGAGCAAAGTTGCAGGTGCCAGTGAAACTCAAGCTCAATGTCGTGCTCGTCTCTACCCTTGCACCAATGCCCCTCTGCTGGGCCAAAGGCCGAGCTTTGCTCTGCGCCTCCCAAGGGGCAGCGCTGATCCCAGAGCTGTTTAAATCCTGGTGGGGCCGGCAGAGCTCCGGAGCGGTGGCGCCACTGGGCTCGGCTTCAGGCGGGAGCCATGAGCAGGGAAGCACTTAAAGCAGGAGGGCCGGCTGCCTGCGGCGGAGCCCACGAGAGGGGAAAGGGGTTTTGGAGCCTAAGGAGCAAGTGCGAGGGCTGTTGAACTGCCTCCTGCTTCGTGGGGCTGGGCTTTGGCTTTAAAAAATGCATACACAATAAACGTGGAAATAAGCCTGTGAGGTAGGAAAAACAAAACGTTCAGGGCCTCTGCACTGCGTGTTATCTCTCTCCGGGGCAATTAAGAGATGCTAATCTCTATAGGGAAGGGCTTAAGTATCTGTTTGCCTTGACATACAATTTGTGCATGTGAAGAAAACCCGCCTTTTGATACCAAAATGAGGCATTCCAGTGGGAAAGGAAATGGTTAGATGATCTATAAAGAGATGTAAAGTGCAAGCAAAGTTCTGAACGCGGCGCGAGCTGCTTGTTGAGCCAGCTCTAGCCTCCCTTCGCTTGCCTCCGCTTCCCCCTATCCTCCTTTCCCCCCCGCCGAGAAAAAACAGAAAAGCTGGTCAGGAATCACCAGGGTAGGGTGGCTGTGAGGGAGGCTTAGCGAGCATGAGAGCAGCGCGGCTGCCTCGGTGCCGTTTCTGAGCCGCGCTGCGCCGCGTTCCCAGCACCAGCGCCCGAGGAGACTCCCGGCCCACGGAGGCGGCGCCGGGCGGCCACGCGGAGCACGTGATGGTCGCGCTGGGCCCTCGGGAGCCTCGCGGCAGAGCGGAGCAAACAGCACGCATCGCTACCGCTTTAGTGGGAGCAAGGAGCCGAAGGAGCCTCCGGAAGGAGCCCAAGGAGCCTCTGAACCTTCGCCGCTTCCTCCTGCCTCTCGGCCTTTCCTGCAGGCGACGGAGCCTCTGGGGAACGTCCCGGCTGGAGCGCGCCAGGAGCTTGGCCTCGGTACGGTGATCGTGACGGGCACGTGCTGAATGCTCCACTTGCGGAGAGACCGTGGCTTTTTAATGGGAATACCAGGCTGTTAGTGCAAAAGCCCGTAAAAATGGGCATATATAGATATATAATATATATATGTGGTGTTATTCTGGTCAGAAAGTAATGAACTGTTCTGTATGCAGCAACTATCAGGTAAAGTAACAGTGATTTCTATCTCTCTTCTATATAAAGTTGGCTTAATCTAGATTCTGTTTTGTGTTTCCAGCATTTTAGAAGGAGCTGCTTTTGCAAAAGCAAAAAAAAAAAAAAAAATCTTTTTGCAAAAGAGATTTTTAGATAAGACAGCACTGAAAGGTATTTACTGCACTTGCTCTCAATGCAAATTGCTAATAAAAAGCATAATTCTGGTCATAATTGGGTTCAATCTTGGTGATAGAAGTGCATGTATTAAGCAACTAAGAAATGAAAAATGACATCTAGGTGCTGTGTAATGACAGAATTTTTTGCAGAGCCTGTGGTAGCATATAGTAGCAATTTCTGAACAGTTTTCGAGCATTGATACTCGCTAATATGTGTACATGATGCAGCTGAACATTTATTTAATTAAGTTTTAAGTAACTGTGTGGAGGCAGTGTTGAAAGTATTCAAAGTATTATCAAATCATTTTTTAAAGCTTTCTTTCTCCCAGTAATGTCTGCAGAATATGACTTGCATTCTTTAAAGTATGTGCATTTAATCTGTAGAAAAAGTCTGTGAATAATGCAGTTTGAAAATATGCGGTAGAGTCCCCTTCCCTCCTGCCCTTCCCAAAATGCTGATTCGCTGTCATCCTTTCCCCTAGGGAATAAAGATGATGCAAGACCAGCCTGGTAGCTGGGGCTTCTGTGTGATCTGAGGGTTCAGCTGTGCCACAGAGCTACTCCCTAAAATACTGTTCATCATGGGATTGAGACTGGATATGTTACACTTAGTATGTCATATGTATGTGTTTTTGTCAGGCTGTTGATCCTGGCGTGGCACCATACGTGTAAAGTCTTGTGTTCTGCATAAGCCTGGAAGTGCAGTGGGAAGATCTGGCTGTCACTGAACCCCTTGGGCCCGAGGAAAAGATCCTTGCTAAACATAACGCCGTTAGGATTTTGATTAACCTGATCAGTCAGAGAGGGCTCAGTTAGAGCCCAGGCTTTGTCTCTGCAGCCTCCCTGACGTTCCCTGCTCCAAGGGAGACAGGGCCAAGGCCAGCCCCGGGCTGGTGAAAAGCGGCGCCCAGCCCTCAGGTGCCGACTTCTCCATGAGGTCATCTCAAAAGCTTCATTAAATATATTATAAACGTGACTGGGGCTCTGCTGTGCGGCGGGTTCTCAGACCACCTCAGGAAACTTGTGCTTTGACAGCCAAAGTGAGACCGCAAGCGACAAATATCTGACAAATGATAAAAGCAAAAGACAACCCGGGCAGCCTGTGTGGTGCAGCAGGTATTGCTGGGCTGACTCTCTAACTCCAAAGCACTGAATGTGCTTTTAGCTACAGGCTTTTGATCTCTTCAGTGTGTAGTTTGGTAAGAGTAGCACCTGGAGGTGCCATCCTCTCTGATTCTTAGAGACGTGGAAAACATGAAGTCCAACAGATTTGTTGTAGGAGAGTTTCCAGCTGAACAGCAAACCTCGGAAACCTGCGGAGGTGACTTGTAAGGAGGGACAGACTCGGATCCGCAGCTGAAGAGCCATTGAGAGGAGTGGCCGTGGAGAGGAAACGTCGGGGAAGGGAAGGGAAAGCGGGAGCAGCCGCCTGCGGAGCGAGGAAGCCAACGGCGCTAGTCTCGCAGAAAGCAGAAATTTAAAGCATGGAACATAGCATTATAATAATAATTTTTATCTTTTCCTTGCAATCAGGACTCATTTGAGTTGGTTTCCCAAATCCTACTTATAAAGGTTAACTGACATTTTACACACACTCCTTCTCTTATGCATCCCTATTTTCCACACCATTTAAGTATGATTTTGCTCTGGGGTAGCGTGCAGAAAAAAGAATTGCCCTCTCTTTACAAACTCAGCTAATGGCCACAGGGCTTTAAGAGGTGAATTGGATGCCTCAGAAAACCTGACACCTGTTTTCCACCTTTTGCTTTGCTGTAATTGTGTTCAGTGTTTTATTAAATTTCCCATGTGCCTATTGATGTGCATAAATGTGTGTGCATAAATACCCACATCAATATTATTGTCTATTAGATGCCTGTGATTATATTTAAGATGGGAGAGGAATAGCTGCAGGTCACTGAAGCTCACTTTGAATGCGCTTTAATTGCTCTAGATTGGAAATAAAATATCACACAGTAGACGGTTTTGTTGAAAGATTGTTACCATTAAGTCATTTTGCTTGATGGTCATTAATAGAATCTGTTGTAGATGAAAATATTGTAATTTATAGTGAAATACATAAGCTTATACATTCCTATAGCTCTGCCTTGTAGACCTATCCTTAAGATTTATTAGAAGCCTTGAACTTTTGGAAGCCTCCTCAGTGTGTCCATTTATGTGACAAGCAATTGAAAGCATGTAATTCACCTTGCTTAGGATTTGTTGAAGAGAGTGGAAAAATTGACTTAATTTTTCTAGAGAATAAAAGCTTTCTGACTTATATGGTATTCTTTTCCCCTAGGAACTGGTATGCTCATGAGGATGGTGTACTGTTGGAGTGGTTTTACTCATTTTGAGTGGTTTTCAGTTGCATAGTCACCAAATTTGTGGAAAGCATTTCATTTGCATGCACATCTAGGGCATGCGCCACTTTTGGAACAGTGTCTAAATACACTTTTTGCTGCTTAATAAGGATATTCTTACAGAATTAAAAAAAGGGGAGGGGAGGGAAGAGATGTGGAAGCTGGAGAAGTGAAGCCTTCCAGTGTGTTTATCACTTCAGTTGCCTCCCGGCTCTTTCTTGAGCGATTAAAATATCCCGCGCAGCGAAGGCTCAGTCTTTTTCCATTCAGGTTTAAAAGGAAGGTTTTACTGTTGTTGACACTTGTGCACGCTTGGCTCGGGTGCCAGATGGAGAGCTGTGACAATTTTAGACTGAAGGTTATGTCTAAAACCCTTGTTGGCTTTCTGCAGCCAGTGTTCTTGACCCATTTTCCATAGTGCGCTCCAATCTGACACTTCCAGGGGAAGAATGCCATTTTTCAATAACTCATTTTATAGAGTGGAGGACAGAGTCGAGCTGTGTACCACAAGCATAAGCTAAATTTTCCTTTTTTTTTTTTTTTTCCTTTCTTTTTTTTTTTTTTTTTTTTTTGGTACAGCAGTACTCATTTAAACTAATTGACTATAATGACTGCATTGGGTTTGAGATTCTGTGTAATTCTCTCTGTGTACGTAGTATGAGATGAGAAACGGTTTTATTAAAATGAAAATATAAAATGTTATAGATTCCCTACAAGTTCCTTGTTCTTCTTACTTTATAGTAATTTGCATTATTTTTTTTTAAAAAAAGCCTCCTCATCTCTTATTTTGTACCAATAAGCAGTGACTAAATCCCAGCTGAACAAGCTGAAAATTCTCTCTACTTTTTCAGTGAATTAAGGTTTAAAATGGATATTAGTCAGTTCTGTAAAGTCTCCCAGACTTTAGCTGAATGAATATGTATTGGAGAATGTAGCAATAAGCCCTTTGAAAATGATTTTGTACAAAATGAATACTGGGAATTTTACGTTTTCCCTGAAGAAGATCCCTCTTGTAAAGCATTCCCTATTGTAGGTCAGAAGTGTGTTGTGTAACAACCGAAGAAGGGGACGGAGAAGGGAAAAGGGCAAGGGGGAAGGTATGGGAATGTCTCTCATTTACATGCAGATTTTTAGGATTTTTTTTTTCCCATGTGCTTTGGATATTTTGCAACATGGGTAATGCAAACATCTATCACCTTATGCAATGTCTTCAGCTAAATATAGTTAGGAACTCTTCCCCACCACAACCCCTATGTATTTTTTAAGAGGATCTGGAGTCTTATTTTCTGCTCAGAAGAATATTAACATTTGAAATATCGTTAGGAAAGTCACTCTAATATATATTACAGGTCTGTGATAGGAAGGCAGCGCCTTAATATTTAACGTTTTAATGGCTTTGAGAAAACTAGAATTGTGCTGTGGGATCTTGAAACTAATTTGAATTTAATGGGAGCCATGCAGCAATATATCTGTTTTAAAGCTGATGGTTGGTGCTCTCCCAAAGCACTGCCATTGTGAAAAGGGAATGAAAAGTTATTTTGATGTATTTCAACTCATATATATTCATGTATATATTTTTATGTATAATCTTTTTTTTGTTAATCTGAAAGTCTTAGATGAAAAGGGGCTTTCCTGGTAAAATGGAAGTGATGAATTCAGCTTCAGTATTGGAGGTTGCTCTGCTATTTGCCTGTAGTTACTGCAGAATCACAGAAAGGCTGAGGTTAGAAGGGACCTCCAGAGATCCTCTGGTCCAACCCCCCTGTTCCAGCAGGGACACCCAGAGCACGGGGCACAGGGTGGCATCCAGGTGGGTTTGGAAGATCTCCAGAGAAGCAGACTCCACAACCTCTCTGGGCAGCCTGTTCCAGGGCTTTGTCACCCTCATAGGAAAGAAACTCTTCTTCATATGGAGATGAAACTTCCCGTGTTTCAACTTGTACCCAGGAAGTTCTGTTGCTAATGTTGCCTTGGTATTTTTTACCTTTATAGATGGTCTTTGCACACTAATGTGTGCACATTTTTTTTTTTTTTCCAGGGAACTGCCTAAGCATCATAGCATAGGATCACAGCACAACCAGGCTAAGAGAGTCCCTCACCTGCATAAAAGTTAACGTATGGGCCATTGAATTCAGACTAGTCAGTCAGTGAAAACATGTTGTTTGGTGACAAAATGATGCTCTTAATCGAATGACCCTCGAGCTTTGCTTTTAATAGTGCAGAATTTGCTACGAGGTCTTTTTAGAAAAATCCTTCTAGGACAAATTAAGTGCAACGCGTAATTAGGTTAAAAAAAGAAAAAGCTGTATTGCACCATGTTTTAAATTGTGCTAGTTCTTTCCTCGCAGGCTGAGGTGTGTGAAGATGATATTTAGCACATGATGAGGGCTTTTGAGATAAAAATGTTCTCCGAGGGCTCGAGAGAAGTGCGAGGGTTCCCAGAATTGTTACTTAAAAATCAAAAGGTTCAGAAGTTTGCCTGATGGGAAAAACGCTTTCCTTACTGGGCAATCTAAGGGAATTTCTCTGTTCATTTTACATTTCTTTTCTCATAGAGAAGAGAGCCTGAGGTGCCAGGTCTCATATCATCAGGGACAAGGAAACTGCTTGATTTAAATGGTGGCACTTTCTGTAATGGTAGGTCCTCACTCCATCCCAAACTACCTAATGCTTTTATTTTCCATGAAAGCAAAGCAAAGTCACGTTTCTTTGGTATCTATCATTTTGAAAATATCAAAATAAGTATTCTGGTACCTTTTGTGGGAGCATGTCCCAGTGCAGCGTGGTTGTATCCGTACTGCCTTTCCTGAGGAGACAGCTCACGTTGTCCCTCTGGTGAAAGCTGCCTCTTGCTGAGCAGATCCCACGAGGCCCAAGGGGAGGAGACAGGGCTCGGAAAATAATCACGAGCAGTTGGATATAGGCGGATGCTAACATTATATCCCAGGGTAGATCTTGCTGGAAAACCTGTAAGATTAGTAGGAGTGGGAAAATTGGCAACTTGCATGGCTTGCTTGGGCCCTTTGGAGGACTCCCACTCGAGACTTTTCCCGACTGTTTTTAAACCTGTTTGCTTTGCTTTCGCAAGCTGCTACTGATGAGTTTAGGCCAAACTTCATTTCCAGCTGTTTAAATGATCAGGCTATGTTGAGACTAGTCCCCCAGCCGTCCATTGCAGCATTAGTGGCTCACAGTTTCCATTGCCTTTAGTCGCTTCCATTATAGGGCTTATTTTATCTCCTGGTAATACAGATTGGAGATGGGAACAGAGCATTTGCTTAGCCAAGGTCACACAGGAAATCTAATGAAGCAGCAAGCAGAGCCATAGGGCATATCCCAAATGTAATTAGCTGGGGTTTGTGATCTCCAAGCGACTGTCGATAAAATATTGGGCACTGAAACACAGCCTTACGGCCGTGCGAGTGCCAGGCTCTACCAGGCCCAGAGTGGGAAAAGCGGATAGCGCCAGGGAATTCTGTGCTCGCAGGACTTTGGGCTCTACCACTGCACGGCACCTTCCAGAAGCTTCCAGAGCGGGTGGGTAGTTCAGGGAGCTCCGCGTGGCGCTGCGCTGTGACGGGCACCCGAGGCCCCTGTTCTGGGCAAGGAGAGACCCAGGGAGACCCTATCACTCCCTACAGCTGCCTGAAAGGGGGGCTGTAGTGAGGCAGGAGTTGATCCCTTCTCCAGGATAACTACTGATAGGACAAGGGGAGATGGCCTCAAATTGCACTGGGGAGGTTCAGGTTAGAGATTGGGAAGAATTTCCACATGGCAACAGCGGTGAAGCTTTGGAACAGGCTGCCCAGGGAAGCAGAGGAGTCACCGTCCCTGTCACTGTTCAAGAAACTGGCACTGAATTTTCAATGGAACAATGAGCAGCGCGTAGGGACACGGCCTAGCAGGCATCAGGGACACGGTGGTCATGGGTGTACGGTTGGGCTCGATGATCTTGAAGGTCTTTTCCAACCGTAATGATCCTGTGATTCATCAGCTTGGGATCCCCATTGCTCATCCTCATCCTGTTCTGTAGTACTGCGCCTTGGAAGCACATAAGCAAACTGATGTTTAGAGCCACTGGATAATGTTGTTAATTCATTAAAATGTCTCAGTTGAAATCGCATAAAAAAAGTCTTAGGTTTTATTTAGCCAGAGCTCTTAAATACACTAATTGATGTGAGACTTCAACAAGGTAATAGCTGTTTAATTTCTTCGCTTCTCTGTTACAATAACACAGTTATGGGGGGACGCAATGTGTCTTTTGACAGCTGTGTTGAAGTGATATTTGAGGTACTCTGACTTACAATAATATTCATTATAACAAGTAATCATCAGTAAAGCCTTTGACCCTTCTGATTGAGAAAGTAATTTGATCAGAAGGCAGTAAATTTTTCTGCTGACTTGCTGATTCTCTTTACATCACAGTCCTCACTCTGGAGGCAGGAATTATAATTTACACATTTTTATGGTTTACACTACTGACAAGTAAGTCTAGCATGTGATCCGTGTTAGGAACAGAGCCCAAATATGAAGGAAAACAAAGTTTATAACCACTGACTACGTGGTCTTTTAGTATGCCAAGCTATCTATGCCAGCAAGTCTAAGCACTGCTGCACTTTCTGTCAAAATACTAAATTTGGGGTTTCTGCTGTACAGTACTCACTGGGGCAGCCAGTAGGTGTGGGTATTTTGAATTAGTGCTACAAGGATACGAAGTGATTTTCAATGTGTATTTTCATGTAATAACTGAAAAAAATGGCATGGGATTTATTGGTCATAGGTGGTAAATACTTAATACCCTGAATGATTTTTGAGATACCAGAGTGATAACTTTAGCAGCAGTATTTTGTCTCATGTCCTAAATTTCCTCATGGAAACCATGCCCATGAAGATAAGGGGCTCCTGGACACCATGAGTGAGCCCTCTTTCAAACTCACTGGTTTTGGACCACAGTTTTCCTGTCTACTTCAGCTAATCCCACAGTTTGGTACCTTCTCCTTTAGGAAACAAAGGAAAAACAAGGTATTTAGAACCACAGGCCAAGAGCTTTAAGTTGTGTGCACAACAGAACTTCAAATTCTCAGAAAATAATGGACAATTTTTTGTTCTCCTTGTTCAAGCCCTTAGAGCAGTACAGTGATTGTTTGAAATAACAGTAAAATACTGACCCAGAATTTTTTGAAATTTAAAGACACATTTATTACATCCTGTAGGACTACTTCAGTGTATGAGATCATTTTTGTGTTTTTGTAAACACTGCACATTTCAGAAAAGAATATATTAAAGTGCAGCATATAGGCTGTTTTTATACCGCCTTATGGAATGGTAAATTGCTAAACTGCTTTGAAACTTAAATGTACTAGGGGTTTTAATAAACTCCAAGCTGTGTTTTTCTGTGCTCGATGTGGACCACTGAGACTTGGTAATTGATTTTCTTAAGAAAAACATTTTAGATTTTGCGTTAGTGTTTTGAACCTTCACATGTGGCGTCAGAACCTCCTTTCTCTGGAGCATGTAGAAGACCTTGAGCTGCTTCCCACAGCACCGTAGGGCCTGTGAAGGGGCCTTGGCAGCCCCCAACGGGGGCAGCCTGGAGGTCCCACAGGCTCCAAGTGTAGAGGCTCCAGAGCCTTTAGCTGGTTGGAATCTCTCCTGCTTCCATATGTATCCGTTGTCTCTCCCGCTCCCACCATGGTCCACGGTCCGGAGCCTGCCTTTGTCTTCTCCACGGTCCCTATTTTCCCGTGACTTCCTCATGTCCGTGCTGCCCTGTTGGCTGCAGGACTTCCTTGGGCATGTAGCCTTTTATGTGTTATTTTATGTGTTTTATTTATATGTGTTTATATTTAAAATGTTAAATAGAGTACGCTAAGTGGCATATCAGATGCCACAAATATAAGCCACAATATTTGAATAATATAACTTGGCAGCTAAGCTTAGTACATTCTAAGCTACTACTTACATAATTATTTACTTTATCTGTGATATTTCCTCAAAGTTATACTGAATAGCAGAATTATTTTGAAAGTATTTATTTGGTGTAGCTTTCAGAAAATACAGTTTTTACTTTACATGCTTATTTTGAATTTTATCAATCAAACTGAGGATGAAGTATCCCTCAGATACTTCCACCAGAAAGAATAAGGGTAGATACTTATCTGCCCTTGGTGCTAGCAGCTTTCTTGCCTTGCCACTAACAGTTTTTTAAAACAGAAGATTCCTACTGATACTTTATCAAAAGCATTTGTCCTGTTAAAGATGGCTTTTTTTTTTCTTTATCGTTACATGAGAAAATGCCTGTCAACTTTAGGATTACAGATTAATTTAAAACCTGATTTCATTATCAGATATTTTGTACTTATCTATTCTCATAACTGTTTTTGGGGTAAAATGTGGCTTCAATCCAAGATGACTTGATTTAGACTTGTGTTCATCAAGATGGCTTGATTTAGACTCATGTTTATTTTTCAAAGGTGTTTTGTTTATCCTTCAATTTCAGTTTTGAAGAACCTTCCAGAACTATGTTAGGTGAGGAAATAGGACTTGTCAAGGCGGGGTCTTTCTGGACTAATTTTTTTTGTTGCCACTGGGGGGAGCAGAAGACTATTACAGATTTTAGGGAAAGGAGTAAGAGCATTCATTGTCTGTATTGAAAGATTCATTTTTTAGCGCTGAATTGAGTGAGACTGAATCTTCATTACTGGCTTACGCTTGAAAGCTTGTTTTGTAGTGGCTAAGTCATCAAATTTTGTGGTTTTTTTTCTTATTTTTGTGTGTTTTTGGAAATAATTACATTTTGTATTTATTCATATATATACGCAGACATATAAATACAAATTTATATATATGTTTGTGAGAGACTGCGTCAGTCAGATCGACATACAGTGTGCTTTATTTAATAGAAAGTGTTATAGCTGAACAGAAATTTCCTAAAAAAATTAATAATATACAGATGGCTGTTGCTGTAACAGAGATTTGAAAGATCCTTCTGGTTCTGCAGAAGTTGTGCTAAAAATACTCTTCACAGTGCTGTTCCCCTGAGAGCCTTGGCAAGGAAGACACAATTTCACTTTTGTTGTTTCTTTTTCTTTTAATTGCATAGTTTAAAATCAAAGTATGTGTAGAGTTCTAAAAATGTTCCTACTGGTAATACTCCTACTGGGTATCTTTAACCTGTTTGGTATTGAGGCCGGAACAAGACATTCCAGCTGTAAGCCAAGACTGGACTCTCCTTTGGACAAAAAACGTGTTCTTTCTGTTCTGCCAAAAATCCTGCTGGAGAACTTGTTAATATTTTTGTTCTTGGTATATAAAGCTTAAGCTAAATCAAACAAGCTGAATATTAGAGCTTCCCATCGGTGCTTTCAGTCACTAACTTAGAGAAGTTTGTGGCTATTTTGGCGATACCATCCAGCCCACCCAGGTGTCCCGGGGCACAGAGGCCATGGGGTTGCAGATGGATCCGCTGGTACCTTCCCTTTGAGGCCATGGGCTCTCCTGCTTTTCCAGCTCTTCCTTTGGCAGACCTGAGCTGCCTGCGGGCCTTCCCTCCAGTCCTTCTGCATAAGGGACATGAGCATTTTTGGAGTAAAACCCAAACCCTGAACTGCTTCTTTCTCAAAAGCCTGTAATCTAGGCAGTGTTTTTGTCTTCCTTATTTTACGCACTGTATGTAATGATAAAACAGGCTTTGTGCTTCACGGCAGCTCAGGGTTTAGATAGACCTCATCCAGTTTGCTGTGAACAACCAGGCATTTGGGATCTGTCATTCAGCTCAGCTTAACTGTCACTGAAAACTAATGAAGATCTCGTCCCCGCTGCGTTGGTATCCACGCAGTGCAGTCTATAAGACTGTGTTTTCTGATATTCAGAAATCTTGATGTTTGCTTCTTCAAGAACTGCTCCAGCCTTGCCAAGAGGCTTCTGCTGCTTCATGTTGGGTGGGCATGGTTATAAAATTGCTTCTCTTCTGAAAGTCAGTTTCTTGGCCTAGCGCAGATGAGCATCTTGCTGCCCACTTTTCCCTGTGGAAGGAAACAGGCACCTTGGTGCTGCTCAGGCCCTGTGAACAGGTGAAGTCTGTGGAACCAGACCCCAATGCTGAGCACGCTGGCCCGTGTCACTGGAGGGGGCTTCTTTAGGGGTAGCGGTCACTGATTTGAAGGTGTAAACTGGTGGCTGGTGACAAGAGCTGTTCCCTGGTGCTGGAAGTGGGACTGAATGTGCCTAAGTTGGTCAGCTGCTGCTTTTACTGCTTTATTTTGCCTTGGGCAGTGGCAGGGGTAATGGCAGACACCCTTAGCAAGGCCTGAGGTGAGTCTAAATGTGGGAGGGAGAGACCCCAACACGAGGGAGAAATGAGCCCCGGGGGGAGGCTGAAGTTGTGCCAGGCAAAAGTGCATGGGGACGACAGCCTGGCCAGGGAGCAGCATCCCCAGAAACGGCCCGTGGGTCCCACAGGGCTGCGAGCTGGAGCCATAGTGGTGATTAATGCCGTGGCTGCAGCGGTGGCGAAGGCTAAACACATATTGGCAGCATTAGCAGTGGGATAACCAGCAGGTCCCAGGAGGTGGTTATTTGCCTCTGCTCATCCCATCTGAGGCTCTCGGGAATACCCTGTCCGGTTTTGGTCCCATCAACAGGACAAAATACAAACAGGGGCAGGACCAGCCCACTACTGCCCACTGCCTCGAAGGGGCTAATGGAGAAGGCAGGAGATGTTTGTCAGAAATGCACAAATGCATCCTGTGGTCACAGGCACTAAAGTTCACTCCAGCTGGATAAAATAAAAACAAAGCAATGGACAAAGTGGTCAAGCATGACGGCTGCGGTGCCATCATCCTGGAAGTTTTTTGAAACTCAGCAGGGAAAGACCTCGTGCAACTTCACCTGGTTTTGAATTTAGCTCTACTTTGAACTTGTATAGACGACCTCGAACAGTCTTGTCCAACTTATGTTTCTATGTTAGTCTGATTCCTGTAGAAAACCTTTGCTAACCTGAGGTTCAGTATAACCCAGTGCTCGTCTTGCGGGCAGGCTGAAGACAGCCATTACGTCCACCAGCTGTAGTCTCAGCAAAGCAGATGTCCAAAGACCTTAGCAGGAGTGTAAAAACATTTGCTCTCATGAGCAAATAAGCAACGTGGCCCTCTCTACATATGTGTCCAGAGCAATTTTATTTCCTTTCTGCATGTTTGATAGCGTTTTGTTGATAAAACTATACATCTGCTTGAGGGAAGAAAAGAAGTATTTTTTTCTTTACTTAAAAATTCCCCTTTCAGAGAACATTTACTAGAGAAGTTTAGAGCTCTCTAGGGTAGTGGGTTTCAGCAGTCGCAAATTGTGACCAGTTGTACTACTCTGATTTAGATTATGAGGATTAATTGAGATTTTTAGGATTAATTTTATCTACCCTACATTTTTTCTGTTACTCAATCCTTTGTTTAAGAATGAAATGCTTCAGCACTGGATGCTATCTCAGATCGCAGATTCTTCAGAAGTGGAAGGTTAAAAGTTTTTTTCCTTGGTGTGAAGTAATGATTTTTCTTTTTGTTTACTACTGAATCAGAAAACTGGAAAATAGCAGCAAGCTGGTTTAATTAAAATATTAATAATTAGTTTTTCCCTCATTCAAAATTAGCCCATACATGGGGCCTAATGGTAAATTACCATTTTGGGATAGGAAGTAACCTACTTCTTTTCCCTTTTAACTTCTTTGGTCCTGTTTGTCTTTTGTCTTCAAGCACCATGTGTTATTACTTTTAAATCTTATCCTGCAGTTGGGGCTGGAGGTTATTAATGAAACTTGGATTCTACTGGAAATTGCACGGCTCTTGCAAATAGAGGCATTAATGCCTTGGAAGTAGCAGGGGATTAATTACATCTATAAAGCTGATCATATAACAAAATAAGAGGGAAAAAAGACAACTTAATTTCAACCAGAAGATCGATTTTTGTACGTGCAGTATGCAAGTGAGAGAACAAAGTACAGTCCTTGAAGCACTGGCCACTTGCGATGTGACTCATGGTAGAAACTCCTTAATTTTCGGGCTGGTTTCTGGAATGCTTTTTGACTTCAAATCTGTTCTTTCAGACCCCTCTTGAGAAGTAAGGAAACGCTTCTGCTCAACTTTTGAACCTCTGACTTTTACCCTTCCATCTGTGACGGATGGGAAAAATTGTTTTAAAATGCGGGACTTAAGTGAAAGGGGAGCATTTTTGGATTTCGAAGGTACCCTCTCTGTCACAGAAAAGTAGTCATGTAAACACTCCCAATAAGACAGCCAGCATCATTTTAAAACTCTTTATTTAAAAGTTGCTTTTTTTGACAATTTGTATGTCTTTGTTCTAGCTTTAAGTATTGCTTACCTTTCCTGGTATATCTATACAGGTTTTCATCTTGTTTATTTATTGTAGTCCTAGAGCACTTCATGCTGCTAGGCTGAATAAGGCATATTCCCATATTCTCCCGCAGAATGAACAGTAGTCATGCTGGTAAACTTTTACTTTTGTTGGAATTTAATGTAATAGATATTACTAATTAATCAGAATACTCCTGTGAAATAATTCCTAAAAATATTTTGACTGCACTGTCTTTAAGCCTTTCTTAGGTTATTGACCCATGATGGGGGGAGAAGGAGAAGGAAATGTGGCAAAAAATGTCACTGGGAAGTGGAGACTTCAGTGTGTTTTATCTTGGAAGTAGTCAGGATATGGAGATCTGGAGTTAGACCCAGCTGGAAACATATGGGATCCTCTCCTCAGTAATTGTTTTCAGTTGTCTGTCTTGTAATTGATACTTTTGTTAGTTAAGGATAAGGATTAACTTCCTTTTGTAAGTTAAGGACCTTTCATTTGCATGCTTGAATTTCATTCCACTCTTACTGCTCCTTTTTGGTTATTCATTTCTTTCTCTACGAAGCTCATCTGTTTCTGTGCTTACCAATCATAATTCATGTGTCTGTTGTCCTTTGGTTTTGTGTCATCAACAGACATCGTTACTTTTCTTGTTATTAATATAAATACTGATTTCTGTTGTCCAGAAATGAGTTCTGGCAGTAGCCTTCTTAATGTCAGTGAATCCCTGTTGCTGCAGTTGGCGGCTTCTCTTGCCCATTTTCTCCCCCATCTCAATAGCAGTCTGTTTCCGTGCATTTTATTTCCATTAGTTCATGTTGCCTCTGAACTCCCGTGACTGATACTGTTCATGCTGAAAATTGAGATAGAATATTACTCAGTTTTTGGACCCCCTTTTGGCTAGCTCCCATTTCTAGCCACATTCCAGTTCAAGTTTTTTCTTTCCTTCAGTGCTTCTTAACTCAGGTTGCTGCTTTTTCTTTTACTTTAAAAGTCCCATACTCTGTTTCTGCTTAGCTCTTCTCCTTTCCTTAGAATTTCTCTTCTTAATGTTATGCTATTTTTAAGAAGTACTTAATTGAATCTGGAGCCTCTCTCTTGCTTTTTCTCTTTACAGACCCCAGATAATTTTACCAATTTTACTGCCAAAATTTTCAGACTTGTTCTGTCTTGAAGAGCTTCTGTGGTTCTTGTCTGGCTGCCCAAAGGCAGTATTTCCTGTATGTTGTCCTTAGCCAAATCAGCTTGGTGTTAGTTCAGGACCATTTAATATCTGTGGGCTCTTTTAAAAATGTGTGACAGAAATTCAGAATCATTCAGGAAGGTGATGGTTGACACTTTATTATTTTTATACAGGGGATTAGCCCTGACCCCACCTCTAACATTGGGGCTCTGTGACTGAAACTCTTCTGTAGGAGTGTGGGGGATATTTTTTCCTTTTTAACTTTTATATTTTATTCCAAACAGTCTATTCCATACAGTCTATTCATGGTGTTCATCTCCTTTTCATGCTTTCAAAGTAGGCTGACTACTCTGCATATGCATTCCCTGCAGTATCCCTGCTTGGATCACTCTCCTCACAGCGCATCTGGTTTCACGTCCTGCATCAGTAGGGTGGATGCATCCTAGTACCAAAGCTCCTGGCCATAGCGCACACAGATGATTTTCCACCAGCTTTCATCCCCTTCCCTAGGCTTTAGTTTCCTGACAGCAGAAGCAGCAAGTCTTTAAGAGTCTCTCAGGCTTGACCCTGCAGCACTCCTAGCTGCTCCAAGGGAGCGGGCCAAGGCCTCCTGCATGCAGGGCAGGAGGAGATGCAGGGACGGCCAGGATGCCCGTGCTGAGCACCACCAAGCGTACCCGGGAGGCCCGCTGTGGATGAAGGCGACTCCTTCCTGCAGCTCTGCCCTGCGGTGTCTGCCTTTCCATGGACACCCTCCCGTGGCTTTGTGAGCGAGGTCCAGCACGTGCAGTACGAGTCTGTCGCCTGCCCGTCCCTCTCAGGAAGGGTCATTCAGCTCTTTTATGAGTACGCACACACCAGATAGAAACTTTCTGCACGTGCAAGGTCAATTGGAAGAACAGCTTGAGACGAAATAGCCGGCATCTGTTTTCTCACTTTTCCTGACTCTGATGTTTTGCCTAACCCGTGACATCCTGTTAAAAATCTTTACTCCTGGCTCCTGTTGAAATGCAGTTCTGCTGCGGAGTAGGTTTTGCTTTCCAGCATTTGGGAATGCTGATCCTAGGGGTGGACTGGAGTCAGGAGCCTGGAGCTGCAGTGACATTTCGGAAGCGCGTGACATCACGGGCGGCTCCGCTTCCCCCTCGTCCGCGAGTCTCGGGCAGCTCCGCGCCGGGCGCCGCGGCACTCGCTGCGGAGCTGCCTCCAAGCGGCGGGAAGGACCTTGTGCCTCCTCCCTGGGCTGGTTCTGCTGCTGTTCGCGTGTCAGGCTGCTTAGGTGAAGAATGAGCTTCCCTGGAGACTGGTGAGTAAATCTTGTTCTTCTGGCATACATTCGAACTGCGTTCCGTAAGCATGAAGATTTTCATCCTTCTTTGGAAAAAGCACTTGATTTTTTCTGTATTTCTTTTTAATCCAGCATTCAGTAAGTCACAACGTGTGTGAAACAACACCGAGCATTCACAAAATTCCAAGTTATAATTTTAGATGGAAAACTAATTTTAGGTGGCTGTTAAGTGTTTACTGATTTATTACTTACAGTGACTGTATAACTTCCAAGATTATTAATCAGATATGCTAGTCTACAAGATTATGTGTTTAAGACATTGAATCTTGCAGGAATTTTAGCTTTTTTTTTTAAATTAGCATGCAGCAATGCACAGAAAAACTCTGCACAGAAACACTGCACAGAAATAGTCAGCTGTAAGTTAATGTAATTTAACCTAGATGTTTTAAGGCAATATAATAGTTTTAATAACATATTAGAAATGTTATTTTTGGGGCTGTGTGTGAGTGTAGGGGGGAACCAAGTGGAAAAACAGACGCGTTTCCAGTGAGTGAGTTTATGCAAGTAGAATCTGCCAGGATGTATGTTTATTTCTATGTGAATGTCATACAAAGAGCCACAAAACCTGTTAGCATAAAAATCACCCAGCTAAAAATCTATTTGTAATTTAAATTGTAAATGATTGAAGTGCATTTCAATTTCTGCCTTGTGGTAAGTGTTTGCCTGTTGCAGAAGTAACGGAGTTTGTGTGGGCTCTCTTCCCCAGCGTTTGGATGGTTAACTCCGAGTTCTGCAGTATTCCTACATTCAGAAATCTTGCAGGTCCCAGTTTGGAAAGAGTTTTTATTTAAATGCTGATAATCTTCTGTTTTATAGCTAGAAAAATACAGCACAATTGTCTTCCCAACAGTATTTTGTGACGAATGTCCAGGGTTTCACTGCGCTCCGTGTGCTTTTTCTCCGTGGGGATGGCAAGTTGTAGTGGGTGAATAGATCTACAGGCAACGCGCTCAGCTGCTGGGAGAGTGTGGGCAGCAGTGAAGCTGTTCCTGGTGAAAGGCGGGTATGGATTTCCATCAGGAAATCGGCTCCAGATTGAAATCTAGAAAGTCTGACTCAGAGCTTTAGGCATCAAGGCGGATGTAGCAGGTTACCTTTCAGAGGGGTAAGTCCAGTAATGCAGAGACTGACGGTTTTTATGGTGTAGTAGAGTGGTAATGCCATATTGCAGATACAGAATTGATGTATTTATGACAGCTGTGCTTTCACAGATTCCTGTGAACATGAGTTTCTCTGTAGCTCTTCATGTAAAGTTTCTTCATGTAAATGCCTTTCAAAGCAGAACCAAAAGCAATGAGCTGTGGGAAATGCTTTTTAAATTGCCTTGTTGCACATACACATATTTTGTAATTAAAATTTCCAGAATTAATGTTTAATTTCAATGTGATATTCTTATCATACCTACTTAGTCTTTTTAAGCTTGACAAATGAATTTTTATCACTGATTTTATCACTTTCTAACTGTAGTTTGGACTTAGTCCAAGTAGGTTTTGTAGGCCCATAGAAGCTCTGATAAGTGTTCTGAAATATTTAAAGTGCGTTGTGCTTTTTTGGTAGATTTATGGTATATGTAAAACTGTTGAATGTTGTATTGTGTGGAGAAGAAGAGAGTAGTTTTGCACAAAAATAGTTTTTTTTTTTAATTTGTTTGTTGCTGTTTTTTGTAGAGTTCTGAGTGCCAAAAACAGTTAAGGTCTTGTCCCGTGACTAGAATGTTGGTTTTGTGCATGAATTTCTAGTTTGTTGCTTGTCTTTGTCAAAAGAAAACATGCAGCTGTATTCTTAAATAAATCAGGGCAACTTGCTCAAATAATGCATTAAAAGCGGGGGGAAAGGAGAGTGAGCAAGTGAAATGAGAGAGGCCTTTCTAAAACATGGATCTAAGAGTACTTATTACATATAGGTTAGCTTTTCCACATAATTGTTAACACGAAACTCGCTGGTTTTGTGGTTAACTGAATAGTCTCTTATTAGCCTGAGTTAGGGTGGTGATGGTTGGAATTTTCCAGTTACTTTTTCCTACCTCTAGCAATGACAGACTTGCTCATGATTTTCCTATCCTTTTGCAGGAGTCGTTTTGTTATTGTTGTTTTGCCTTTTAAGGGGAAAAATTATACAGTGCACATTTGAGCAAAATCGAGCTTGAGAACTGTATGTTGACATGTGTGGATAACTAGGATGAGCTAAATTACGAGTATATTGATGTGTTTAGAGGTGCACACACTGCCTGGCCAAGTGATTTTAAGATACTTCTCTCTTTGATTTTTAATTGAGCCAGTCAGAGCTCCTCTGTTCCTCCTCCCTTCAAATATGTTTCTTCTGCTTTTGAAACTACTATTTTATTCAAATTATAGTATCTCGAAGTTGTGTGTTTCGAGTGCCTGGTATAAAAGCACACTCAGCATTCAGTGTGGTCTGCATTTTTCTCTGTGGAAACAAATTAGATTATGAAAAGAGAAAAGACTAGGAAACTACCTCAAATTTTTAAAAGTTTATAATTTCTTTGGGTTTGGCCTTTATACCTGGGAGCAGAGCCTGAGAAGTGAAATCGGTTTAAAGCAATGAGCTTTGGACAGATTCTTTACTATAAAATTCCTTTTGAATATATTCATTGGTCTTAATATTTTGCTCCTTATCTTCTTTATCATCTAGAACTCTTCTGTTTTTTTGCTAAGTAGTGAAAATTTGTATTTTGCTTTTTTGGTTTAATATTAAATCGTTAAATAACTTTGCTATGTACTGATAGAAACCAGAAGTAACCCTGTAAAGGAAAAGTATCTCCTGTAAAGGAGAAAATACATTTTAGGTCTTATATTCATTTGCAAACAGACATTTTGTCTTATGCATTTTCTACTCCTTAAAAATGCATAAAGTTGGTTGAACTGTTCAGTTTGGCTGTTTTTACCTCACGGTTACCAACTACCTGTAATCTTTCCTACTCTTGATAGAGAGTTTGTTGGCAGTCTAGGGAACGAGGCTTTTAATTCCTTTTTAAAGCATTGCTGCTGTTCTAACAAAGACGCAGCTTGTGCAAAAGAGAAACGTCGCCATCGGGGCAGCCTCCAAAGAAGTCATTTGGGGTGGCCTTACAGTCAGTGCTCGTTCCTCTGTCCTGTGAGGGTGTGTGAGGCTCCGGCAGCCGCTGCGTGGGCAGAGCCCCGTGGGCCTCCCTGTCCTGGGAAGCTGTGCTCGGAGCGCCAGGGGAGGCTGCAGCCCGGTGCCTTCTGGAAACTTCCAGAAACTGCACCCAGAGACTTCCTCCGGTGGCGCCGGGGCTCCGCGCCGGGCTCCGTCCCTGCCCATCCTTCACGCCGCACAACGGATGGTTCTTGGATTCCCCGCTCTCTGTCCCAGCTCGACCTCCGCCGCTGGAATTCAGCGTGGCCGCTCCAGGGGAGGCCGCAGCGGTGACACCCAGAGCGGGTGGACAGAAAATGGCTGGCGTCAATGAACGGCAGCTGATTCCAGCCGAAGACTTGCCTCGTGGAGCTGCAGCTTTCAAAGCTGTCGTTTTATCGTCTCTTCATGCGTCCACAGAATGGTTTATCCAAAATATCAGACGAGAAGACTTCCAAAGGCCACATCTTCATATGACGCCTACTGCAACATCTCTCGCTAAGGAGTGACTTACGTGTATATAAAGCTCTAGGCAAGAGCTGACTTAAAATACTTCCTCCCTGTGTTGATCAGAGCAGATGTGCTTAATAAAATGCTACGAAGACCATGGTCTGTAGCACTGGTTCTGCAATGGAGACGCTGCCTGATTCCATGGGGGGCACAGCAGGAATGCGAATGTGAAATAAACAAGAAAAGAACAATGTTCTTTTTCTCCAGGAAAGCAAGGAATATTTTTAGTGTAAGCTCAACGCTTTCTTCACTCTCCATGCCAATAGTAAAATATGATATGATTGTAAACATACAGAAGGTAGATTTATTAAAAATAAACAAAAGTAACCCCCTGAATCACCTTATTGCAAAGGGGGAATCTGCACACACATAGAGGCTGGATACCTGTAAAGTTGCTAGAACTTTGATATTGTATTCAATTTCTTATACATTTATATATATAATATAAAAAATCATAATAAGTAATACATTTATTATGATAAATTTAGGGTTAGAAGGCACATCACATGTAGAATGGTTTTGGACAGCTGGAGATCTTTATTGTTCTGAAATATGTTTGAAGTTGCTAATTCTGGAAAATTCTGTAAGGTGAGAGATATTGTAAAAAATCATTCTTTACAAATACTCTATGATAGAGGCTTGGAATGTAGCCTGGAGCCTGCTTTTCTTTAAGAATGTATGGAAATACAAAAAAAAAAAAAAAAAAAAGGCAAAAACTTTTCACTTTTAGGTCTCCGAAAAATCACTGCTTCACAAATCTCTTCCTTATGTTCATGTGTTTCAAGTGATAAAACGAGAAATGAGTAATGCTCCATATGGTAAACTGCAGTTAATTTATCTTGTTGAGTGTGATTTACTCGTACTTTAAAATTCTTTCTAAAGCCAGTTTCAATGTAGGAAAAACTAAAAGAAGTTCTTAGAAGAGGTTAGGAGAACATAAAATGTTCCCACCAAAATAAAGAGGGTAAATGTTAGATGTTATTTTTTTCCTTTTGTCATTTTAAAAATTCACCGAAATGGCTTTGACATTACGAACGTGGATCTGTGCCGTCCAAGTATCCCTCTGTCCCTGACCTTTTACTCCAAGAACATCGCAACAAATTAATTTGTCATTTTTACGTAAATGGTGACTTGATGAAGGGAGAGTCAGCAGCAGGATTTTTCTTCCTGTCCTTACAGCGTTGCAGATTTCTTGCACAGATGCCCAGCTCTGATATGAGAGTGTGTTTGCCAGTTTGGCACCGCGAGGGAAGCTGAGCCAACAGGACTTGGCTGCTGTCAGAAGGGAGGGATCCCTTTCCCCACACTTGCCCTTATAGCATGTGTGGGCAGGGAGGCTGTAAGCTGGGACGTGCTGCCTCCCCAGCTGCCTGGCTGGGATTGGCAGTGGGATCTCTTGAGCACTGTAGAATCCTTAAGGTTGGAAGGGACCTTTAGAGATCATCTAGTCCAACCTCCTGCTCCAGCAGGAACACCTAGAGCCCGTGGCACAGGATTGTGTCCAAGCGGATTTTGAAGATCTCCAGAGAAGGAGACTCCACAGCCTCCCTGGACAGCCTGTTCCAGGGCTCTGTCACCCTCACTGTCAAGAAATTTTTCCTTAAGTTCCTGTGGAACTCTTGGTGCTTCAGTTTGTAGCTGTTTCCTCCAGTCCTATTACTGGCCACCACTGAAAAGAGGCCAGGCCCATCCTCCTCTCTCCTACCCTTAAGGTATACCAGCGCTAGCACAAGAAGGAACAGTGGAATAGTGTCAACTTCTCCAGTTTCTTACTTATTTCAGGAAATCCCACCTCTTGGGATTAAAACACAGGAGAGTGTCAGGTTTCACTGATACCCTTAGCCTGTGATACTCGATATATGAGTGAGAAGCCCATCAAAAGCTGTCCCAGGGTGGCCTGCGTATAGATTTTGAATGGCATGCTGCACTTCCAGGAGCTTGGAGCCTCACGGCAGCTTGGGAAAAGCATCCATGCAAGAAAGCCGTTCCTGGTTCCCCCCAAGTTATGGGCTCAGTGCGTGCTGCTGCTTTCCCCAGATGTGAGAAAATCCTGACGGGGTTGTCAGTGGCATCGTGCCTGTTCCTGAAGAAATATTGCCCTGGGGTATATGTGTATGTTTTGTATTTGTGCAATTAACCCATAATTGTAGTTGCAGAAGGCAGCCTGCTGTGCTGCTCTTTGTAAGGGTGCGGAGTCCCGGGTCCGGGCACTTCTTAATAAAAACGCTGTGTTATTTCGGTTGGACTGAGGGGCGAGGAGACCGCTGAGAAGGTCAGGGTGTGAAGGTAGGGGAATCAATTGTAATATTATTTCCTTGCAAGTTGCCGGCATATCCATAAAATCCACTGACGATTCATTTTTTAAATAGGCTATAGTCATTCCTCTGCATTTATGAAAGAACTGAGTCCAATCTGCAAAACAATCTGTGTAGGCGTTGAAACCAGAGATGAGAGGAGGGAGCCAAGAAATGATTTTTGTCGAGTGAAAATTTCAAAAGTGTAGAGCCAGTGGCTGGATTAGACAAAACCAGCCGGCTTCAAAGTGATTGACAGTCTGCATTTAAGCACTGAGTAGTGGACAGTAACTCTTAATCAGATGGAGTACTGAAATTTCATCTGATAAAATGAATAGTGATATAGCCTGTTAGGTAAATGACTTTTGAAATATCTGTTGGGCTGCATTAAAGCACGTAAATAATTCTAATGAGTTTTCTCATGTAGTGCAAGCCAGAATGTTTTTTTTTTTTTTCGTGCGGTTATTATATCACATTCTTTTCTTTTGTTTATTTAAGAAAGCAGTATATTTTGTATCTGCAAAGAATGTTTTGTTGTCCTTACCCTTCAGTTGTTCTGCTTCCTTGCCCAGCAATGAAAAATAACATTGCTGGAGACTTCATAAACTATTGCTGTTACTTCAGAGATTGGCCCCAACTGCGGTGTCATTTTTTCTTAAGAAACTTGGCACTGAGATGGGAAAATGTAGAGTAAAAACTGCTAAATCGCTACCTAGAGGAAACCATACGTAATTTTGTGTGGGGGTTGACAGGCCTCGTCAGTTTGCAGAGCTCCTGGTGCTTTCTGATGGGAGCGAGGGACGATCTGGGCTTTCTAGTAAAGCCAGGGCTTGTAGCTGCAGCCTGATCCTATTAAACAGCATGGAAGGTGGATTCAGCTCCGTAAAGGGCTGTTCCTGGGTTATTGCTGACAGGTGTTCTTTACATTAACAGCATCAATTAGCCCTGGACAGTCACTTGTTCTGACAGTCAAAGCTGAACTCGCCGGAGGAGGAGCCCACGGGCCCCTCACAGCACGTCAGGATTCAGGTCCCTCCGCTCTGGCGCTGCTCCCTGGCAATGGCCTGCACAGACATGCAGGAACAGTTAACACCGGAGTGAAGTAACATGCTCAACAATCCTTCAGAATATATATACATACATATATATGAATATATATATACACAGACACTCCCTGAAAAGGAGTATTTGCAGATTATGTTGCAGCCTGCTAAATTTTTAGCCGTGCTTTTGAAGGTAATAAGATGAAGAATTGTGTCGAACAAACAACTTGAAGACAGAGAAAGGGGAGGAAATGGGGCCTTTTTGCAATTTGAGCCGTTCTCTGCTGCTCTGAGCTGGCGTTGTGTCAAGGTTGCCGACAAGCTTGGTTGGTGCCCACTCTTCTAGACTAAAACGTAGTATTATTCTTTCCTCTACAACCTTTAATCTGCAATGTGAGTGTTAACTGCAAACAGATGAGCATTAAGTGTGAACGTTTCCAGAACAAAAAATCAAAATTATGTCACTGTGTGTCAGAAAGTATGTGATATCTTTCCCAGTATTTACTCTGCAGCAAATTGCTCCCTCCACACACCGGGGAAGTGTTTAGCTATGGCTGATGTGTTTCATCAAACTCATTCATCAAAACTTAAAGTTGCTTGACTTACTTTTGAAAACTGTACAGTGTAATTAATAGAAGTGTGTTGTTATTTAGTAAAAAATGGCTGGTTTTGCTAGAGATGTGATTGTGGGAGTATGGAAGCAAGCAGGGAAGTCGTGTACATGTCTGAACAGTGTTTCTCTACAGCATGTTGTGTTGGTAGAAATAAAACGGGGCTTTGCTTCAATGGTAGCTAAAGCTGTGTTTTGGATAATCTTTAGAAAAAAGAAACGGGTAATAATCATAAATAATAGCAGATAGCATAAGGGAAAGATATGCCTAGATATTTGGGACTGTCCTGAGAAATAAGATACTTGACTACCGTTATTAATGCCCACCAGAATATCATTACTGATGTGCTTAGCTAGTTTTGTGAGGCAGCACAACATAATTTCACCAAATTTCTCTTCAAAACCTGACATTGAATTGGAAGCAACATTTTACTGAAATAAAAAATAAAGAGGGAAAAAATGCGGTTGTAACTCAGTAAAATTAGGCAGCTTTACTTCTCTTTACAATGCGACAGCAGCAGTTTAATGGAGCAATTGAGTTGTGTTGTAACTCTTGTAATTACGCTTGAAAGTGCCTTGTAAACGATGTCCTAGCTATAGCTAGACTGTTAAGACTAAATGAAATGAGTTTAGGTTATATTATAAAAATGTTTATTGCAAGATAAAACTTTTTTTTTTAAATGAACAAGCATGAAAGGTGGTATTCACCTCATTTAATTTCATATCTGCTTGATACTGTGTTTTTGAGGTAGATTGTTTGAGCTGTCTTCTGAAAGTGTATTTTATTTCAATTTGTCTTTGGAGATTGCTATGGGAGACCAGGATCAGGAAGTGGGGATCTCTGTTGTTCTAATTTAGATTTTTATAATTGTCTCCTTATGTTGTCGACATAGAACATGACTGAATGAAAAAAGCACTGGCGAAGTTCAAAAGCTGCTTACCAGCTCATTGCCTTTCTCAGCGAAGAAGTCTTCAATGGTTATAGCAGCCATGATGCTGAAAGTGTTGGATAATGTTTAATTCAGTAGTAACATGGGCCTTACTTCCAAGCATTGTTTTAAATGAATCTACAGTGTTGCTTTACTCTGTTAAATATCTTATCTATTCTCCTGGATTTGCTGTATTGGTGAATCTTCTTTCAAAGTGAGTATCTGCAATCTGACAGTACGTTGACCACATCAACTGAAATGTTTAGTGTGGCAGCAACCTGATTTTATTTATTTATTTTGTGATCTGGTATACATGGGGGAAAGAATCCCCAAAACAGTGGGCTGTAAATAGGGAGAAATTATAACAATTAGCTAAGGATTCCTATTTGGAGAAGAGAAGCTACTAACTTTGCTCGGGCACTTGTTTATCAGGAAATGGTCCCGAATGCTTGAGGAAACTGAGATGAGGAAATGCACATAGGAGTAATTGTTCATGTTAGCAAATACACTCTGTTTACTGAAAGAAAACTTAGATTTTCTTTATTTCTTTTTATATAACCTCTGATTACAGAATCTGTTGTTCCCTTTTGAACTGAGATGTGTGTGTGCAGGGAAACAGGATTAAGTGACAGGACAGTCAAGACGGACAGTGACTGCAACGTCCAGAGAAGTGGAGGTCTGGTAGGCTGAAGTCCAATGGAATCTAGTTTTGCCCAATGGAATCTGATTTTACTTTTCCTTCTTTTTTTTTCCTGGTTTTCCTAATTTTTTTTTTCCTAAAAGAACTGTTAGTAGAGTAAGCTTTTCCTGCAAAGTAACCTCAGGTTTTACATGGTAACTTGCAGTGGAAGCATAAATCAGCATTGCCTTTTAATTTCTTTTTCCTTAACTAACCCTTGCTAGATAGTAATAAATACCGTAATGAATCTAACAGGCCAAGGCTTGCAGAACCAGGCCTAGGGCTACGCATCGACAGCATTTTTGGAGGTGATTTTCTGTCCAGTGAGCTCTGAAGAAAACATTTTAGCATTTGCTAAAACTTCTAAAGCAAGGCAATGAAAAATCAAGGTTGGGTTTGTGGAGGATGGCTGAGGAAAATGAAATCTGTGAAGTAATTCCCAAGCTACAGTCCGTGGAGCGATGCAGTGGTGATCATGCAGCCCAAGTGCATTTGTCCCATATATGTCCAAGTCAGGGCTGTTTCTGGTTTCAAAAACCTTTAACACCCAATGCGTAAATAAATATCAATTAATAGCTTCTAATGAAGACCTCTCAGCGATACTCAGTGATTTCAGGTTGATAATCTGCGTGACCTGATATGAGCAGCCAAGAGAACTAGCTCGGCATAGCGGAACAGCCGTTGGCTCTGACGTTTTGTTCCCCTTTCCCGACATTAACTTTGGCCTCCTTCGCCTGCCCTCTCCCTTTGGGAGGTGCCGGAGCCTCCCTCCTGCGTGAGGGAAATGGGCTCTGGGGCAGTGTTCGTGGTCGGGTATCCACGGCCCGGCTTCACACCGCAGCATCCCAGGCCCACCTGGTCCTGCCGCATGGTGCTCCTCCACCTCCCATTTCTCCTTGGAAAACTGGACGTAGATATTCAAGGCAGAAGTGTTGTTTTACTTCACCAAACCTTCCTAGGTGTTTCGCCACTGAGGAGTGCGTGGGTTTCAGCTGCCCCATTTGAGGCTGGTGTTTGTGCTTCATTACATAACCTCTACAAAGAGAGATACTGTTTTACATTGGAATGTTACTGTCCTGGAAGTAGATCGTGAGAACCTATTAATTGCATCCAATTAGGTGACAAAAGGTCCTGTGTTTTTCGCAATATTGTCACAGGAATATAAATTTGTGTTTAGGAGGTTCCTACTGAAGGAAAGTTTTACGATTTTGGGGCAGTCATGCTTGATCTTTTGGGAAATGAATGTGTCTGTGGGTACACGAAGTACTTCGGTTTTTAGCAGCTCTGTCAGCGCTTTATATGCTTTTAAACTTTCTCTTTACACCCTCTTTTTTCTCGGATTTGCCCATGTTAGAAGTTACCCTATCCGTGTGTTTTCTAGTGAAGCTGAGCAGTGGTTTGCATAGTTGCTGCTTAAAAGTTTAATTGAAAAAAGGCCCGTGGCTCTTGGATGTGCCAGTAAGAACTGAAAAGTGCTTGCATGCGCTGTTTATTGTGCCATGTGGCATTACAGATTTAGTAAAATAGGAGAGCTAGTGCAACCACAGACCACATCCTTGCTAGCAGTTGTGTAGGGACTACATTTACTTAGATATTTTCCAAACTTGGGCAACTTTTTATTAGATAACTGTAAGTTGCCGCATTTTTTTTTCAATTAGAAATGAGGCATTCTTGCATTAGAAAGCAAATGCATAAGGCAAAATTGCTGATGTATTTTTTCCCCAGTTCAGAATTGAAATACTTCACAGAAGTTTGAATAAAGCTGGGCCAGACTTGTCCCATGTTTGTCTCTGGTTTCATCTCTTCTTGCAACGGCCATGCAAAACTTCGGCATGCTTGTACAGAGGATAGCTTCCCGTTGAAATTCCTGCCTTGCCTCCTTACCTTTACTTGTAATTTTTGTTCCTCCTTTGCAGCGAAATATGCATGGGAAATGGGTAAAGCTGCTTTTCACGTAAAACGTCTTCACGTCCTTCAGAGTAAGTTGGTGGCTGACGGTGGTTGCCTCATGAGCATTGCCAGGCTGTGGGTCTTATCTGCCTCCCGACATGCGTTCTCACCCGTCGCTCCTCGGCTCCCGTTTTCCTGCAGTGTCCGTCCCATGGTGTCCGCGGCTCGGGAAGAACGCTGCTTCCGAGGCGGAGGAGCGGAGAGTGCCTGGGAGCTGCCTCCTGCCTCCTCACCTTGTTCCTGTGCTTGCCGTGAAGCCGAACTCGGCCTTTGCTCGCACGGGCACGCAGAGAGCGAGCAAAGGAGAAGCCTTAGCATTGAGGAGCCTCTAAAGAGAGCAGGCAAAGAAGGGACAGAGAGAGGAGCTTGGAAGTGGCATCCGGTTGTAGCTTTGGTGGGAGAAGGCCGGATGCGTCTTTGTGGGTTCTGGCCCAGTTCCATGGGGCCTTTATTCTTTTCTTCCCCTTCTCTTTTGTGAGCACAGGGATTTCAACCAAATGTTTCAATGGAGGGACCCTGAACCAAGCGTCCCCACCGTGGTACGTTGATCTCTCTTGGTGACCTCTTTTCCAGGGGAGGGATGATCAGATCCTGTGTTTTTGACAGTGTTTTTGACTGTGTCCATTGTGGTGTACAGCTGGGCCATGCATCTTCTGTCCCATTTCAGCTGCCAGTCTCTGAGTTGATTCCCAATCCCAAAAAAAATATTTCAAAATGGCAAAACCAGGCAGAACTTTGAGTTTGCTGGTTTCATAGCACTTTGGATCAGAGCAAAATGCTGCACACAGAATGCTGGGGTTATCTTGCGGTTTCGCAGTCTTGTAAAATGCAAGATAAAGCTGGGAAAAAAAAGAGCAAAAAGCATTTGAAAGCATCTGCAAGCTGTTAGCCCATAGGAAAGATGGGCATACGAGTCTCAGAAGACTGCAGTGGGGAGATGGGGCTATGCACTGTGCTAGCTGCACTTGTTCCTCATATTCCGTGCCTCATATCAAGCCGCTCTGCCATTAATGGCTTGGCTTCACCCAATCATTCAAAGTTGAATGAAGTTTCATTGAAAGTTGGAAGTGCTGGAGCAGGAAGAGAACAAAGCACAGGGTGCCAGAAGCCCTTGGCCCAGCAGCCTGGTGCCTGTGGCCTTTTTGGTGCTCTCACGCTGCTCTGGTGTGTGGGGAATGGGTGCATATGTGTGCAGCGTGTGCTGGGCGCTCTGCTCAGCGCTGCCTTCCTCCCTCCTTGTGCTCTGCTTCCCAGCTATCCTGGCTGCCAAAGGGGTGCTGGTTGTACTGAGGAACTCATTTCTTGTAGTCGGGGAGGGATTTTGTTGGGAAATGCTACCCCTGGAATTGTGTAGGGTCTGTTGAAAAACTGAATAATGCTGCTTGAAAAATCTGTTTGAAGGGTTTTTTAAAATCCATGGCCGTTTGGTCACTGTTAAGATGCCTGTCGACTGTGAACTTACTGAGCAGATTAAGACTAGCAAGGTGGTAGCAAGAGTGGTAGTTCTATTTTTTTTATATATATGTTTTGAGCATTAGTGAGAACAAGCAGAATGGTACTGTCACTGCAAGAGAGTCATTCCAGGAGTGCCTGGGGGTGGAAAGGAGAGGCGGTGGGGGAGGCAAACGACCTCAGTCACATTCAAGGTTGCTATGAACTTCTGATCTGGAAAAGATGATTCCTTGTGTGCAAAGGTCTGGTCTGGGCACCAGGCTTGCAATGTTCAGAGGACTGGATTGGGAAGAAAAGTCTAAAAATTAATGAGAAAGAGGTTTGAGTTATTCTGATAAATTACCATCAGTTGTGTTGCACTGAGACATCTGAAAATGCAAGCTGCCTCTGAGCAATTAGAGTGGGTTGATATTTTACCTTATTTTGCCTATTTTATTTTTTAATTCTTTTATACTTGGTCACTGTCCAGGGCCACTGCAAGGATTAAGAACAGAATGTTACCTCAGTAGATGCAAGAACTGTGATTTATTTTCTATGGAAATGCATATTCATACTGTCGTCCCAGCCAGCTGCGCTGGCTTCTGGAGCCCCACGCCTCCCAGTGACAAATATTAATGAGTAGCAGTTCGTGCCACAAACCAAGTCTGGGCAATTACACCTGTGAATACCAATAAAACACGAGGGAGTTTTCCTACCTTTTTGGCTCTAGCATTTAACACAGCAGTAACACGACCTGAGCAGGGATGCCTGAACAGTAAGGGGTAGTTGCATCCTTTGGGACAAGGCCAGCAGTGCGTGAGTGCAGGGAGTCTGGTGTTATCCAGGGCAGCCCAGGGAGAGGAGGAAGGGCAGCTCTGTGTTCCTGTGTCTTGGATGCTGCTTCTCTGCCTAGGTGAGGGAATGAACACAGTGGCTTCCAGCTGCTTGGATCAAAGTGACTCAGTCACTGCAGACACAGAAATACGCAAAATCGGACGTCGGAATATTCTGATAGTCTAATGTTTAAGCAAAAAGCCTTTTGTTTTGTTTGGACGGGGGTAGAATAATGGCATGCGTTGTTATAAATACCCAAAACGTTAAGGTGTTGTGGGGACCCCAAAGGATGGTTTGTGGATAACTGAACGGCTGCCTAAATGGGATGTCATGAAGGTTGTGGATGTCCTTGGAGGCTTTTAATGAACTTAGTCCTAGTTTGCAGATTAAGTTCAAAATAAATGCCTTCACCTGCCGTTGCGTTGGAGGGTTATGAAAATAATTATCAAGATCCTCTGCATCTTGCACAGGATTTGGAGGAGTCTTGTCAAAATATGAGCTAAATTAACCTCAAAAATGCAGTATTTTGGATGAGTAATGATGGAGTTTTCAAATGAAAGTGTTTAAAATCCATATATCCAGTCAAACATGCTTACAGCAGCCGTACTTCCTAGTAGTACAAGTTGGATTTTCAGTGATCACTTGTAAGACCTCATTTGCATCAAAGCTCAAGAGAAATCAAAGGCTGTTCTTCATCTTCCTCACCTTGTCTCTGCGAAGCGACTGTACAGATATTGTAATGCTAAAGTGTATTATGGCCCACTGGATTTCATGTCTGCACTGATATTTTTTGCCTTTTATATATAATTAGAGAAAACATCAGCTACACCTTTGTACATCTTGATGTTAGTATGAGTAGCAAGAAAAAATGTATTTTGCCCCAAAATATTAGGATATTTTTGGAAGGCTGACTCTATATGACTTCAGATAGATTCAGAACATTCTCACTTAGGTTTGTGTCACGGCATTCCTTCCTCTCCCCGCTTTTTTCCTCCTCCTGCTCCACGTTTTCCCTTCGGGTTGTGTGTGACCTCCGTGCAGGACGTCCGAGTGTCGCCTGTTCCCGTGTCACCGTGTGCCCGTTGCCCAAAGCGGAGCCTCCGCCGCCTGCCCCAGCTCCGGGCAGCAGCGGCCGTGGAGCAACAGTCCCCGTGACTTGATTTTACATCTTGACCATCACTTTTATAACTTGTTTAGAAGCTAAACTTATAATTCTGTGACTCTTACAACTTAAAATTCCAGTAAACTGCAGCAAAACCAAGAAAAGTTCCCGGAACTGGGTTGTCTCTATGCTCTGGCAGTTTCGGTTTGGGCAGGTTCATGCAAACGCCCTTCAGCCATGAGTATGGCTGGAAATGCTCCCTTAGCCTTTTTGTATGGAGGGAACTTGCGATTAGTCACGCTCTGAAGTTGCCTGATCCAAAGGAATTTTCAGGAAACCCGGGGAATGTGGAGATGGCCGTGCTGAGCCCGCGCTGCCTTGGGAAGCTGGAGGGGTAGAAACCGTCCTGTTTGCAAGCTGAGCTGGGCTCTATGGTTGGAAAAGCTCAAAAGAGGGGCCACAAGGCAGTGAAGACGTCGCTGATAGGGAGAAAATTTATGGTTCTTCTGCCCCTCTTCTGGTACCTTGCACCCAATCAGACTTTTCTCCTCCGTGTTTATTATCTGCTCCAAAATATTTTGTGGGGTATTTAATTCTTTAAATGGTTCTTTTAAGGAGTGTGAGCATTTGCATGGATGGGTTATAAGGGGAGACGTGAAGTTACAGCTCATAACGAAGCGTTGGTGATTGCCTTCGCTGGGCTTGTGTGCTTGTGCTGGATTTATGTAACTGACTTGAAAAGCTCAATATCTAGTCGAGCAGTGTCTATACCAGTTTCTTGTCTCTCCTCCACAGTCATAATGAACGAAAAGTAACCTGCAAGCATCCAGTAACGGGACAGCCGTCGCAGGACAACTGTATTTTTGTTGTGAATGAGCAGTAAGTGACATCTGTTTAAGGCTATACAATATGTATCTTTTAACATGTGTTAATATTGCACTGTGTTCCAGTGATTTCTAATTACAAAGCTTGAAATTTACTTTTCCTGAGTACCAGCAAGGAGACTTTTTAATTATACAAAAATACAAATTATACAAAAATAATCGTTAGTACTAATTTTTAAGATAAAAAAACAAAGCACAGTTTGATTATGTAATATAACCACGTTATGTGGATTTCCATTTGTCACTTGAGTTATTCAGCTGTAGTTTTGGCAAATAGCCTATTTAAAAAAGGAACCAATCCAGTAAATTACCAACAAGGAATCTATTTTTGAATCCTTTAGGGAACATCAAGTTTATTTAATTTATATTGTTTTGCCTAATGCTCTTCTCATTTGTCTGCCTTCTTGGCTGGTCTAGACCTTTTCTGGATAGTTGAGTAATGATTTTTCTTGCTACCTTAGCATTAAGTTTATACTGGACACTGCAAATTCTTTGCTGAAAAAAATTAAATGGTATGAGAAGTGTACAGTGTGGCCCTCCCTGCCATCGAGATACTGTATGTGGGCAGGTATTGGGTGCCCTATTTCTCACCATTGCTGCAGCAACAGAAATAGTGGTTAAAGAAGGGCCTTGAGAGACGTGGAATATGAGAAACTGAACAAACATCATTGCTGTCACACAAGTGGGGCAAGGCCAAATGGGCTCTTTGAAGAACGTTTCTCACCATTTCTGCCTCATGCTCCTAACTGCCTTTCTCCATCCCTTCAACCCCTTAGAATAATAGAGAATTCATCTGTTGTAAATTTAAGTTTCCCTTTGCTGTATAATTTAATGGCCTTTTTAAATCACAGTAAAGGTACCTGTACAATGAAATGTGAACTGCTTAAAAATAGGAAAAGTAGGACACAGTTCCTATTAGGCAACATCTAGAAATGCTTTTTAATAGCAATCTGCAGACACAGCATGTTCTAGTGCTGTTACATATTCTATTTTCAGGACTGCTGCAGCTATGACATCTGAAGAAAAGAAAGAGCGACCAGTAAGCATGATATGTGAAGCTACTAACTATAATTTGACATCAGATTATGCTGCTCATCCCATGAGCCCTGTGGGCAGAGTAAGTCTTGCGTCCAAATTAAATTAAAATATAAATAGTTACTCCATAAGGTGCTAAAGTGCTATTCACAGAGAAACTGGGTTATTAGTGCTCCATCTGAAAGAGGGGGAAAAAAAATCCATATATCTGCTTTAGGGCATTTAGCTCCTTTCACATTTAATTTGGAAACTCAGGTGTTTGAAACAAATTATCACAGAAGCTGCAATTTTTGTTAGAGATCATGGATTGTGTGATTAGTCTATACTTAAATTGTTTATGGAACCTAAACTTCCCAAACAAGTAAGTGTGTGAAACAGCAAAACTTTGAGCAACTACTCAGACATCTGGGTAAACATCATTGTGGCAATGACTAGATGTGCAGGCAATTGAGGAGATTTCTCCAGGTAAAACAGAAGGAGAGCTGTAATTCTCTGCAAGCGGTTGCAGGAGAGATGGGTGTTGAGCATGTGATAGGGATGAAAGCACCTGCATCACGGCTCACATCCACTGGGCTGGGAGTAGAAGTCCCGCATTCCATTCCGTGGCTGCACTAGCTTCATCTTGTCCCAGTTTCTCCCTTGATCCAACTTCAGGGAAGGTAAAGGAGTCCCCTATGATGGATTCCATAATATGTATTTAAGGATTATGGGACTAAGCTGGTGAGAATATTGTGTGCACTTTTTTTGCCTTCTGGAGAGCCTTCATACAAGGAAAGGGCACTTACTGCATAATTAAGTATTTAAGTTCTGTCCTTACCAGTCAAGCAATTTTTTAGAAAAACTGGAACATCAAGTTGACAGCTTTGATCACTGATTAGGGACAAGAGCCTTGTAATGTCTTCTACGTGGCAGATTACAAAAAAGCCCGAAAAAAAGAGTGTGTGTATATATATATATAAAAAATATATATATGTATGTATTTTAGGCATTGAAAATCTTAACTCTGAAAAGTAGAGCATATTAATTCAGTCTGCAAGGGAAAATATAGTTTGGTGTCTGCAGTCTGCTTAATTTTAGAAAGTTTGGATCGAAATAATTTATTTTCATGTTACAGATAGAAGCATTGTAAGCTTGCATCTAGAAAAAACTGCTTTTGGAGTGTTTTTTGAAACGTCGTTTTTGTTGTTGCAAGTGTCTCGTTAGCAAGGCAGAATCCTTGACCTACATTGGAAGACCATTATTTAGGGAAAAAATGCCCTTGCTTTCAAGGAGTGCCTTAATCTATCAGTGTTGCTCGGAAAGAGTCACAGGTGAATTGCAAACAGCAACAAAATGCATACATAGTCTCAAGTTATGTTTAAGTCCATAACTGGCAGGGAGACAATTTAAAAAAATAAGTTGTTTATTTCTTAGACATGTTATGATGTTACTGATTATAGTAGTAGTTTTATAGCAAATGAGTTCTATAGAAACTCATTTTATAGAAAGAACTGTCTAGCAAATGCTTCCAGGTTAAATATAGGAAATGAATTCCAATTTGGGAACACGTTTTGCAAATACATTTTCATCCTTCCCTTTCAAGCAAGCAGTTAAAAGACTGCCCTTCAGCATGTTTATTTCATAGTGTTTTAGAAGGAAATAGGGTTTGCTACAGGGTAATTATTGTAATTTCTTTATATCTTTGATTAATGATACTTTAGCTTCCTGTGGAAATTATTCAATTATGTTTTAAAGAAGCACAAGCTTTTGTGCTACTTTTCATCACTGCTAACCCTTATTCCAGTTATTAAATACACTTAAAATAGTAATGTGATTAATGTGACTATATGTGCAATTACTGTTTATCACTTTCCAATATAAACTTATCTGGGTTGCTGCTACACCACTTTAATAGTGTTGTTTCCAGGAGGCAAATATTTGTGAAGTAGAAGCACAGCTGATATTAGTCAGCCTTGTTTTGGTGGCTCTTTAAGGCTAGCAGTTTGAACAATACAAGTTAAAAGGTAACTGTTTAGAAATGGCTTGCAGGTTGCATCTGGATGCCCCGGCTTGTTCTCTTCTCTGCTTTTATTATTTGTCTCCCCAACAGTAGAGCTTGAAATTCTTGTGCTGTCACATTAAAATCTGAATACAATATGTGGAGGCTCTGTGTATTACAGCATAAGAGGAGAGAAGGAAGTTTTTGGCGAGGAAAATAAATCATGGACTGGAAGGGGGCTCCAGGAGTTTGCTACACCTGTTAATTTTTCAGGTAGTTCACTTTGCAGTCAGGAAAACATCTAATATTGGGAGTTAATGAGGAAATAAGATAAAAGGGTTTTCTTCTAGTACGTTTAGGACAGCTGGGGGATGCGGAGGTATCTTCTGACTTTTATTAATCCTCGCTGACCTAGAATAGGAATGACACTTGGAGAAGATTTTCCTTTTGCCAGAGATACTTACTCGAGTCAGATGCTGCTGCCTAGAGGCTGATGGAACGGAGCGGGTGAGGCAGAGGCCGCCTCTCCCTGGCCCAAGTCCTCCCTCCCCTCCCCGCTGCAGGGAGGCTGCTGGCCGGGTGCTCCAGCAGCTCTGTGCCGCAGCCGAGCGCCCTGTGAGGGCTGCTCCCTCCCTGCCGGCCTGCAGCCCGTTCCTAAGGTCCCCAGCACAGACCTCGGGCTGCAGCAGGGAGCTCCGCAGGCCCGGGATTGCTGCAGGACCTGCACGTTTCCCACCTACTTTTTGAGATGAAGTAGTAGTTTTTATAGTTAAAATCCTCAGTAAGACAAATATGAGTGAGTGTCTTAAACTGCATTTAGGGTACCAGCCCTTTAATGTGTCAGTAATTAGAGCAGGGTAACCCACAGCTGCCTTGATGTTCATGCCTGTCCTCACTCTCAGCAGACCGACACCAATGACTTGCTCAAGGCAACCGGAGCCCCTCGCGTCTCCGCTGCAGCCTGGGTGTGGAGATGGACATGTCCTCAGGACATGGGCAGCTTCCTCAGGACATGGGCAGCTTCCTCAGGACTGCTCTTGGTTCATTTCGAGATAACAGTTTTATCCAGGGAAATCCAGTTTGGGCTACCAGGCAAACCAGGGCCTGGTGAGGCAGAAACACGCGTGGTTTGTGGAGAGCTGCAGTAGCAGGAGGCACAGAAATTGCCTGTGGAATCAGGAAGGCAGCATCGTGTTGGTTTGTGGTTTGGAAGGTCAGCTAAGCCTTAAAGACAGGAAACATGTTTTTAAACATAAGTTGAATAGTGGGGAAATAAATTTCAGTAAATTCTGTGCCACCTACAAACTAGGCAGGGCACAGCTCCCAATGTAAAGGAGCCTGCAGCCCTGGGTACTGCTGATCTGCTGCCCACAGTTCAAAACCCTGCTGGCATTTATTTCCTCCAGGCAGGAGAAAATGAGGATGTAGGGGTCAGATTTTGTATTTCCTTACTCAGTACCTGAGCTGTACTGAGTCCCATAGGCTCAGCTTTCAGAGACGTCGCACAGCTGGGACTGTTGCTCAGAACGAGGGTCAAATGGCACCGAATTTGACTTTCTTTCCCTTATTCAGAAGCCAGAGCTGTGCAGTATGTCCTATGGGGCTGTGCTTTTAGTGCCTTAGAGTGAAAAGTATTTGAACCCTGTCTTTTTTTCTTCTTTCTTTTTTTCCTGTTTCCTCAGTTTGACATGTATTAAAGATGTGCGTGTGAGAAAGCATGAGGTGGCCAGGGATCCCAGGCATAATAAGAGAGAAAGAGGAGAATATAATTTTACAAGTTTGAGGAGTGATAATTAGTTTGTGTGTGTGTATATATATATATATATATATATGCACACACACGTACTCTTCTCTTATATCTCAGTATCTTAAAATATTCATTGTCCTGAGGCTCAGAACTGCTTGTGAACAGATACTCTATTTATGCCGAGTGTGGTATAATAACGGCACGAGTCAAGTAAATAAAATTGGAAGGCATTTGTTGTGATGCTCTGCTCAGTTAATGCAAGTTTGTATTTGCCCCGGGTGAGATGGCCTGTCCTGAGCTCCGTGAGTTTGGAGACAGCCTGCTTTGCTATCAGACCTGCTGAAGAGAAATCTATTTAAGAGATATGGGTTTGCTGGCAGACTTGTACCAGTCATACTGAGACGGTTTGTGTTTTCAGAAGCATCCCCAAGACGTTGACTGTTTTACAGAGGTGGGAGATGTGAAAAGCTCCTCAGCCTTTAGCACCAAATAATAGAGCAGGTAGCAGTGCTGTAACCTGCCCCTCAGTGTCTTCAAGCAGCTCGTGTGCAGTGTGATGGTGTAGAGGCTGTACAGTTAATCTTTCTGTTAAAGGTGCTCTGTATACTTTATATTTTGTCTCTTTTTACAGCTTCATGAATTTAGCCGTCCAGATTTGGGAATGTTGCTCTAGGGCTCTCTCTCAGTTCCATTAGTTTATCTTGGTGTCTTACAAACCTCTACCCATTATGCAGTGATAGAATGTTCTGGGTGAAAATGCTACAGATCAGAATTATTTCTCTCAATTGTTTGCTCAGTTTTGTTTTCCAGTTGTGTTTGGACAAATTTCTGTGTTTCCAAATGAATTTAGAGAGACCCTATTCTTTTATATATCCCCACCAAATTGTTTAAAAAGGAAAGACGAAACAACTTTCCTTTGTTTGATACTTGCTTGTCCTAAATCTACAACACCATGAAGGGCTTTGTAACGTGCTTTTTTTGTCCCACTTTTCAGACTTTGTGGTTTTCATTTAAAGGAGTGGTATTATTGGCAAAAGCTGCCCATTGTTTTGAATTCAGTTTCCAGTTTAGATTATGTGAATCCACAGTGAGGTTCCCTCTGCAGCACATGTGAAGCACAGCACGGTGCTGCCCTGGGTGTTGAGAAAGTTTCTGCAGAGAAACCCTGCGTCCTAATTTGCAGCAGAACCTGATGGGGAACCCATTTGTTCAGCCTTCCTCTTGGAGGATCTCATTTGGGTTCTTTGCATAACCTTATCATTAGGTAAATGCCTCTGTGGTGGCCAGGGCGAAGCACAGGGCTGCATTGTCCGGATTAAAGGGGCGGAATTGGAGGCGAGCCGAGAACACAGCTTGAAAAACTTATTTTGAACGTCCCTTTTGCAGAGTGGGATAGCGTCACTGCCACGTTACTTGGCCCCCGAGTTGCCAGTTCTTACGGAAATTAAAACCAAAATAAATGTTTTGCGATTTTAATTGCAGACCAAGCTTTCTAAACATAAGCTGAAAAGAATGAAGCCTGAATGGCAAAGCACAGGAGCCTTCTTTAGGCCTCTTCCCATTTCTTTTGATTTCTGATGTGAAGGAGGACTGACGTCCTGGAGAGGTTATTTATGCAGTTTCTCTTAACTGCGTGATTCTCTTAACTAACATGATCATTGCATGGCTATGAGGATGTGAAAGGTCCAGTCAAGAGCAGGGATTAGCACTGGTATTACAGAGAAAAAGACTTCAAAGTAGGTCCTAGAGCAAGCAGGTGAAATAATCAATATTCAAACCAAACAAGAGATGATAGAGGGAAAACGCCTTGAGGAGAAGGAAAAGAAAAGAAAAAAGAAAAGAAAAGAAAAGAAAAGAAAAGAAAAGAAAAGAAAAGAAAAGAAAAGAAAAGAAAAGAAAAGAAAAGAAAAGAAAAGAAAAGAAAAGNAAAGAAAAGAAAAGAAAAGAAAAGAAAAGAAAAGAAAAGAAAAGAAAAGAAAAGAAAAGAAAAGAAAAGAAAAGAAAAGAAAAGAAAAGAAAAGAGGGAGGCCCAGTAAGAAGTCTGGAATTATACCTTGTGGAAATCCCAGCATGTTTGCAAGTAGGGCTTTGATGCAAGCAGAGTAGGGGTTTTTTTTTTTTTTCCCCAAATGATGATTTTTTTTCCATAGTTAATATTAGCTCTATTAGTTTTAGTTCTCTCTCTGCAGTTTGGTAGACCTCCTACCTACTTTACAAGAAGGTCAAATAATATATTTTTCTTCTTGGTTTTTTAAAAAAAATCTTTTTAAGTACTTGTCTGGGGAGTTGCCTTTTAAAGTCCTACAGAGGAAAAAGATAGAAATGCTGAAGTCATCACAACCATTACAATAATTACTTATCTAAAAAAGGAATACAGTACATATTCTGCAAACCTCCAGAGAGGCACATATAAGGGAAAGATCATAAAAGAAACTGCATTATCATTTTTCTAAAGTCAACAAATACTGACACAAAGTTTTGTTTAACCTGTTCAATTTAATTTAGACTTCACGATCTTCAAAGAAGGTCCATAATTTTGGGAAGAGATCGAACTCTATAAAGAGGAATCCTAATGCACCCGTCGTCAGGCGTGGCTGGCTCTACAAGCAGGTACTCCCCACCCTCTTCCTTTTGTTTTTGTAAGTTATCTAATATATTTAATGTCTCGAGAACAGTCACTTGTGCAAAATATAATGGTGGGAACATTAACGTGAAGCTGTAAATCAGGAGGAATCAGTACTTTTCTTAAACTAATTATATTTACCTTCTTATTGAATAATGCTCCGTTGAGTAATGACATTAGACAGCTACAGAATAACTGCATTAGTGTATCTGTTACCTCTACAAAATACACAAAGAACTTGAAAAATGCAGGCAGATGCCGGTTGCAGTGTGATGAATTCCTCACTTCGGTGTCAGTTTTTGTCTGGGATGCTTTGCAGTGAATTTCACACGTGTGAAAAGTAGTAAAAACTTATTGGATTGCCCTAAAGATTCTTTCTATTATGTATGTCTCTTTTTTCCTGCCAATAGAGAAATGGCTTTTTTCAAGCCAATAGAGAAATGATAAAAATGCATATTCATCATAAAAATCAGTTGAAAAAAATTTTTACTCTTTTAAAGTCTTTAAGTCTTTAACTCTTTTAAAGTCTTTGCAGAGAAGTTGTTTAAACACAGCTGGAGGAAATAGTGGTTATTACACGGGTAGCGAAAAGACAGGGCAGCTGTTTAATCCTCATGTGCCTCTGTCTGCTGTGTCTAAACCAGGCAGAAAAACCATTCCTGGAGGGTTTCGCTGCCTGCAGGCTCTGGCCATGCAGCAACCTGTTGAGTGACAGGATAAACCCAGTGGAATGCGATAGTCTCCTTAAAACCCAGATCTATCTATTGGCTCGAGACCATTCTGTGCGCTGCAGAATCCGGGGTATTTTCCACAGGCTGAGGTCGGGTTTGTGAGGTTGGTGTCTGGGGGGCTGGGGGCGCCGCGTTCCGACCTGCTGCGCGGCCGGGGACCTCGGCCGGGAGGTGAGGAAGCCGGATCCCGCTTTGTCCCTGCCCGGCCAGCTGTGAAACGGGAGCTGACGGCCATGGAGCGCCTCCAGGCCTCATTAGCGTTGGCTAAATCGCTTTGATGTCCCCAGGAGTGAGGTGCTGTGAAGGGCCCGGTTACCCTGCTTAGGCAAACTTCGGCGGCAAAGGCTTTTTGGAACTTTTGCTGGACACTTTTTCCTAGCTGCTGTTTGCTTTTCCTTGTATTCCCCCTCTTTCAGCTCCTCATCCCACCCCAAGAAGAACAGAGCTTGAAATAAGAGGCTGAAAATTATGCAGACTTTTCTCAAAAAAAGAAAAAAAAATCTTTTAGTTGAGCCATAAGCAGAGCTGCAGATTTCAGTATAGAATCTCTCCTCTTAGTTGTCACAAAAAGCTATTCACTACAGGAATATTGATAATTCACACATACCTTTCTTCCTGCAGCAGATTAACATATTTATTAAATCCAGGCCTAGCAGGATGTGCCTGCTGCAGCGCTTTGGCTTATTTACACTGCAGTGCTGGTGCCAGGCTTCCATTCTCAGCTGTGCAGTGCAAATTGCTTATAAATATAAAAGAAAATGAAATTGCTTTAGGAATAAACTTTATATGAGGAAGAAATTTGTTTCACACGTATGGGTAGTAGCAGAGGACCAAGTTCAGCAGATAGCTTCCTGAGAAAGCAACAAAGAAAGATTTTTTTTAAAGTTTCACCTACTCATTTCCTTTTAACATGTGTATGTAATTTTGGCATTTATTGTGAAATGAAGTCTCCAGCTTGTTAAAAATCTGGCTTTCTTTTAATTATTGAATTATAGTAACCTCAGGCCTCCAGGATTATCATCTTGATGTTCAGTAACAGGTCTGTAATGAGAAATCAGAGATACTTAGTATCTAGGTTTAGCCTTAAAAGTGAACAACTAGCACCCAGCCACAGTTGCAGAGTAGGCAGTTGCCTTTCCAACCTGTTTACTGTTAACAGCCGGTAAGTTTTTCTGTGATCACTTTGACTAATACAGGACAGTACTGGAATGAAGCTGTGGAAGAAGCGATGGTTTGTGCTCTCAGATCTGTGTCTCTTCTACTACAGAGGTAAGTTTCATTCGGGGAAGGTAGGTTCATTTTACTGGAAGCGGAAAGAAAAAGGGAACTTCATTAAAATAAAGCCTGTAAGAGCCCTGATACAACTGTGTGCTTTTATGTTAATTGTAATTTACAGTCTTTTAAAATGAATTTTGACCCTCTACTCAAATAGAGGATAAAGGAAGCTGCTGCTTAACTTAATGAATAAAAGTGGTGTAGCTGCCCATATGCTGACCTGGTGGATATATTATCTTCTATTCTTCCTTTCTTAATCAGCAATTTCACGTAATTGCTTCCTGCCTTTCAGGTATGCTCAAAGGGCAAATCGCATGACAGCCACCTCTTTAATACACTCTTGTTCTGGGCTGTAGGCTTTTCACCATGGCTGTTGTTATGAAGGTTTATAGACCAAGTAAAATCCGACTTCTTGGGCAAATTAAGTATCTGAAAGGGGAACATGCAAGGGCTAGTGAAGGAAGAGTGAAACTCTGACTTGGCCAGATGGAAGGGATATCCCTGACTTTGGGAAATGCAGGAACGGTTAGCGTGTGCTTGGTAAGTGAACAGTTCCATATGAGCAAAAGTCTCTGCTCTACATAGAGAAAAACATAAATCTGCCTCTATGTACCTTTATGTAGCTACATGAGACTTATCTTATTGGGGGTATTTAGCTGCTTATAATTCTAATCTGGAGATCAGTATGTTAGAAAACTGATCCCGGTGACCGATGATTAACTGTGGTACTCCTGAGAAGATAAACAGATGGGATTTGTGCGTATGGGAACTCACTCAATCCTGAAACAAGTTGTACCAAAGTGATTGTTTAATGGGCCTAAGAGCAGAATCTATGGAAGTGAACAGTAAAAGCCATGAGCAGCCTTACAAAGGATATATAGGTAAGAAAGCTTTTCAGTTTGGGATCAGAAATATGGATTGGTGTGAGTAGTGTCGATGGTGATAATGCTGCAAGCAGTATCTGCAGAAGTTAAAATGTTGTTCTGTTAGAAGTGCAGCATGTTCTAAGTGCAGCATGTCTCTACACTTGTCAAGACAAATCAGGTCATGAATGTGCATTTTTAGCTGTTTATTAATTTATAAATTTCAAATCATTGGGATATAATCATTATTATTATCTATATTTATATTATAAATATATAATTCTTTACCCTCAGAAGGTATATTTTTGACTAAACCATTGCTGAGTCACTACAGGGCTACAATTTCAGTCATGGAGACATTGGTTGTGCACTAATTTTACTCTACGTAATTAAGTAGTTGTTTCATATTGTGTGGCTTTTGTTGGAGGATTTTCTTGTTTTAAGCAAGTTTTTAAGCTTTCTCTTCTAGAGGAATCGTTGCTTTAGAGTTAAGACTTAAATTGACCCAAAGAACTGAACGTGAATCTCTCAATAACAAAGCAACCACCAAAATCCAATAAATCCTCCATCTTGGTTTTTTTCCTGAGCTGTGTTTTAAAGTGGACTAAGTAAACTGAAATATAAGAGAATAGTCTAAATTGTCCACATGATAAACTTAATGTTTATCTATTATTCCCTTACTAGGAAGCAGATAAAGCCGATAAATTGGTATTAAGCTCATATATACCAGTAATCTTAAAAATGTTATAAATGACTATTAAAATCAGCAAGCCTGCGTTATAATCCTGTGCTTCAGACTTTGTGTCTGAGATAAATTCAGTCTCGTTCAGAAAGTGAAAAGGGGGATCCCCTAGGATGCTGCATTCCTGGTTGCCTGATTCATTTGAAGAAGAAGTCCCTCAGACTTCTGGAACTTGTTCATTTGGAGTTGCAATGATGGCAGCTAATGCCTAAATCTGTTTTATAGATAAAATGGAAAATGATTTTGTTGTATTTTGTCAGCACTTACACGTTATTGTTTATGCATTTCACTGAGAGGTGTAAAATACTGCCTGCTTCCCTGTAAGGAAGTTATTGTTGAAACAAATAAAAGATTTTAGCACTAGAACAAAGATGTACCATTTTTCTCCTGTTATTCAAATATTGCATGCAAGCAAAAAGGAATGATGCAGTGTCTGGATAAAAGCTGATCTTTTGGGAAACAGATTTTTAAAAGCAAGAAATGGAATGCAGCAGGATGCCCTAACAAAGAGCAAAGTCTTCCAGACGTGCAGCTGTTCCGTGGAAAATGTTTAATGCTTTTGTATGACACCAGTGAGTGCAAGTTGCTTAGAACAAGCAACTCAAAACCTAATCTAGCGGAGGAGGAATATGTTTCCCAAACCCATAGTCCACAGAAAGTAAGAAGCTCCAAATTTGTTACATATTCTGTGAGTAACATGGAGAAACAAATGCTGCTGTTATCGGAGTCAATGTTGGAGTAGTGGCAAGGAGAGGTAGTTTCAAGCTACCTTGTTAGTAGACAGTTGAGTACCTGAAACTAAATCCAGCCCCTGCATTTCTTTCATAAGTTTAAATCAGGGTGCTTTTATAGTTCAGTTCTCCAGTTAGCTATCTAGTTAAGAAAGCCTAACTTTTATGTGGAGCAAATAATGTGAGGCTAATGTAGCTGAGAAGAGCTTTTCCTGAGTAAATAACTGCAGTGAAAAATGTGGCTTTTCAGAATTCAATGGCTTGAACAAGAACCAGAGAAATCCACATATGTGTTAGTCCTTTTGTGTGTTTTTCTATAGCTGGTTTAACTGTAACAAGTATTAATTTTCTGTGCTTGAAATTTTATAATATCTATTTTTCATGTTAATCACACAGATATAGTCACTTATTGTGAGCAGTATCTTGAACTAAGAATATTTGGAGCAGTTTTGAATATTGGTTGGGAATAAAAGTTGTGTATTTGGAAAATAATTAAGATTGACTTTGTGAATCGCATCCAATTATCCCTTTATTAAAGCATAATTGGATTTAAAAGCTGGCTGCGACTTCCAATTAAAATACTAATTTGTAATTTTTATGTATCATTCTAAAATTCTATGTAAAACAATTTTCAGGGGAAATACTTCTTTTGTTGCAAATGATCTAAAACATATATTCTCACAAATGGAGTGTAATTATTGATTGAACACTGTTGGCAAAGAGAATTAAAACCATCTCCTGGCTTAATGTGCCTGACATCAGTCAACAAGTGGAAACACGTGCAAATTGTCTTCAAGGCCAGCAATCAGAAACAGTGTTTTCAAATGCTTCTGCTCTCATAGGCATTGGTAATTTTTTAGCTCAATAGACAAAAGATAGCAGGTATTATTCTTACTGCTGAATTAGAAGGTGGACCCGACTTTCTAGGTTTGAAGTTGCCTGCAGTTGAGCAATGATCCAAAGGAAAACTGCAAGGGAAGCTGTTCAGGGTGGTTTCCATTAAGCGAGGGACTCTGTAAGGTGGCTCACGCAGGCGTTTACACCATGGGCACGTGCAGAGGGATTTTTGCTGCTGCTCTTTCTTTTTTAATACTTACCCATCTCAGGAGAAGGCTGAAGATGGCCCTCTTCAGGTCACCTGTACTTCACTACGCTGAGTATTAGTGGCTTTGGTTTTAGGTCCCTTCCATGTGCTGCTGACCAACAGAAAATCATGGACCCAGATTGGTATAGAACATGCAATATTTACATATAGCCTAACGATTATTTATTTTTTGTTTTCTTATTCTAGTTATTGGTAACCTTAACCAAAATCAAATACACTTAAGCATATGATAAATTAGGACAGATAAGAACCAAAGACCTTCACCCTTTTTTGATAAACGTATTCCTGTTTAATTCATAAAACAAAGAATTTTAAGTACGATATATAGAAAATGGTATATTTTGTTAGAAATACGTATTTTAAAGGTAATGAAACCTTGCATATCCATTTTGCTATATCAGCTGCATAAAGTGTTTGAGGAAAACTGACAAACAAATTGACCAACAAATTTCAGTAGAGGGCATCTTTTTGTGTCAGTGCCACCAGGGTCAGCGTACTAAATATGTCTTCTGAGGTCTCATTACAGATTTCTGCAAATTTCTCACCTTTTATGTTTCATCATTAATCAAAATATCTCCATTCTATATTAAGAAATATTAATGACTCCATAGTTCTTTATTTTAAGAAATGCAGTTGAAGTTGGATTAAAAGCTGATTTTTTCCACTGCAGTGATTTTATTTAGTGTGAGACTTCAGAGGAAAATTTTCCATTTGGAGGAAAGATACTTATTTTGGTTTTCCAGGGGAAACATTCAGGAAATATTCCTCAGAGAGGTAGACCCCCTGTCATTTTCCAGCAAGAAGGACAGGTCTGACTAGTGTGAACCGCATCCAGAAAGGGCTCTGGAGGTGGCAGAATCAAATTCCCTCGCAGCATCATTGATGTCATTGTCATTGCTGTCCTTGCTGGATTTATCACAGAGGGTGGGCTAATGACAGGGTAAAGTCTTCAAGTTTCTCTGGCACGACCCCTGGGCTGACTGTGCTCATCCCTAGCAATGCACTTTTGGATACAGTCGGGTTTTGTTAAATACAAGCTTCCAAGTAATAAGTGCCTGAATGAGAATCTCATGCATCAAAATACTTCATTTTCCTAATCAAGGATTATGTATTTCTAGATGAGAAAGAAGAAGGAATATTGGGTAGCATACTTCTACCCAGTTTTCAGATATCTGTTCTTTCTCCTGAAGACCATATTAACCGCAAATACGCCTTTAAGGTGAGAAAATCCAATTTTTCAGTTCAGTTTTATATCTGAGAGTATGAGTGTGTAGTGATCACAATGTTTGACTGAATATGTTTTTTTTATGCACGGTAGGGCTGACAAACAACTTCTGGATTTTCTTTGAATAATACTGTATCAAAGGATTCTAGTGGTTAGTCAGGTGTAAATACAAGCATCACTATTAGAATAAGGGAAAGGGGAAATATTGTAATATTGTTTATTACTAGCCTTTTAGTTGTAGTACAAGAGTCTGAAATAGTATTTGGATTCTGGAGTTGTGAAGTGCTTCCATAGCTAGATTTTCATTAATGAAGATTATGTGGTTATTTAGATATGTTCTATTTATATATGTAAATAAAATGTGTTTTTTATTATCATTCAAATCACGGCATTGCATGAATCATTGCTAGGAATGTTTCATAGCTGATTTTGTGTTATAAATCAGGTATTATAAGTAAATTACTAAATATTTTCTCCTGACCTATTTTGTTTGTTTGTTTGTGTTATGAGCTCCTTTTGACTATGAGCTTCTTAATGTCTATTACGCTGCACATCACTTATTTACAATGGTAAGTACAAATTAAAATTTACTATACTGTTGCAACTGTGAAAATCTTTACCAAAACATGTTATTTATATTCATTTACATTAATGAATGATCGAGATTTCTTTTTTTAAGAACTGTAAGGGCTTTTAATCGATTGTATTAATGAAGGAGCAACTAGGAAAATTATAAGAAATTATTAAATGTAAATTAATTAAGAGGAACATAGCTAAAATATTTCTTTCAATTTTTTTTCTGATAATACTGTTTTCAGAAATCTTATTAAATAAAAAAGGAATAGAACAAGTAGACAGTAACAACATTTGCCTCTCTTCTTTTACAGAATCATATATTTTTATTGCAATGACCATGTCATTTCCAATCAGGCAGCTCATCCAAACATGAGGACCTATTATTTCTGCACAGATACAGGGAAGGAAATGGAGTTGTGGATGAAAGCCATGACAGATGCAGCACTTGTGCAGACAGAGCCTGTGAAAAGGTAATGTGGATTGGCAAAGCAGTGGATCAATGCATTTTTTTCTTGTATTTATTTGAATGATTTTTGTTTTATTGGGTTTAAATAAAATATAAATCAGCTGAAGTATGTGCTTCTTACGTTTAAGGACCCTTGGTAATTCAGCACTAATGGATAAAACTTTGGCATTGCAAATCTAAGTTCTGTTCTGACTATAGGTGTCTTAAAAGCAGGGGTCTAGAATAAGGAAAACTGATTAGTTAATTTAGTCAGTGGCAACAAATTAAGTGGTACCTGGAGGATGTTGGCTGATGCAGGGTGATGGCTGCTGTCTCTAGTTCTGCTTTTGCACTTTTACTTCCTGCTATTCTGGTGCTAAATTACAAGAAATTTCAAATAAAAACAGGTACCAAAGAAGGAAAAGGTGCAGTTTTTTTCCAGAAAAGTGAATTCACAGAACTTGCTCAATTGAAAGAGATTGTAACTTTCTATTCAATTACCTTACTATATACATAAAGTAATATGCTATATTACCTTACTATATATATATATATATATATAATATACCAAGTATTTCATTTTTTTGTATCAAACAGCACAGTAAAATAGATTGAGACAAAAAAACCCATCATTCTCTGTACTAAATGCAAGATTTCAGCTTGTAGAAGGGATGGCTGGTAGGTCTAGTTTTCATCATTAAGTTGTGTATGATTAGGTGTGGTTTCCTACAAAGATGTGGTGTTAATCTCCTGTAATATGCAGAAAAGGTGATATGCAGAAAAGGGGAACAGAGAGTAAGATAGAATACAAGTAGGTACTTCCTATTTGCCTTAGTTTCACCAGTTTCACTTTAGTTTCTCCATGGCAGACTTTTAAAAGAGATGACAATTAAAATAATGAGGTTACTTTGACAGGATAAAAGTCTCATCTAGATTAGTTAATAATAAACTTCATTTGAAAAAATACGTGTTGGGCTGCACTGTGAGTGCATTGTAAATAGTTGAGGTACCTACAAAAGAAGAGAAGATTTTTTAGTCAGGTAGGTCTAATTTAGTTTAATACTTTTAATTTTCAAACCCTTAGACAAGTGATAGGTAAGTGGGTCGTGATGAATCAATTTGAACCAGTGAATGGACCTTCATTTCTTTAAAAACAATCATTTGTTATGTGCAGTACTGTAAAGATTGAACGTTTGAAGAAGACATCTTTACAGTAGGGGAGAAAACATGTCAAAAACACTATCTCTCTCTGATTAGTTGATCTTTTCATAGTACCTTGTAAGAGACAATGTTCTACAGAAGGTATTTAGTAAATTTCAATATATAAAAAATTATTATAGAATTACTTGTGATATATATTTTAACATAAGAAGCATTCTAAATGAAATTTCAATGTAAATAGTCACTCTTTTATTGGGTTCATTGATACAGGTGTAGAGTCATGTTTGCAGCCTCACAGGGTATCAAGGTATTTAGCAAGCGCTGACCTCCTCTTGATCCGGCTTTGCTGGGATGTTTAGCTTCCTAGGCCAGGCCTCCCCAGTTGCTTTTGTTGTGCCCCAAGTGCCGTTTGCTGCTGTTAGAGGTAGCCCGGCCTCCCCGAATGCTTGGCTGCCGCCTCCTTTCAAAGGACCCATTCCAGGACTGAATTCTCCCTGTTCCAGGGGCCCGACAAGAAACAGCCACAAGGTGAAGGGCTGTCAGTGCTGCTGAGCTTATCTGACACCTTGCCCAGCTACACGTTCTTGCCACCTGCCTTGCCTTGGTGTTGGTGCTTAGCACAAAAATGAGTCATTCGCAATCTAATACCCATGATGAATGGCTTGCCAGCACTCAAGTGTCAGAGACAAGAAAAGCATCTATTTAGCATCAACCTTTTGTTTTAATTCAGGCAAAAAAAAATAGAACAAAATAGCAACTTGACCTCTTTAGGGGGTTTTAATATCCTTAAAGTAATCACTTGATAGAAGATACATTTCAACACCGATGAAGTCTCCTAGATTTTTATGTCTGTTAGCTATAATCGAGAAAATAAAATTGCTCTAACATCTGTTTCTAAAGAATTCATCTTCTGGCTCTCATATTGGACCTTAAAATGAACCATAGAGCATGGCATGATCTTATCCAGAAGAAATCCTGCTTATTCCATGTAAAAATCTGTTAAGTATTAAGCCTTGTATTACCTCATCTCTGAGTAATCTAAAGTTTGGCATGCGGGTGGCTTTCAAGATAAATGGTTTTGGTGGAATCAGAAATTGAGCTGGTGCCTTTTTTCTCAATTCCTTATTATTGTAGAGTTTCTAATATGATATTGACTTTCCAGCAGACCAGCTATTTGAGAAATCATAGCTAATGTTTTTAAGAGACTCTTTTCTCTTTAAAATATATACAAATTAATGTTGAGCCAGTTGTACGTGAATTTTGATGTGAATTGCCCAGTGGTAAATCAGAGTATTTGCAGTATGGTTCTTGAAATTGAGAACTTGAGAGCCTTCTGTGCTGAGGATACTCTGAAAACCTTAACCCAACAATCTGTCAAGCTGTATTATTCAAATTTAAATAATTTCAGTGGTAGGATCTGTGTCTTCATCTTTCTGAGGATAAGAGTTGCTTAGAAGGAAAAGAGATAATAAGAATATTTAAAAAATGAGTAATTTTTTGCTAAGTAGTCCATCAGCTGTTCTCACTTTCCATATGTAAAGAGCCACATAATACAGAAATGAGATGTTGAGTTGGAAAATTAAAATGGAACCATTTATTTAAGAATTCATCTTGAAGTAGTATCAGCTTGCAATGGAGAAACTCCCTCCGATGCAGAGCTGAGGAAAGGACAGCTATTCTGTATTTTGTCCCATGAACTTAACTGTAATTACTGTTTTCTAGGCGCTTTTATTTTGCCTAGATAATAGTTTCAAGTTTAATAATGTCCTGAGGGGACCTATCAAAATAATTGAACATAAATACTTTAATCAGTCAGGAACTACTTAAGCTTATCGCTTAACGTATGATCTGAGGCAGCCTTTCTAGATGAGCAAAACATTTTAGTCATGCGTGCTGTGTCCCTGCAGGCTGTAGTTAAGTTGTACTTATGCTCTTGTATATGTATTTTATGCTCTTGTTTGCTTGCGTTTGTAGATGCTAACAGGCCCCAACCTTGTGATTTACTGGTTCTACCCTGAGTGCAGCCCGATTCCCCTGTTCCCCAGGATTTTTCTGTCCTTTCGATGGCAGCTGCGTGTGCTGCAGAGAAGTTCTGGTTTCTAGAAGTGCTCGTCAGCCTAATGACATCCACGGCGGGGGTTGCCAACCTTGCTGTGCTTGAACAGATGTGTTTTTCTTTTCTTGCGCCACTACCTGCTTAGTTGCCTCACTAGTGATATAGTCTGTCTGTTACAGTGTAATACTGTCTAATGCTAATGTTACAAAAGGAAAACTTTTAGATTAATTTATATATTTTAAACAGTTGGAAATATTATTTTCCTTCTCTGTTTATTCCTGGTTTGTTGATGAAGCCTGTAAATGGTATGCAGCGTATGTTGAAGCCCACTTTGCCTAGGCTTTTTTCTTTTTTTTGTCTCTTCCCTCTCCCATTTTTAAATTACCATGCAAGTCCTGGTGAAGGTGTCTTCACAAACATGGTTTTATGTTTGTTATACTTATATACTCGTTTCTGGTAGTTCTTTCCTATTTGGAATCTCTGCTGTTGAATGAGATCTTTTGCAGACACTTTAGTAGACTGAAATAATCCTTGGATTAAAGGAGAGCCCAGGAGTCTCTATTTATCAATCTGGGTGTCAGTCAGTCAGTCAGTTCACCATCAAACTGGATGTCAAAGAGAAATGCTTGGCTCTGTTGTGTGTAACACAGGCCAGAGAAACAAGTGATACAGATCCTATGGAAAAGAGCTGAGTGATTTTCTTCTTATTCTTTTTTAAGTTAAGATCTCCAGAGGGAAATGCGGTATCATGGGCAGAGCACTGGGTTCAGTCTTGAGTTTGATGCCCATCTGATGCATATCCTGAGAGAAACCAATGTCTCCCTCTGTAAAATGGCAACAGATCTTTTGCTGTAAATCACATATTTTACTATTACTGTGTATATGTGGCTGTGTGTAGGGCATGTACATTAAAAATTGCCTGTGTGCAGAATGGTTTCCAAGATATTACGTATTTTCAAATTCTAGAGTGCTGACTGCGACGTGAAGTTTTTTTGGTTTTGGTAGATAATTTTGGGAAATTGAGGGTTTCCTTATCCACTTTCTTTGAAAAGCGCCTCTAGTATTTGGTAAACCACTGCATAGTGTAGTTTTGAAGCAGAGGGAGGAGACAGTCCAGTTTATTGCATACTGCTGAGAAGTAAGCCAAGCTGAAAAGTTTGGGTCTTCTTAGGAACATTCTTAAAGTCTTGGAAAAAAAGCCCATACTTTTAAAGTGTGGTGGGACACTGGCATGATAGTTCTTTGCTGATACCTGGGAATGATAGAAAAGATGATGTGAGGATGGCAGTTCTGTCAAGTGTCCTTCCTCTCCAGCAAAAAAACCCATAAAAAACATTTCTTTTTTCACTGTTTTCTTTCGTTTTTGCTTTCCTCTAGAAATTACTGCGGGCAGAAATACTGCCAGCTCCTTTCTATTGGCAGAATGTGTCATCTGTATCTAACCTCTGTAGTTAATGGTAAAGAAAATCCATGCTGTGTTTAAGAAACAGTGCTGATGCATGTAACCAAGGCCACACACATGAGATGAGTAGCTCATCAAGTTCATCAGTAGATCATCAAGTAGATCATCAAGTCCCATTGGAACTTGGTACATTGGTACGTGTGTGCTGTCCCAAATAGCTAACCTGGTGGGAACCTTTGTCTTGAATAATTTTTTGGAGAAATGCAGATGGGTTGAATGTTTAGCTTCATGTTCTAGACTGGGCAAGCAAAAATGTGCGCAGTTACATAGGGAGTTGCTCTGCTTGGAAAATTTCTACTTGGAGTATTCTTCACTGAGGTGGTCGTTCTTGTGCTCTTGCTCATTTGTTTGTGTGGTGGCCTTTTGCACGTACAATTGCAAAGAAAAATAATGTATTTGCAAAAAAAAAAAAAAAAAGATGCAAACCTATTTGAAAACTTACTTAACATAACCTTAAACTATATTGGATTTGTTCTTTCTTTTGGTTTATATACACATGTAGTCCTTTAAGAACTTTATCTATTTTCCTCTTTCTCCCTCATATGCCCAAATATGTTGATAGTACATTTTTTGTTTTTTCTGTGTGTGTGTGTGTTTTTGTGTCACCATCTGAACTGGATGTTCAGATCCCAGTTCCAAACAAGATGCAGCTTCATGACATTTTGGAATCTCAAAAGGAGGCTAATAAAACTCCATACAGTGACTGCTCTAGAAATATATACTTATTTCTCTGGTACAGTTCCTCAGTCAGCAGCTATTTTCCTTTATAAAATTAGAGAAGCCACAATCATTTTCCAGAAAGTGTAGAAGAGCCAAAGTGATAACATGCCAGAGAAACCTAATTGATGCCAGCGGCCATGAGAAGCTGTTGTGGGTTTTGCCTTGTTTGTTTGTTTGTTTTGTTTTAAGGAACTCATTACAGGATAAATGCAGTAATTTTGTGAGTCACAGGCTAGTCAGCAACATAATGTGCTCCCATTTTTGAAGCCTGATTTAAAAACAGTCTGAATTTCAGGCTGTTGACATCTGGAAGCTTTGACTCTTACTGAAGGAGGATAATTGGAGCTAGCTTGAAAAATTTCTCCTAACTTTCAATATAGTGAAGAAATAGAGAAGCTTAACAAAAAAATTGATGTTGATTGTTGTGCAAATGTGCCCAGGATTTATCTCGCAGAGCATTTGAGCCCAAAACAACCCTGAAATCACCAAGGGATTCGCTTTATTTTTCTCTACGTGTGTTTTGTTGATGTTACAGCTTGTCATATGTTCCTTTCTAGAGTAGAGAAGCTAACCACTGAAAACACACCACCTCGAGAAACAAATAACATTTCCAACCACCGGGTGCTAATTAAGCCAGAGATGCCAAATAACCAGAAAAACAAAGAAGTGAACAAACACGAGGAGAAGAAAGCTCTGGAAGCTGAGAAATACGGATTCCAGAAAGTCGGGCAAGACAAACCGCTGACGAAGATCAACAGCGTCAAGCTGCATCCTTTGGGGTCGGAATACAGGACCTTGCCCGCCGGCGCCGGCCAGGCCGGGCCCTTCAGGCCCGTGCACCTGAACGGCTCTGAGGCCAGAGCTGCTGGGGGGGCCCTGGCGGAGGCCGGCGACGGAGCCCCGCACGGCGCAGCCCCCTCGTACGCCGACTCCGAGCGGGTCATGCAGAGAACCAATTCCATGCTGCAGCTGGAGCAGTGGATCAAGATACAGAGAGGGAAAGGGCAAGAAGAGGAAACAAGAGGGTAAGGACTGTTTTACTTCTCTATTCATTTTTGTAGCTGGGGTTTCTACTAAAGAGCATTTCCACTTGTATCCCGGCTCGCTCCTTTATGTATTATCAGTCTTTGTCCTGTAAATACATAGTTCATTACTCCTTGTAAGAATTACCAGGATGCTTACTCAGAGAAGTTCCATTAGTTTCCTATTTTATTAGCACTCAGTGATTATTAGGAAGCTTTAAGTTGTTAGTTACTTAATGAATAAATAGAATCCCTTTCAGATGCTAAAAATTTCTCTATCTTAGCAGAGTGAAGGTGTCATCAATCATAAAATTTCTTTTCCTCCTAAAATTTGTTCTTGAAATTGCTCTATCTCTTTGTTTTACTTATGAGGTCTTATAATAAAATTTCATGTAAAATTCTTCAAAATATATTCTAGGCAGCTTTTAACACTTAAACAAGCTTAGTAGAAGAAGGAGAGAATCTTTACCTTAGAGTAAATAATAAATTATTTAAGTTTCTATCTAACTTGATGCTTAAAGCTTTTTTTTTCCTGCTGGAAGAAAACATCTCCCAGTTCTAATATTAAGTTCCCGTGCTTATTTATGAAGATTTAAAATGGTGTGTGAGTGATTGGCAGCATTTAATCTAATGCCTGTAGCACTTCTTCTGTTTGACAGAAGTGTAGGGACGTTGCTTTCTGCCAGGCTTACGGACAGGCAGCTCTACTGGTCATGTACAAAAGCTGATTTCATTAGTTAGAAGCGATGGGGATGGTATCACAGGAGATGCTGTGAAAGTTGACATCTAAGGCCTTCACTTGGAGGTGATCGATAGAGCCGAGATTAAGATCTACTCAAGTTCAGAAGAGCTGTTTTCCCGAAATACTAAATTACAGGCTTGGTGTTTATTTTGTTTCTTGGCAAAGCTGAGGTAATTTCCATTATTCTGCCTTAAGCTTGCCAAAATTTGTTGAAAGTTTTCCCCTTGCCTTTACTCCTTCATTAAATATAATTAGGGCTTGTTAAAGTGTTGTTGCGTCAAGCGGATAGTTTGATCAGGTTTGTGTTTGCGCTACAGCAAGCGGCTTCCGCGCTCGGACGTGTGTTTATTGTGTGCGTTGGGTAACGAGAACGGAGAAAGCTCTTTCATGCAATTAGGTAATCTAAATTGGGCTGTGAAAAGTGCATCCGCACACTGGAGATGTGAATAGCTCTGCAGGTTTGCGACTGTGCACATTAAAACCTTAGGTCTTTATCCCTCTTATTCGTGATGGTTCTTACCATGACTTTGCATTGGCTGTATTTTGAAACACACTGATTTTACTATGAGAATTGGAAGTGCTATTAAGAATATATTACTTCTCAGAAGTATTTTGTTCTTTGGTGTTTATGATTGAACTATGAATGGCATGGATTGCACAAGAAGTATTCTTAGATCTTCAATTCCATATAAAACTGCCAAAGAAAAAGAGAAATTGTCTTTATAGCATCCTCCACACGTTGATGTGTGGAGGTTGCATTGGAGAATTAAAAGAATTTCTAGTGTGTAGTAGTCTCTAAAAGGTGGCTTCATTTAAATTTTAAATTTTGGCTTGGTTTGGATGGCCAGATTAAGGCTGGAGACAGAAATTTAAGTAGAATTGAACTCGGTGACAGAGAGTAGAAAGAAGCTCCAGATTAAGCGTAGCTTAAAGCTTAAGCTTAAGGTTTGGAGGGAAAGTGGCAAGATAGTTTTCATAAGGGCTGTTGAATTCCAGAATTCTGTTTTTGAGGAAGGCAGTCCTTGCTTGCTGCCCCAAGGCTGCTTTCCAAAACTGCGCTCTCAGGCTCCGGCTGTGTGAGGGGAATCCTCGGGGACCAGATGGGATCCTGGTGATGTGAGAGACTGAAAAAAAAGAGAAGATTAGGACTTCTAGGTGTACTGCAATGTGAAAAGACAGAGTCTTAGTTAAATAAGTATTCATGAAGTAGCTGCTGCTCAGGATGGAGTGAAAAAGATTTATGGAAAAGGTGCTGTTCGTTTAGAGGAACAGGCTGACCTCTTAGCAACTTTGCAACTGCCTCAGAAATTAACGATAGCAACAGGTATTTTAATTTTTGAAGCTGCTATCTGCTGCTTCTGTGGAGAGAGACATCCAGTTTTGCAAGAGCCGCGCGAGCAAGGGGAGCCTTGCAAAATGCAGCACCCCTCTGTATTGGCCTTGTGCTGCTGAGCAGGCTGGCGTCAGTGGGTGACGGGGAGATATCTGCACACAGAGTGGCCCCCCTTAGTGCTCTGGGACACATGAGACATTTGGGGCAGTTGCACAAGGCCGAGTGCATTCGCTAAATGCTTTGCAGCCTGGGGTGCTCTGCGTCATGGTGGCACTGTCCTTTCTGCAGTCAGAAGCTGTAACGCTGTCGAAGAGTTGTGTTTTTTAGGAGGATTCAATGAGAATAAACTATACAATATCAACAGGCTGTTGGGGAATCTTCTATCAGATGATGTAAAATATTCATGTTCTTGGCCTTCTACAGTTTTCATAGTCTAAAAGATGGAAACAGCTTCATAAATGCTCTTGAACATGAGGAATTGCAAGGAGAATTTAAATTCCTCTCTGTGTATTGGAAGCCTCTCACAGCGTTCCTTTAAGTTGCCCAGGACTTTTTAAAAAGGCAACAGGATTAGAGTATTAATTAATAAAATGGGGGAGGAGCTTCAGTGAGAGAAGCTTCGAACTACTGGATTTCTTCATGAAAACCTCAAACTGCAGCAAAGTCATTTCTAGTAGATAAAATAGTATTTTGAAAGTCAGGAATTGAACCCCAGAGCATCTTGGTGGTTTGATTTTTAAATAAGGAGATAGAAAGAAAGCCTTATGTAATGATAATTGCCATCGATTATGAATAATTATCATAACATGCTTATAAACACTTATCTGTAATTATATATATTATATGGGATATATTAATATTATAAAATACATAATTAATACATTATGTAATATATATTTTATTATCATAATTAACATTAGTAAGGTCTTATAGTTAATGACATGAAGAAATATAGAGTTATTTAAGCAGATTTTAGTGATGGAACAGGATGAAGAATCTATTTCCTTGTTTTTGGTCACAGACTTCTTGGTGATTCGAAGCCCAAAAATGCAAATTTTCAGCGAAAGTAGCAAGTTTGCCCAGTCTATAGAATGGGGATAGTACTTCATTAATTCAAGGAAAGCCTCAGAAACTGTAGTCAGATTGCATGTTGGTAAAGCTCTGTAGCAACTTTCATCTGCAGAATGTTCCAAGCGGTCATAAATACGCAGCTTAACTCGCTCTTTCCAGTGGAAGGTAGGTTCTGCCCTCGTTTCCTTACTAGTTCTGGCCTAGAATCCAGCACAGGTAGTTCTGCCTTACCCTGCCTTTGCCCTGGGTCACTCCTCTCAAGTCCTCTGGCGCTGAAGTCATTCCCTGGTTGAGCTGCCTTCAGCTCCCCATGCCCTGCAGGTCTAGGGCCACAGCTGCAATGAGGCTGATCAAGGTGCAGCTGGAAATTGCTGCCCTCTAATGGCTGAATCCGTTTGAGATGAAGCCCAGGTTGAGATGAAGTCCAGTTTGAGACGAGCTTTTTCTTCTTCCTCCCTCTGGAAAGCGTCCACCCTGGGTCCCATAGCGAAAGGCGATAGGTGACACTCATCAAGGTGGCTGAATGAGGCAGTGTCTCTGAGCTATCTCCTTACCTCTGAAAAGGCAAGAAATACTTAAGTGCACGTTCATATTTCGCTCTGGAAAATAGTGCACCTCAACTAATGCTGCTGCCTAGAAGTTGCTAAATGACTCTAACGTGTAGGGATTTGATATGACAGCAGATCAGCTCATAAGGCTTGAAATGCTTTATTTGAAAATCATCCAAAATATCATGCAAAGAAACGCTTTGTTCTTTATTTCATTCGAATAGCTGATATGAACTGGCTTGTCACTAGTGGTTGAACAATATAATTTTACTGAAGAATAATTGCTCGTTTTCCTTGGCCTGCTGTTACAAATACATAACTATTTGATGTGCATAGTAATGGCTTAAGATTTTCTAAAAGAAATAATAGGAGACATTTTCCACTTTGAAGCAAGAAAACATTTAGTATCTGCTCCTGTTGGGAACAGTAAAGAATTTCTAAACTTTCAAAACTTCAGTCTAGCCAGCCATAGGCACAAGATTTGATCTGGAATTCACACTGCACTGTTACGCTGATGGAAAGACGAAATACAGAAAAGGCTGTCAAGTGGGTAGTCGGACGAGATAGGATCTGATTTCAGCTACTTATAATGCATTTGATTGTTTAGTTGATTATCTAATTGCCTTTTTAGCGGGTGCATTTTTAAAATGAACCTTGGGGTCTTCCAAAGAAAGATAGAGAGGGGTGGGTGGATGGATGGATGGACGGACGGACGGACGGACCAAGCAGTCATTGAGTAGCTTCCTATTTCCGTACTAACGCCGCCGCCTAATCAGAGGCAACCTCTGTGTTCCAGCATCATCTCGTACCAGACGCTGCCCAGGAACATGCCGAGCCACCGCGCCCAGGTGCTGCCGCGCTACCCGGAAGGCTACCGGACGCTGCCCAGGAACAGCAAAGCGCGGCCCGACAGCGTGTGCAGCGCGGCGGGCCCCGCGGCCGTGGCCTACGAGCGCGCGGCCGCCCCGGCGCCCGGCGCCGCCGAGGACAAGCGCAGGTCCCTGCGCGACGACACGATGTGGCAGCTCTACGAGTGGCAGCAGCGCCAGTTTTACAATAAGCAAACGACTCTTACGAGACACAGTACGTTAAGTAGCCCCAAAACTATGATTAATATTTCTGATCAGGCTATGCATTCGATTCCCACCTCACCTTCTCATGGTTCAATAGCTGGTTTCCAAGGATATTCCCCACAGCGGACCTATCGATCAGAAGTGTCTTCGCCGGTGCAAAGGGGAGATGTAACTATTGATCGCAGGCACAGGACGCATCATGCTAAGGTAAAATATCTGTTTTAATATTAAAGAAAAAAAAGAAATTGTATGTATTTTTAGCAAAAAGTGTCTGATTTCTGTAAAACTTACGTGTTCCACTATAGTATATTTCATTACAATGTAGATTAAATTACATCATGATGTTTTCATGGCGAAAGTCTTGCTTAAAAAAAAAATCGTGCAATTTCCCTCATTTGTTTGATGAAAAGATGTCCTAATATTGTTGCCCATGCCCTTTCCATTTCTCTTAAAGGGAGAAAAGGACACAGTAAATGTATTTTTCAGTGTAACTTGGGAATTGCAGACATCTCACTCCTTTGTATCCTCTAAATTGGATCTAAACCAATAGATTTTCTAGAATCAGCTCTATAAAATGCTTCTAAGTTTCATGAGGCTGTTTCTTTAATCTTTAGCTCAGGTGTCCTTATTATGGTTGAATCTCCAAACATAAATTAGATTTCAAGCTGCATCTTAAAGCAGTTTAAAAATCTTACAATTTTTTATGAACTTTCGTTTTGAAAGTTTTTCAGCCATGTTTTGTTTTCTGATGTGTGTGTGTGTACATATTAAATATGTATTTTTTCTTACGCCACACTTTCTTCGGTTGTTTACACTCTTTACTCTTTCTCAGTCCTACAGTTAGCCTTTCCTCTTAAAAACCCAAACCCTTTGCTGAGAAGTGGGTAGCAGGAGACTGACCATTTACAAACACTAGCTCTGTTGGACACTGGAAGCCATCTCATCTGTGAAGAGGTGGTTTTCAGTGTTTTTCTCAAGTGGTTTTCAGTGCTAGTTTAAAAACTAAAATTGTCCTTTTCAGATGCTTATGAGTAGGGGTATCTCATTATGAGATTATCCTGATATTCTAAAATGTAGAGGTCAAGATGAGTGTCCAGGCTAGTACATCAGCAGAGAACATGATGAATCAAAGCCATCACAAATCAGAAGAAATTTGTCATGACAAGAAAACTGACTTTTTTTTTTTAAATATGTAACAGTCGTTGGTTCTTTAAATAACTATGGCTCATACTGTGCAATTTTGTTTTTATACAGCATGTCTTTGTGCCTGACAGAAGGTCAATGCCAGCAGCTCTGAGTTTGCAGCCTATTACTCCTCAGAGCCTCCAAGGCAAAACAGTGAGTTGCATTTTTATTTGGTGCATCCAAATAAAATGTTTTCTTTCTTTCTTTTAAGAACAGTTTCTTAAATGTAAATTTGCAGCACTGAAGCACTCTTTTCAGAGCTATCATTAAATACAGTCTTTATGTTAATTAGCAGAGTTTTTAAAAGCAAGTTGGGAGATATTATTTGGTTACATTAATTCTGTGAATATTTTGTGGCCACTGAGTCACTAAGTTCAGATTTTCTTCCAGAAAGATGAACTGGTGTAATCAGTTTTAAGACATTGCAAAGGTTCCAAAGGGAAGGGCGGAATCAAGAACAACATTATTATTTCTCTAATAGATTTAAAAAGAAAATCCTAAAAGTAAACTTCTTATTTTTTGAATGAGGCTGCTATAACATCATTCGGAAAAATAATGTTCCTTATGGCATCTCCCATTTGTCTGTGATAGAATGAAAACTCTGAGGGTATTTCATCAAAGTAATCCTGGTGTGAACATTGTTAGGCTCGCTAGCTGGAGTATGACTTGACAAACACAAAGGCATCAGCCTAAGTTTATTAGATTTTTAAATAGTTTTTATCTTGTTTCTGTAATTTTTTTCTACCCAACTTAGATAACTGACAATTAAGATTTAAAAGCACAGATTTAGGATTTTATTGTGGCTACCAGCTCCACACTTAATCCTTCCACTGCCAAGACCGCTGTTTCTTGCACTTCCCAGCATGAATCTCTGGCAATTTCCTCATCTTCTGGGATGACCTGTAGCCGCCGGCCCCTCCTGGTGCTTCGTGGGGCTTGTGGCCCAGTAGCCTCCTTGGGTTGAGGTGCTGGTGAGAGGAACAGGGAGGCTGCAGGCTTTGGATACCAGTAGCCTGGCCACCAGCGTGGGCCTTGGAGCAGCAAGAGGTTTGGAAACCTGCAGGTAGCTCTTGTTACCTGCAGCAGTTCCTAGGATCAGACTAAAAGCACAACACCTGCAGCCTCGTCACAAAGGTTTGCAAGTTATCCATGTCTAGAGAAGAGCAGGAATTACTGTTCAGTTGGCTTCCCCGTGGAGAAAAAAAAATCTTGCAAACGTTTTATTGAAATACCGTTACAAATGTACTGCTAATGCACGAAAATCAGATAGTTGCAGGACATACTAGGAAAAATTTTGATCTTGAAATGCAGTATGATTCAATATTCCTTTTGTTCAAGTCTGCTTTTCACAGTTGTTATAAATCAGCTTTGTTGTGCTTTGAGATGAGACCAGTTTTCATACTGAAAACCTTGGTCCTTCCTTTGGGAGATAACTTGATCGTGTAGTGCATGGCAATCCAAATGCTTATTCATTCTGAAATTACAAATTTGAAGCCAAGATGCTGAAAGAGTAATAAAACAAGATTGCCCATTAGATGCCTCGGCCTTGGTGTTCAATTTCCATCAAAACAAATGGTTTTTGACAGCTGAATCTGTGTGGAAATCCCTTGCTCCCTCTTGTGGGCTACTTTGATAGAAGCTCATGGTAGTGCCAGTGCTGTGCTCATTCTCAGATACATTTTTATATCAATAATTGAGATTTGTTTTTCAGTAACATTCTTGCTCTCTGGGGGTTTTCTTCTTTACTTTTTTGCTTTGGGGAAATTCTGGTGGAGAACAAGCTGGGGTGATTTTTTCTGTTTTAACACACAGAGCTTGCTAATTGTGGCAGTAAATGAAACTGCTGGGTGAATATTTAACCTCTTACAAGATTCACTTCTGGGGAAGTGTAAGAAACAGAGGCAAACAAGGAACATAACAACAATACTTGTGATATTAATGGTCTCTTCTTTCCTTAGAAGTGTCCCTAATAGAAGTAGGTCCCATAGAAAATTCTTGCAGATTTTTCCAAATTGACCTGAACCCTTCTTTGTGGAATTACCTAGGAAATCCGCATTTGACCGTGACTTTTTATTTAAATAAGCATGGGCTTTAAATACCACTACCTTTTCAAGTCATAGAAGTGCATCCTAAATTGACTTTTACCTTCAAGCTTGTGGAAGGAGAGACTGAAAAGGATTTTGTCACGCTTGTGCTATTTTCTGATGTGAAAGGTGCTTGTTTGTGATGCAGGTGCTTTTTGTTGCTTTTTTCTTTTCTTTTTTTTTTTTTCTTTTCTTGTTTTTTTTTTTTTCCTCAGTGCTTTAGAAGTCTACATTTACTTTGGGGGTGTTTTCAGATTCTTCCAACTGCTAGTAGTAGCCCTTGTACAGATAATGATATCTTAAAGGTTGGAATATCTCTGCCTTTGCTTAAGTCAATCAATTTGATACATGTGCCAGAAGAAGTCCGTTTTAAAGACTGCACAGATTTTTCTCCTGCAAAATCCAACCTTTTTATCTTTTTTCCTTTGCACAGAATATTCCACCCTTTATGGCATTTTACAGTATCATGTGTTTTGAGTAGTTAAAGCTTAAGCCTTTGTTATATATTTTAAAAAACAGTCATTCGGGGGGGAAAACCGCTGCATCTTTTGGTGTCTCGCGATAAGCAGCTTCTGTGCCGGGGGAAGATGCTAAGATGTTGATCACGTGTTGCCTGGGATCCCGATTAACCTTTTCTCCCACTCTTTGGCTTCGCACACTGCACCCCCGCAGCCAGAGGAGCTCACGCTGCTGCTCATAAAGCTGAGACGGCAGCAAGCCGAACTGAGTAGTATCCGGGAACACACACTAGCACAGCTCATGCAGCTAAAACTTGAGGCCAGCAGCCCAAAGGTCAGCTATAAAGCAACGTGTGTCGGGTACCCTTCTCACTAACCCCTTAGTCATTCCTTAATCAAACGTTTGCATTGTACCATTGGTGCGGAAGGCCTGTGGGGGTGGATGGAGTAACGTGGTGGCCTCCTGCGTGAGGGGATGTTCTGCTATTAACCCTTTGAGTCTTTAGCTTCAGGAAGTAGGAACACTCCAGGGTGTGTTGCCCTTATTGGGTTTTAAGTACAGTTACAGGCTTAACCTGTTTTTGCTCTAAATGATAGTAGTGGTAAATAACAAACTTAACACTTCGTGAATATTACCTCTTATCAGATGAAATTGTAATCTGTGGGCAAAAGTTAGGACCTGATTAAAACACCGATTTATCAAAGGGTTTATAGTTGTCTGTGTAGCCATGTATAGAAATTCCAAATGAATATACTGTATTCTATGTGTAAAACCAAAATCCAAAGTAATAGTGTATAGTATGGTTCATGGCAAACTTTCATCATCATTTCTGTTTCAGTGTCAAAACATGTTAGAAATTCACAAGAAAAAAAAACAGGGGAAAGTAGAATTATGTTTCCTAGTGAAACTGAAGCATCACTGTCTAGTTTACATCTTTTAAAACTCTTTTCATGCATTCTGCACCTTCTGTCCTTCTTTTTTCTTCTGACTGCTGCCTGCTAGAATGAGATTCTTTCACATCACCTTCAAAGGAATGCCATATATTTGGATCATCAGGTGGGATTTGCAACTTTTTTTTATATATTTATGTCTCCTAATGCTTTTTGCTTCTTTTAAACTATGAATATTTGGGGGGATGGGTTTGTATATTTAATACATGGCTTTTTAAATGGCATAAAATATCTTAATTTGTTGCAAATTTGACATGTAATGGAAAATACAAACTGAACTTAAAGGTTCTGTCAGAATACAGTAGCGATTCTCCAGTTATTTTTTCTGTTCTTCATGTCTTTCCTATAATAAATCAACTAAAATTCCTGTAGCATTTTCTTACCTCTAACCTAACCAAAATCATAACATATTTCCAAACTAATGTGGCACACATCCAATTTATAGATAACAAGTACTTCTGATAGCTTCAGTGTTCTGAATGAAGAAGAGTTAGGTATTTCTACGGAGCATAAAATGAATGAGAGATCATGAAAAAAAATATGTTTTTAAAAATTCATAGCAAGAGTAATTACTTTTTTTCCATTTACTCAGCTATTTGTTAAATATTTAGACTTTACTTCTTCATAACTTCTGATTATTTTAGAGTTAGGCTGTAATTCTGTCCTTGGCAGCATAATTTGTAATTTGTTGCCAAGGGAGTAATTATGTTATCACAGGCAGCTTTTCATGGCTTCATTGCATGATCAAATGGGACTTGGGAGCAAGCTGAGTATGAGAAAAGTTTTAAATGGAAAATTTTTGATAGTACATACAGGAAATAAACAACTGCTTAAAGAAATATCAAGTCAGTATCTGTGAGTTACCAATATGAAGAATCACTTAAACTTTTTGAAAACTGTCTTTCCTAATTGAACTTTTCGGCATTACGCTCAGAACCACTACTTTTTAGAATTTTTATGGCCTACATATTACAATGATAGGAAGGGTTTCAAGGAATTAATTTTTAAAAATAAATCTTGGTTCCAGTGACTTTCTGTAGTCACTTGGAAGCAAGATGTAAATTGTGACAATGTAGTTAAGTGATGTTACATTCTGAAACTTCTTTGTCTTGTTTAGCAGATTGCAGGAGGTTCAAAAACCGTGGGGAAAAATGCATCTCCCTGATCTTTATTTTAGACCAGAATATATGATACGAATCAACAGTTTTTAGTTTATAATGTTTTGGAATGGGGGAATAATTTTGTCTTCAACAATGTATTTTATTGCAGGGAGGGAACAACAAATGTACCCATGAAATTATTTAAACTGTGTAGCATGCTGGTGCTTGGTCAGCCAAGCCTGTTAGCATGATGTTCAGCATTAAGTAGAGGAATGGCTTCTATCGTATGTGAGGTGGTAAAAAGGACTTCTGCTTTTCTTGCAGCTGTTATAATTTCTAAATGTGATCAGATAAGTTTATACTACTTTAGGGAAATGCACAAATCTTATAAGATTGTCATAATCACCTCCACCAAAGGTGCAAGAAATTACTACAGTTTTTACTGGAAGAAATCATTTTCAAGTCTAAAATGTTTTTCCTTAACCATAAAAGCATGGAAAAGAGTATTGGAATTTTCCCAGTTTGTCTGTTTTTTTTCTATTTGCTATATTCTAAGACTTTCACATGCACCGAATAAATGCCCCTAGAGTCTTTAATTTGCTTTGAATACCACTGCTTCTAGGGGTAGTTATTGTATTGATTTTCCTTCATTAGTATATCCGTTATCAATCTTAATTTATTTTAGGAATTCAAAGTTGTAGGTTTCTTCTAGGCTAACTGAGGTTGAGCCTCATTGTTATAAGCATCTCTGATCAACTTACATAACCTTCATTGAATGTTATATGCCCAGTATGCTTAAATTAGGTACTTCCACTCATGATCCATAGAGCATGTGGTGGAGCTCATGCCCTGTTATCTTTAACCCTTCACAAAGAATTCAGTACTGTGCATAACAGTAACAAGACAGTTTTTACAGGGTTACATAGGTCCATTTTTAGCAAGGTTGCAATGTTCCAATCTGAATTTTAAGACTGGCAAAAGTGTATGTGTAGTGTTGTTGTAAGGTGCTTTCTACTAGTTGGATGCTTTTAGCAAAACTGAAGAATATCCTGTATCTTTTTTAAAAACTATACTTTCTTTTTTACAGTTATTTTCGTTGAGATGCTTACAAATTCTTATATTACACTTTCACAAATTCTCTATTACGCTTTCAGACTTTTTGTTGTTGTTGTTGGAGTTCAGAGATAGGGCAGAGGAGACTGAAGAGGCTGACACACATGTCTCTAGCCATATACTTTTGAAAGAACTTTAGTCCAACAACCTTCTTTTAAAGGGAGCTGTGAACCATTCTGGCTCTTGTTTCTGAGATACTGCAGAGAGATTTGTTTGCCTTGTGGGAAATGGCTTTTTGAAAACAAGTAGCAACCCCGGGTGATGACTATTTCTTGGTCAACATAGGGCGTGTTGACCAAAAAGAAGACTTGCAGAATAGTTGGGGCTGGGAGGCATCTCTAGAGATGGTCCAGCCCAACCTCGTGCTGTGGCAGGGTCAACTCGACCAAGCAGCTCAGGATCATAGCCAGGTGTTTTACATGTTTTCTAGCTTGTAAATTCCACAGCCTCTTTGGAGACCCCTTCCAGAGTTCCACTGCCCTCACAGCGAGGAAGAGTTTTCACAAGTTCAGGTAGAAGGAATTTCCTGTGTTTCACTCTGTGCCCATTGCCTTTTGTCCTGTCCCTGGGCCCCACAAAGAGTCTGGCCTGTCATTTGTACAACCTCCAGTCAGATACTTATGAACACTGGTAAGGCCGGCCATCCCTGAGCCTTCTCTTCACCAGGCTGAACAGTCTCAGATCTCTCATCTGCTCTTCAATTGCTCCAATCCCTTAATCATTTTAGAAGCCTCTCACTGGTCTCTCTCACACTGGGAAGCCAAGCAGTGGACCCAGCTCTCCAGGTGCAGCTTCACCTGTGCGGAGCAGGGTGGAGGGATCAGTCACCTCCCACAACCTGCAGCCAACGCTCTGCCTAGTGTGCCCTGGAAGCCATCGTGGTGGTCAGCTCGTCCAGCAGGAGCCCCAGGCCCAGCTTGTCGGCTCCCTGGCGCACGGAGCGGCTCCTCCCGGGGTGCAGGACCCAGCAGTTCCCTCTGCCCAGCTGCGTGAGGCTCCTGTGAGCCCCGTTCTCCAGCCTCTTGAGGTCTCTCTCAATGGCAGCCCAACCACCTGGTGCATCAGCCTCTCCTCCCAATTTTATATCATCTGCAAACTTGCTTGAGGGTGCGTTTGCTAAATATAATCCCAGTCTCCTGTATTATAAAGTTTTATGGGTTCACTTATGTGGACTACTAAATCCAAGCCAGCAGTCTCCTATCTGTACTTTTTGAATGCATTTGCACACAGTAATTAAAGTAAAAATAAGCAGAAACAGGAACCTAAGATTTTTCAAATAAGTTTCAGGTTTTAGCACATACTTTATTTTTCCTCCATTGTAAGTAAAGCCATGACAAGAGGTCCTATGTGAATGTCTGTGTGCTGTTACTACAGAGAGTTCCAGCCAACTCGTCTTTGAGCGCTCTTCTGAACTTCACGTTGATGGTAAACTTGCTTGTGACTGAAAACCCCTTTCCTGAGCTCAAGCTATTTATGTAAAATTCTCTGTGCTTGCTATCATAGTGATTTTAGTATTTTGCAGGTTGATTTGACATAGTATAAGTGCTGCTGAATTTTTAGGATTTTTTTAGTCTTTTTATTTATATATTTACTTGCCTTTCATATCAACAGCCATTTTATAGAGTCCTTCATGCACTTATCCCACTTCAGCTAGTGCTTGTACTTGGTACTTCCTTTGATTTTTTAGGACGGTACTTAAAAGTGGGTAGAACTTGAACAAGTTGCAGTCAAAAAAAGGAGCAAAGGTCCCCCAGCCAGGGTCCGTGCACTCCCTGCTTTGGTCCGGTTTTCTCTTTTTTCACCACTCTCTCTCTCTCTGAGATGCTGAAGGTGGTTCTAGGAAAAGGTAGCAAAGGAGAGGAAGCTGGAGTAGTCCAAAGGGGACTGGAAAGAGTTGGCAGGCATCTTGTGTTACAGAGAATTTCTTGTACTTCAGCCTAAAATTTTGTGTCCTGTATTAGCAACATATGGAATATTACTTTTCCTTGTATTTGCCAGGTTATTTGGAAGAGAGAGCAGGAACCACCCAGCCATCTCTGCTCTTCTTTCTGCTCCCTTTTGCTTTTTCCTTCAGCAGAGGAAGCAGAGAGGCTCAAGAGCTGGGGCTGTGAAGGTGAAAGATGACTGTGCTGGAGGGCCAGTATTGCTGTGAAGAGAAGGCAGGAAGGAAAAGCGCTTTTTCCTTCTTTGTTTTGGGCAGAGGACAGGCAGGTGAAAGGCTTGGTCTGGTCCTGTTGCCACTGCTTACACCTTCAAGAAGCTGTGAGGAAATGAATAGAAGTGAGTGTCTGAGCTCAGCCTTATGCCAACCATGACATGTGGACTTACCTCTCCAGAGAAGTCAAGTTTCCTGTAGGGAGCCGCTAGTCCAGCTGATCATTCCCACCAGGACAGTATGTGCTCAAGTGTTGTGTCTACAGGATGTTACTGAGCACGAAAAAGAATTCAGGAAAACATAGGAAAGAGCTCCCAATAGCTTGGCTTTCCCGTCCAAAACGCAATGTGCCCAGATGCTGACTTGTAAACACAGTGTAGCTGTTCGTATACATCTGTTGAAGAGATCCCATTTTTGTTGTTTTTATCTAGAAAATGCTTTTATGTGCTACATCAACGAGGATAAAAGCCAAGCCAGAGGATTGCTTTTGAGGACAGAGCAGTAATTTGCTAGAAGTAGAAAGGGATATGAACCAAGAGGGATGGATGCTGTTTGGTTTTATTGCCGCATTGTTTTGTGTCAGGAGGCAGTTCACCCTTCAGTTTGCTTACATGTAGAGAATAACTCACATTTGTGGAGATTTTTGTAACCTTTTCAATTAGAGATATGCTATGAATGCCTTACTGTTTAGTTGTGTCGTAGATTGCTGCACAATAAATAAAACCTTTAAAATCCTCTCCAAAAAATAAATAATAGCTTTTCTGAAGTGACAGAAAAATTGAGCCATGTTTCTCTGTTCTTCTTACTCTAGCTAGTGAAAGCATTGATCAAATTGAATAGCACCCACCTTCAGTCTGGGGAGAGGTCTCGTGGTAATTATGTAACAGCACAAACTACATATATTCCCTTACGTTTCAAACATATATAACCATCATGGTTCTATTTTAATCTGCCACTTCTTCAGGACATGCCACCTTGTGGGTACACTAGCTTTAGTCATCAAAAAGTCTGCTAGACAGTACTTGAAAAAGTTAATTTCCTAAGGGGAGAAATCCTCAATATTTGTGATGGTTGCAATGTCTCTTTGGTTGGCATTGCTTTAGCAATAATCTGTGTCTCACTGTTTGCCCCATAAGGGCTTAAGAAACTGGAATTTTGGTAGAAATAACTGGATAACTGTCCTTTGCAGGCAGCGTTGAATAAGCATGGTTTAAGTGCCAATGGTAAAGGTGTGGGAGAACGTCCTATACTGCCAACCTGGATCCAGGCAGAGGACAAAAGTCTGTTTCAGAACAAATCCTGAGAGAATGCAGTTTGTTTTCTTTCCAGTCGGGAAAAAAGAACCTTTAAGCAGTAAGTCAGAAAGAAATAATTTGAAATATTGTTTAAAAAAAAGAAAAGAGAGAATTAGCAAGAGAGCATGAAGCCTTTGAAATTCTTCTAATAAAGAAAATGTTTCTGAATCAGCATATTCCTAAAAAAATATATCAGCCTTAGAGTTATTTTTGTGGGTATTTTTTGTTGTTTGTTTTTACCTTACATAAACGTTTTTGTAAGCTTACTCTCTTAAAATATGATAGTCTTTCTCAAATGATTAACTTTTCATCTGATCAGACTTCTCTGTGTATAAAAAACAACAACAACAACAAAAAAGAACTATATCTACAACAGCAAAATAACATGTTTCTCATTGGAGAAATAAAATACTCTTTTCCAAATGTACAAGTTAGGTTAAAAAAAATAGAATGTGTGGCGAGGAATCCCAGAAGGACTTAAAAATTGAACTTTCTGTAGTATTTTAGTCTATGAGGCGAAACCAGGCTATACATGATTCTTGTGAATATGCATAGACAGAATGAAAGATCATCAGCGTTCACAATACTGTCTTCCTGTGTAGTATTTGAAACTGCAATTGTTGAAGAGATTAGAAAGCTATTTTTCAAGAAAAAAAATACGGAAAATATTGACTCTTGAAAAAAATACTGGAGTGGGGACCATCCAGAAACTGGATTGGTTAAAGGTCTTTATGGATATTAATCCAGCATCTGGTGGCTCCTAAAATTTTCTAAGTATTCCTTGTCCTCTGTTACAGAAGAATCGCAGACCATTTTCTCTGTGCACTAAGCTTTGTGTTTCTGAAATGCCAAATGTATGCAATTTTTACTGTAATGATCAAAGGAGCTATTTTAATATTTGCACACATGGCGATAAATATAAATCATGATAGAAAATGCTTGACCTGCTTGGAAATGTAAACCAAATAGTTTACAGCAGTCTGGGGAATGGGAGGAGGGAGGGTTAAATACAGACTAATGATTCAAAGTTCCTAAGTATATAAAAAAAATGCAGTATATAAAGGCATTTTGTGATACAGGAACATATGCCTAAACCTGGCTTCAATAATCAGAGGCTGTGAATGCTTATATCTTTATAATATACACTGAGTTATTAAAGCTATATTTTAAAAGACTTTCTGAAAAAGGTTTAAGTGTTCCCTATCACATATTTCCTATGCTGCTTTTATTTTCAAAGTCTTGTAAAGCTAGGCTTACTCTAAGCATTCCTGTTTTTAAAAAAGGATAGGTTTGGTCAGTGACCATTCTGATGGTTTTGAGTATTTTTATGTGTTTTCATATGTTTAATATTACTGAATGATAGAATCTCTTTAAAAAAAAGCATGGGATAAAATGTAATCTACTGCATTATTAGAAAAAAATTAAAGTAGAGGCTATATTTACAGTGTCGTCTTTCAAATCTAGCCATGCTGTAAACTGATGTTTGCTGTATGCTCCTCCTGATTTGAAATAGATGAAAGAGAATGAACCTTTAATCACCATGGTTCACACTATGATTGAGAACTCGGCGCTAAGACCGCAACTGTACCATCAAGTAAGGTCTTGGATAGTGAATGAAATTGCTTTATCATCTGCGAAAATTTTCCTTAGTGACAGTTTTGGTTGTTCCTCAGATTTATTCATAACATCGATGTTTCTCTTATTTGCTTTGGAAAACCACGAGTCATCCATGCTTTATAAAATGCTGCAATATCGTTAGCATGGCTTTGCTGCATTTTTGTCGTTGAGTATTGAGTGTACCCTTTTGAATAACCTTTTCTGTCTAGACTATTTAATTAGCTGATGTCTTATGCAGGTGTCCAGTAAATTCATGAAACTTCCAATGAGCTTCCAACATTTGTCGTAGCATGACCCTATGCAATTAGTGTTCAAAGGTGCTTCTTTATTTTGATGACTACAAAGCATGTGAGTGGTGTTTACCTGGTCATTTCTGGCAATTTTGTTTCATTCTAGGAAGTGGATTTACAAGTTTTTGTTTGCACCTACCGAGCCTTTTAGCCACCGAAGAAAGAAAGGATCAAAATTACTTTGATCTGGGGACTGTAAATCCGCAAGGCAGTATCTGTTAATAAAGTCACAGCAAATTTAAAAATGCACATGGCAATGCACACGTACAGAATATCTAGTGATGGTTGCAAATGGTAAGACAGAAAAATTGGAAATATGAATGGAAATATTGCCTGTGAGTTGAGACCTGCATTAACTTATGAGCATGGCCAATACATACCTGTTGGCACTGCAGTGTCCTAGGGGCTGAAGAGTAAGGATTAAACTGAGTAGTTCCTGCCATGTCAGAAAATGTTCAAGAAGTTTCTAACCATAACTGCATCAAAAGTGGTGGTGTTATTTAAGAGACCGTAATGTTTTGCAATTCGTGAGGTGTGCAGGTCAGGCTGGTGAACAGAAGAGTATCTGACCCATTTCCCTCAGCCTGCAGTGGTGATCTTGTGAGCCACAAAGGTGCATAGTTAGAGGAAAATTGAGTTGCAAGAGATTTTGCTGAAGCCATGATTGCAGTAACTTAGTTCAGGAGCACCTGATTTATGCTTTTAGGTGCAAAAATGGGGCCTTAATGTGAATCCTAAAGGCCCTATTTGGGAGTGGAATGGGAGTAGTAGTGTGTCCTTAAACCCTACTTAAAGATTTTTGTTTGAGTATACTAATAGTAGTGAGTGTGTATATATATAATATATATAATATGTATAAGTATATACTATAGTATATACTGTTGGGTGGTTTAGGTATATAAAAATGTTCTTAAAAATGCCTAGCTGTTGTAAATAGTTTTAAAAGTTACTTAGTTTTCTACATAGATGTTGTACAACAAGCAAGTATGTAAAATAAACAGCTTTAGATGTGAAGGATTAAAGTAGCTCAGATAGATTTTAATGTTCATTTAGGTGCATTTGGATGTAGCTGCGTCAGGACTAGTCTACGTAGCTAGTTAGGAGTATGAAGAAATCTGAGTTTTATCATGGCAAAGCTATGCTGCCAGACAAGATGTCTCTACACAGCACTGCTTTTACCTTGTAGACATACCTGCTCTTTCATCTTTGATGCTGAGTTAGTGCCTTTTTTAAAGTTCTTATCAGAAATGGTGAACCCAAAGGGTCACAGAGATTGAATACCTGTTTACCACTGAGGATGCAGTCTCTTAAGGTGAGATTTTTTGTGACGTTTATGTAGACTTGCACAGAAGTTGTCCAGCGTTGCATAAATCATAGAATAAATAGCAAGACCTTACGATTTCACAGCTGAAAGTTCCTGTAAGAAGTACTGCATTAACTGACTTCTCAGACGGATGAAAATATGCTCAATTTGCTGCTTAAATTGGCTTCTAAATTCTTCTTATGCAAAATTAACCTGTTTAAATTTGTGGCAACTTATTTAAAAAATTAAACATACTATAACTTCCTACTTTGGTCCAATTAAATTTTTAGCACTCTTCTTTGATGTCTTTAAGAAATTTAAAGATCCAAAATAGAAGAAGTCTTTATATAAGCACTTTCAGCTTTTAGTGTCTAGATAAAATAATTTCTGATGACTGTTACTACCTCTGCAGGAACAGAAATGAGCTTTCTTTGCTTCAGTTTATTCAGTTCAGTGTTACAACCTGTAACAGTTCAGTGTTATAACTTAGCTCATTCAGAGTTAAGCAAGGGAAAGCAAGAAGAACTTGTTTTCTTCTTCAAATGTGCACAGTAGCATGAGTAGTGTCCTACTTAGCAAAAAAAAAAAGAACTGACTCAGTGTAAACCTCATATTTAATTAAAATTTTAAATGTCTTGTTTCTTTGCTGTGATTAATAAGCACTTTCATAACATAGAAAGCTTACTATTCAAAATACATTATTTAAGATATTTCTGTTTGTGATATTTAAGTAATCACAGCATTAAAATACTTCTTTAAATTGCTTCAGCCTCTTCCAGTCTTTTTACAGACTGCTGTAAATGTACAGACAGAAACCAGACCATTGATTCTTTATGTAGAATATGTGTATAAAGAAGAAAAATATAGGCTGAGTTTTTGCAGCATGAACCCTTCTCTAATTTGGGTTTGATTGTTTTGTTTCTTTATATGAAGAGTGTTTATCTTTTTATCTGAAGGAAATTTTGTTGTTTCAAAAATTTACTCTCAGTGCCTGCTACGTATGAATAGGTTTGAAGAAGGGGGGAGATCTGTGTCTTTAATTGAGTATTTGTTTTAATGCATTAAAAACTTGGTGTAAAAATGGTATTTGTAAATGGTATTTGTAATGATAAATCTGTTGCATTGTGGACAATGCAATTTTTATGTAAAAAAAAAAGTTAGCAGGTTCATTCTATTTGGTCTCTATATTGAACCAGCTAAATTAAAAGGAAAACCTCTAATTCTGCTAAGCAATTGCTTAGTGTGGGATAAATGCTCATTTGTACTGCTTCTTGGTGGTAAAAGTTCCTTTAAAACAAAAAAAGTCTTTTGGAAACCTGACTTAACCTGACCTAACTAATTTAGTAAGTTTAACCTCTCTTGTCTTGAGAGAGGTATGCCTAATTTATCTTTATTTGGGAAGAAACTTTCCTGTAGGTGTCCACTGTGGTGAGTTAATATACTTCTGTGATTATTCAGTTATTGGCTTTTGAAGTAGATTGTGCCTCTGTTGGTGGATCTCTACTGACATCTAATTTCTAGGAAATTAAATTTAAAAATATGAATTGTTAAATTCAGCTGTGTATGTGCCAATGCAAGGAGGATCTGCAAAATATGAAAGTGGGTATTTTAATCATGGGAAATGGCATATTAATAGAAATTATTTCCAACATATGAGGAAGACTGAATTTAGGACACTTAATTCCATGGCTTTTCACATACAAGATAAAAAATAACCCTTTCTGTACAGTTTGTCTTTCAAGAATGGTAAGTTCTGTTTTGGGGTACTGAAGTTGCTACTTGTGTTCATGTGGCTTGAGAGTGTATTGACAGTGATATGTAAAAAGCACGCAAAGTCAAACTCCAGGTGATATTGCCGTGTATTCCCCTGAATAGCTACAAAGAGAGAGGGGGAGTAGGGTAAACAGTGGGAGTGGGCCTGTGGGTTAAGAGAGGTAATAGGCCTGTGGGTTAAGAGAGGGAGCAGGCCTGAGGGTAAACAGGATGAGTAGGCCTGAGAGTAAAGAGAGAGAGTAGGCCTGAGGGAAAACACGGGGAGTGGGCCTGAGGGTAAAGAGGGCGAGTAGCCCTGAGAGTAAACAGGGAGAGTAGGCCTGAGAATAAACGGAGGGAGTAGGCCTGAGGGTAAAGAGGGTGAGTAGGCCTGGGAGTAAGTAGGGTGAGTAGGCCTGAGAGCAAACAGAGAGTAGGCCTGAGGGTAAACAGAGGGAGTAGGCCTGAGGGTAAAAACATGTCGAGTAGGCCTGAGGGTAAAGAGGGTGAGTAGCCCTGAGGGAAAACAGGGCAAGTAGGCCTGAAGATAGAGTGAGTGAGTAGACCTTGAGAGTTAAGGTTAAAAAAGGCACATTAGGAGTGATAAAATTTATCAGAATCACATTGATTATCCAAGAGATGCTCTTGATTTGTTTTATATTTTTCCAAAATGTTTTCAATGTTTTTGTGATATATTTTTGAAAAGAGGTAGAATTACCCCTCAGTGAGTTATGTAATCAGAAGGAAAACATGTTCCTTGTTTAGGACATAATCTACAGTTTTTGAGAGCTGTTGCTGTCCTTATTTTGTAGCTAGGTCATTTTTGTCAATGCCGTCCAGATGTCTGTCCTCAGGGTCTTTCTAAACATGCTTGTCTCCATGAGCAGCACCGCACCCTGGTGCCTTCACCTCCCTGTTTATTCTGTCTTGTTCTCCTCCCACTGCTTTTCGGTGTATTTTTCTCGATTCAACTCTCTCATTCCGTCAAATAATGGAATGCCATCAGTTTATCTCAGAAAGGCAACAAATAGCGTAGGCCCTCTTCACAGTACTGCTGTTTGATTTTTCTTGTTTTAATTATGTTGTAACTGTTTCAAGTATTGGTAATATTTGTTTTAAGCAATATTTTGATACGTAGAAGGCACACAAAGTCGAAGTGTAAGTGACCTTGCCATGCATTCCCCTGAATATCTATTGAGTGGGAGTAGAGTGAGGGTAAGGGGTGTTTTGGAGATCTTCAAAACCTCCCTTTTGTATGTGAGTAGGAAAAAATAAAGGAAAAATGTAGAAATCTGTAGCGAGCCTTGTGGATGGTTCAGTAGGTGGCACTCTTTCTCCGAAATTATTGGCCTGATGAAGTATTTTTAAGAACAACTCGGTGAAGGAGGCTTTTGTTGAGCGTGACAATAGCTCTCTAACTTGATCACTGGAGCTCTTATAATGCATTTCCAAGGTTATTAGGTTGTTAACCTTGCTTGTAATGTGTAATTGCATTTTGTCTACTGCAATTTCTTTTGTAATTCTACCAGAATATGATAGCATGCTACTCCTTTTGCCTTCAGCCAATTTATAGGTGTGCAGTGCATAGAGAAACTGCTGCTTTGTCAGAGGCAGATTAAGCATTTCATGTAGTTTTGGAGTTTTTGTATGAAGTGCCTGTAAATCATTAGAGTAAATATGTTGAAGTGGTTCTCTAGCAGTGCCTGTTGTGGTAAACCAGTAGTACTGATAAAAGGAAGAAAATGGCAGCAATTTTAAAAACATGATAGTATTTTAATAAAAGGTAACACATATGTTCTTTGAAAAATGGGTTTTGGTTTTCAGAATACTTATATTCATTTAGGAGCTTGGCTATGTTTGCTGAATTGACAAGCTATTTTCAGATCAGCTATAATTAAGGTTGAGCTGCTGAAAAAAAAGAAATGGCTCACTTTCTAAAAAGCTACTGGCTTGAGAATGGCTCACTTTCTTTTCTGGCATGTCATATAAAATTTTGAAGCATTTCTTGGAAAGATGCATTTGTCTAGTGGTGGATAATCTTTCTCTTGTAAAATCTGTCTTCTGTGAAATGTAACTAGTTTTTCTCTAGAAGCAAAAGAGCTTTGGGTAAATTTATATTGACCATGTTTATGAGTATTTTTTTAAAGAATATTTCCATTCTTCATTCTTTCTCTCATGAAGATTAAGATAAAATCAACAGTTATAAAACACAATTCTACAATAAGAGTTTAAATACATATCTTAAATGTAAAATTTATGACATTCGTGAGGTGCAAAAGTGCTGTGGCTTTTTTCATATTTTGACACTCATTTTCATTAAGTGTCCATTTCAAAGGAAGTTACTGTGTGGTTTTAATACACTATATATACTTTTAAATTGTCACCAGGTGCATTTGCATGAGGTATGTGGACATAATGTCTTGAAATGAAACACTTAAGTGTGTTGAAGATTTATTGTATGTTTGGAATGCCTGTCTGGTTAACCCTTCCTTAGTCATTTTATTTATAAGTGTTGTTTAACATGTACTTGTGTTCTTACAGTTGTTTCTTGTACTGTTAAGCCACAATAACCCTATTACATGATATACATAACAGCTAAGCATACATGCTGGGACTCATTATACACATGTTTTTAATTAAATAGAATATGAAGCTTGGCAGTTTTACACAAGTTCTTACTCAACTTAATGTGAGGAACTTCAGATAGTTCGAAGATACCTTACAGCTGACTGGGATGAGCAGACAAATTTGTCTAGGTCCAAAGAAAAGGACAGATGGACTCAAATTTATGGCAGTTGTGGTAGGACTGTGAACTCTGGAGAAGGAGGAAATACATATGAAAAAAACCAGTTAGAAAAGTATTTGGCAGCACTTACTGAGTGTATGTATTTAATGATGCAGTTTACGCACATTCTGCATGCTTAAGTCATTTTGTTCGGATTTTACACTCACATGAAAATATCCTCCTTGTAATGTTACATGTGATGTTAGTGGACCCAGAATGACTGATTCCAAGTAGAATGAGTCCCTGTACTTGGAATGCACATGCAGTAATGTACATAGTGATGTGTAACAGTGCATTCAGGTGTATTCGGGTTGCAATTTCATCTACTACGTAATCTATGTCTGATTTATCACAAGATAAACCGTGCCCTTATAAAACTGTGGTTTGTTATAGAAACATAGCTAGACTATATTAAGGTTTAGCTGATGTAACTGTTTTTCTGTTGTCTTCATTAATATATTTTGGCTAAAAGTATATTGCTGAATGTGATATCTGATATTCAAGCAAAAACTGTATTTACTGTATTAGAAGTTATAAGCTGATCACAAGTGTCTTTTTCATAGTCCAATTAAGTTGTTTTATGGCGATGTTATTCTTCCTTATAGTTAACACAAGAGGAATGTAGGGGTACACTATACAAATATAGAACTGAAGAGCTGGATATTGATGTAAGTATTTGTATTTCTTTTTTATGGGAAATGTTGGTACTTACCTTTTTCTTTTGACAATAATTTATCTGCCTTGACTTTTGGGTTTGAAGCACATTTTATATAGGGGTTACCAACAGAAATTGCATTGTAAAATTGAGGAGCATAAGGTCTTACTTTGACACATACTACTAATTATATATAAAAACATAAAAACTGTGTGTACCTTTTATCCAGGATTGCCTTGTTGTGCAAACTTTATTCAAAGATCCAAAAATCAGTTTCTTAAGAGCTTCAAAAAGGTAAATCATATAACAACAGAATTGGCTTAGTGTCTGTATGATAAAAAGGTGGTTGTCAGGACACTTGTTGAGTGGCAGCATAGCATAGGACATGAAATGTAGCACGAGTATCCCATCAGGTCTTTTATGTACCCAGTCTTAAATGGTTTTAGCAGAATCAAATGGTTAAAACTCCGCTTTTCACATTTTGTATGAAATACTGTTTATAAAAAAGTCTTTAATTTCTTTGATTTACTTATTCACTTACTAAAGAAAATGTAGGGTTTTTTGCATTTTAAGCTTACACAAGCAAATAAGCACATATTACTGAGAGAAAGTTGAGTATTCCATAAGATGGCAAAAAAAATGTGCAAATTTGTAGCTAGGCTGTAAATACCTATATAAGAACACAGTGACCCCAAGCATCAGTAGGGCTGATGCATCTCAGGGTTCTTCTGCAGGGATGTTCAATAGATCCTTAAGTTAAAGCCCTTTTCCCTTGCTAGTTTTTAGAGATTTCTTTTATTTCTTCTGTTAATATTTTGGGTATGGTTCACTCTGGTAGATTATATCACCAGATCAGAGGAGAACTGTATGACCCAGTGGATAGACTAAAATATATTTAGATCAATCCTGTCTGAAACGCTAGTGTTACATGTACTTGGATGCTGTCTATAGGAGTGCAAATTAGCTTTGCCTCTTCTTATACTTGACAGTCCGTTTGAGGAGCTGCGCTTACTCTCCAGAAGCTAATCAAAGTGCATTTGTCAGATGCTTTTTGTTGGTCTGACTTCATCGCCTTCCAATGGTCTTTGGATGGCATTCTCATGGCATTGCCATGAATCGTGTCAGTGACTCTGAATTTTGTCATCATAGCCCTATGTGAGATGATTTAATAGTAAAATACATTGTTTAATTATGGAAATGTGGGAAACATTGTGTCCTGATTCCCACAGGATTCTCTAGTTAAACATCATAACTTAGAGAAGATTTCTTGTGTTTGTACTAAAATTTGTCTCAGTGGAATAGAAGTCTCTTTTTGGTTTTAATGTATATGTGTTACAGGATCCTATGAAATCAGAATTGAACAGATTTTTTTCAGTCTTCCTCCTTAGAGATTTTCAAGAATAATATGGATAAAAGCCCTGAGAAACCTAGTCTGAGTATGCTTGGAGCAGAAAGTTGGACTAGAGGCTTCCTGAGGTCCCTTCCAATCTGAAGCTTTGTGTTACTCTAAAATACAGAGTAATTAGAAAATGTCATAGTCGTGTAAGCTACTGTAAATATGTCCTAAATACACATTTAGTACATAAAAAATGTACTAAATACATGAACATCAGACGCTCAGATGTTTTAACCATCAGTAACAGCTCAAAGTGAAAGAGTAGTTGATGGAAGTTCACTGGCATTGCAAGTCTAAAGAAATTGTTTAATCCTCTGGAAGGATTTTACCAAAAGAGGGTAGCATCTGAAGCGAGCCACAGGAAAGACTATGAATTTAGGCAATACTCTTTACCATAGTGATAAATAGATCAAGTAAACAATGCTTCATTACCAGTTATTGAATTGTAAAGATTTAGCTTGATTTCAATCTCCATTGTATTTAGATAGAAGATTTGGACATAAATTAGAGCTTGTGAGTCATGCTATTTGTAATAGCTATTTCATGGGATCTTAAGAGGGTTTCTTCAGTTTAATATGAAAAGGCAACACTGATGCAATGAGAATTGTGGAATTCATGCTTTGTGGTAACAGCATTGTATGTGGTCTTCTGTAATGCTTTGAGCAAGTTCTGTTTTGGTTATAGATGACATGAAAAGCAAACCCCTAATTGCAATTGTTTTCTGTTGTGTTCTAGGCTAAGCTTAGCCGTTTATGTGAGCAAGATAAAGTTGTACAAGCACTCGACGAGAAGCTTCAACAGCTACACAAGGAGAAAGTAGGACAATTGTATTTATTACCTAAAGTGGATGTTATTTTACATGCTTATAATCAGAACACTGATAACTGAAATAAAATGAAAATCAGCCCAATGATGCAGAACATTAAAAATAATTCTTTTTATTATAATAGTACACGCTTGAACAAGCTTTGCTATCAGCAAGTCAGGAGATAGAAATGAATGCAGATAACCCAGCAGCCATACAAAATGTAGTCTTACAGAGAGACGACTTGCAGAATGGACTGCTTAGCACCTGTCGAGAAGTTTCTCGCGCTACTGCAGTAAGTAATACATTTTTGCCAGTAAAACTCAGTGTAGTGTTGAGCAATTATCTTTGTGTTCGTGTTCTTAATTAGGTTGTCTTTGGTGATTTTTCATTATGTTTCCCCAAACCTCTCTTGTCGGGCACTTGCATGCAATTTTTGCAAAGGCAGCTGGAAAACAACCTTTTCAGTACATTCATCACAGACTGTCATACGTTTTTCCTTTACCAGGAATGAGCACATACTGACTTTAACTGCTGTGGTAATTTTCATCTTTATAATACAGAAATTGCTTGGAGAGCAAGTGACTAATGCCAATAAGTTCTTTAGTATGGCAAAAGCATAGGCTTTATCAGTATTTTGTGTAACTTATTTAAACGAAAGCAGCTACAGGATGAAAAGAGGGAAAGCTTACAGTCTCTCTTTGTAGCAGGCCAGGGCACTTCAAAGATCTTTCAAGTAATGCACTTTCAAAACCTTAAAATATGAGGGGGAGAGTGTCTCTGTTTCCTGCCCATTTCATTGAGAAGACAAGGCGAAGAATTATCTTTGCCCACTTAAATCAATACCCAAAAGATGTTTCTGTGTCAAATTCCTTTGGTTTGTGGTGGTGAAACTGAGGGGAAGTCAGCCCTCAAGTACAGTTTTCAATCTGAGTCTTAGATATGTTGTAAGAGATTGGTTGAGGAAAATGCAAGCAGGGTAAGGAGAGACTACAAAACATACTTTTCCTTCTCAACTTCTTAATTTATACTTATTTGGGTAAATTGCTTGATGCAGACTTGAAAAGTGAGATGCTAGGGCTGATCCCAGATCACGTTTATTGTTGCACCTCCTCCCATCTGGTGTTCATAGTTTCACATGTGTAAAATAATGGTACATTAGTAAGTCCAGGGCTTTCACAGGCAGGGTTTCATGACTTACATTTGCCTTGCATAACACATGTTGAATACACATGCACATGCTTTGCACTCACAGGAATGTGAGATGAGAGAAGCAAGTTTTCATCTGCTATGGAGGGGCTTTGCCCCTGTGGGAGGCAAGCTTAGGACTCACATAACTGCTGTCTGTAAAGGCTGAGTAAAATTTCGCGCTTACCTCTCTTTTTGCTTGTAAAAGAAGACAGAATATTGTTTGGCTTAGTTTCATTATTTTTGAAAAATGAACTTGCTTAAGCATAACATTCTCTAAAACATATATTTATATATCGCTGGAGTTTGTTTATGAATTACTTCCTGAAATTCTGTGCTATTGGATGAAGAGTGTATCCTTGTTTTGTTTTGTCTGTTTGCTTTTGTTGAGTGAGCACATGCATTTCTTTTGTTTTTGCACTTAGGAACTCGAAAGAGCTTGGAGAGAATATGATAAATTAGAGTATGATGTAACAGTAACGAGGACCCACATGCAGGAGCAACTTGATCGACTCGGAGAAATTCAGGTGTGACATAGGTCTCATCTTAAGTATATTTAAGTCATTTTAATTTTCAATGCTTCTCATTGAAGATTGTGTAGAAGTGAAAAAGGGGGACTTTTCATATCTACTTTATCATCTTACTGCTTGTGCTCTACTGTGGAGCATTGAGCAATTAATACCAGTTCTGTGTTTCGATGGAGATCTTGTCAGACAAAAAGCATGTGCATTAAAGGCCATTTGCTCTAGGTTTTCTGGGTAGTTTTCCATGCATCTATGGAAGGGGAATTACAAGGAAGCCAAAGAGCTGTAAAATTTGTTTACGTCAGACACTTCAGCCCAAACTATGACTGACTGTGAATGCAAATGGGTCCCCAGTTTGTGTACCACTGTGCAAACACCCTGTTCATCTCCACCTCTCTTGAGGTGGGAAGGGATGAGTCCTTTTTCTTGCATGGTTTGTACATCTCCTACACAACACCTGCTTGGGTTTTCTATGGAAAGATTAGACCTAATTCTATTCTTAAGTGCAGTTTCAGGTAAAAAATTGCTGTTAATTTAACTGGTACATCATGTTTTAGAAATGACTTAATCTTCTAGTTGATGTTTCTGACAGTGTTTGAATGCAGCTTGTCACGATGGCACCTTATTTCCCTTCACTAGGAAAGGAAATGTCATATTTTCTGGAGAAAGAGAAGGCTTCCCCCCACCCCAACATAGTGTAAATTATAGCTCATATAGACTGTCTCTTTACTTGCCAGACTGAGTCAGCAGGGATACAGCGTGCTCAACTTCAGAAGGAACTGTGGAGAATTCAGGATGTCATGGAGGGCTTGAGTAAACACAAACAACAAAGAAGCTCTTCAGAAGCAGGTAAACTAGTCATTTTTATGCCTTTGGGAGTGGGATTGGATTGTGTGTATTTTTAAAAGATAAGCTTCACATTTGCTTTTGAGTGTTAGAAAAAGCTTTGGTGGAACCGTTTCTGAGTACAAGAATACAATCAATGAACTTAATGTATTGCATATTTGATAGCAACATGTAACCTGTTGCAATGTGTAACCATTAGTATGCTAACATGTTGTAAAAGCTATTTTTTGTTAACATTTTTTTTCTTCTCTCCTACTCCACTTGCCACCACATAGGAATGATTGGATCAAGGACCTTTTCAGCTATTAAGTATAAAAATGAGGTATGATTTTAGCATCTTTATTATTTTAGGATTACTGAATTTCTAATATATATATATATATATGCTAAAAATGAACATTATTATTTATATATTATTTTAAGGGTGTCTGAAATACATATTCAATATGCTTACATGAAAATATTGTATTATGGTTAGTTTTAAAAAGTAGTATCTCAGAGGGTAATTCTAAAACATTCTTTTGTTCTTTGTCCTTATATTCTCACCAGTATGTTTCCTTTTTTTCTTTTTCTCACCTTTTCCTCTCTCCAGGCTCTTACTCTAAAAAAATAACCCTGATTTTTAGATTTGTTTTCTCCCCACCACAATTTTCTTGGGAAGATATGCATTGCTTTGTATGTCTATTCATATATTAAGCACAACGCAACAGCAGCTGAAACTGTGGGAGCTCTGAAATGTTCAATTCCTCTGAAAATCTGGCTGGAAGTTAAAGTATTAAAGGGACATTGTCATGTTTGTCTAAATTATACACAATATACCTCTGTCTTGGAAAGCTTTTTGAAATCTGTGTGAACAAATCTTTAAATAGATATTGAATTTAATTTAAAAAATGATAATTCAGAGAGCTTGCCCCTTACCATCCAAACAGTAAAATTGGTAGAGCTACAAAAGCTTAATAAGCTGAAGAGTGAAACAGTTGAAGCATTTCAGGCAAGCATAGTAGCAATAATAAATAAGTCATCTTGTTCTTCTAGTGTGTGTGACATTGTCCCTTTAATTCCAGAAACTAAAGCTGGTGTAGTTATGGTAATATATTTTTATTTTTAAGTTATAACTAATTGTAACAGGTGTGCACGTCTAAATAAGGTGACTATTCTACAATCTTTAGGAAGAGGAAGTAGTCCCACCTCGTCCTCCACTCCCTCGGTCCTATGACTTTACAGAGCATCCTCCCATAATCCCCCCTCTGCCCAGTGATAGCAGCTCCTTGCTCTGTTATAGCAGGGGCCCAGTACATCTGCCAGAAGAAAGGAAGATTCACCAAGTTCAAGGATATCAGAGAAATGGATCTCACTGTGTAAGTGGCTTAAACCGCCACGTTGTTCTTAAAGCATTCCCCCTTCCTTTGCACAGTCACTATTTTTTTTTCTTTTGCCATCTGGCTACTTCTCTGTTATGTTTTGACTTTTGGATATTGAGTTTTATTTATAGCTCCATCATTTGCTTTTGACATTTTCCTGTCACATATTCTGTCATGCATAAAATGTCTTAAGACTTAAAGACATGAGTTCTGTGTCTGAGTAAATTTGAGAAAAAAAAAAAATCTTCTCACAAGTTCTTAAAACTCTAGGCTTGGAATCCACATTTGTAGAAGCCTTGTACAAATATGGTTCCTAAAGATCAATTTGATTCCTAAAGATTATTAAAAGAAATTGTCCTTTCACATTTTCCTGGCAAATTCTCTCTGTAATTTCAAAAAGTCTCCTAACTGCTGTCACTCAAATTAATTCCAAAGGCTTGCCACTGCAGCAGCACTTAAATGATGAAACATTGGCTTAAAAAGAGAAAGCAAAGTCAGCAGAATAACCATGTTGAGTCTTAAGACACAAATACTTGTATAAAAATTCCAGTTTTTTTACTTCCTAAACTTGTCATTCTGCAGGGTCCTGATTATAGACTTTATAAGAGTGAACCAGAGCTAACTACAGTAGCAGAGGTGGATGAGTCTAATGGTGAAGAAAAGACAGAACAAATGTCAGAATCAGAGTCTACAACTAAAGGTTTGTCCCGGGCTTTTTGTTTACAGCCTTTCAGAGTTTTTCACAAAGAATTAAAAGCTTCAGCTGCTATAGAAGCTATATTGTCCTTCATACTTCTTGCAGCCTGTCCATTTCTTAATATGATGAAACAGCTTCTGCAATAAAATAATGATTTAATTGTACGACGAGAAAGATTTCAGTCAATTACAGCACAGGAAAATCAAACATTACACTCACCAACAACCCTGAAATCCTTATTGACACCATGTCTAATCTCATCACTCACATTCCCCACACACCATTCCCAGGAACAATTACCCATTTTATGTCCTTGCCCTTGAACAATTATTCAGTTTTTGAATCAAGCTCCCAATGTTATGTCACTGGAACGTCCAAAAAGGCAGCACCACAGAATTTGCAGGCTCTCATAGGGCAGGGAAACAATGTCTTTTTCTTTTTCTTTTTTTAATCTTGTAATTGTTGAATTGCCTTCTATCCTCTGATATAATAGGAATAATGATCATGACCTTGGAGTGTACAGACAATAAAGGTCTTTGCAATTGCTAAATGCCTCAGATTCTTCTCTTCAGCTTGCTTCTACAAAAGCTACTAATTGCTTGGTAGAGTCCTTTACCAGGAAGTGCTCTTCAATTCTGTTTGTTAAAGCACACAGAATAGTTTGTTAAAGGTGACTTGGGGAAAAGCAATTGCAACCTCCAATGATTTCAGCAAACCAAAAACTGTATTAAGAGCTTTTAAACAAAGTAAACCAAAGTTACCCCTTTTCTTTCCGTAAGGGTTGACGTTTCCAGTGGCAGCAAGATTGCTGGCTGCTGTTGTGATAGTGTGATTAGGGCTGAGCCCAGGGTAACGGGACCGTATGAATATGACTGCAGCGCTGTGGTCGTGGTGAGGGTGTTACTTTCACCAGAACAAGGGGGTGTGTGTAGGGGTCTGTGGGTGTAGGGGGTTAAAGCCAAGGACATCACATCCAAGACTGTTTGGGTGTAAAATACGGTGAACAGCTCTGACGTAATTCATTCTTTTCATTAAGCTTGCACTTAATGAACAGAAACGCTCCTAAATTACTTGATTCCGATTCCGAATGGCATATGCTGAGATGTAGTGGTCACGCAAGGTGGATATTAAATCTCTTTTAATCTGCTGGTGAAAGACTCAAGGTTTAGCCTGAGATTTGCTAATCATCAGGCACGTTAATTGGGGCGGTTGCCTTTCTGATGACATACCTAAGATTTATTGACCTGTGGTGTCCTAGGCTATTTATAGACATTTAAGATGAGAGGAAAAGTCACTGTAAACGCAGCCCAAGAAAGCCTTCTCTGGCTGAATAAAGCAAATTGCATTTTTTTTAAGCACCCAGTCTGCTTTTTGTCTTGCTCGATGAAGAAAGAGGAGATTTTATTATGACCATCTTTAACAAAAACAACAATAATGTAAATACTTCTGTATAATATAAATAGTATTTGCAGGGGAGAATAGTGGTAGCAAGTGGAGGGACATTCTTTCTTCTTTAGATAATAGACTGAAGTGGGTTTGTTGCAACGGTGCTTTATCATTTAGCCCAGCTTGGGAGCATGTGTATTATTTAGAAGGTCTTTTTGCTCTCTGTATTAGCTTAATAATAATAGTAATCCCTGAGCATAATGAAAAATATAGCCACTTGTCGCTGTGCTGTAGCACACGTGTCAGTGCAACAACAACTTCTGGTTTCAAAGAACCTCTTACGACATTCTGTCTTAACAGTTTACAAGCTAAAAAGGAAAGAAACTCGCAGACAGCTCATCTCTCCAAAATGTTTCTTTCCTACTGTTTTAAGGAGTCATACTGAAGTGACTCTCTAGTTTGCCAGTGTGGGTGCTTCTATGATTCAGTAAATTTCAAGAGAAAAGCAAGTATTTTTCCAGTTCATTGTGTACTTAGCTGAGCCGGCCACTTTCTATTTTCCTGCCTTCAGTCACTTGCCTCTCTGTTTCTTTCTAAATGCCAACAAAAAAAGAGAAACATTTTAATGGAGCTAGGTAAGGTAACCCTGACTGCTCTCCCTAAACAGGAATGTTTATGACCTGAATAGTACATAAAGGTGACACGAGACGAATGGACTTCTGCTCAGTGTTTTGTCTTTTTGATGTGTAAAGGAGACCCAAACTGTTGTTTTATAGTTTTTGTTTTGAGTGCTAGACTTGGCATTCAAACACCTCCAGACTAGTTTGTCCGCCCTACCAAATTATTTGGAGAAACAGTTGAGCTTTCACTGAGTCAATATATCCTCGGAAATCGGGTGGCCTCTCCAGCAAATATGAGGAGCAATAATTTGTCTTTCAAAGCTTTTTCTTTTTTTAGGCAAAAGTAGGCAGTTTTCTTCAGTAGTTTGACTTCCTGCATGCATCAAGAAGCAGAAATTAAGCATGTGTTTTATTTATATATGATGTGTGTGTGTGTGTGCGTGCATAGCTTTGGGAGGAGAAGCTTAAGCTCACCTCAGTTTTCTGGCAGGTTCGTTACCTTCTGGCGAGGGTTTTGTAAGGAGTGAAATTAGGACAGACATTGCTAAGAGATGTTGAATTTGGCAGAGAGGAGGAGCTGGGAGATTGCAGTGTTCCCATGCGGATTCTTCCCTGTCCACCTTGAGCCCTCCTTTTCCCTGCCCTTGTTTCCTCACCAAGTAGCCCACGCACGGTGACTTCACTCGTCCCGCTTTTGCTGCACCCCTACCCAAGTTTTGGATTTCTCATACTGTTATTTAGGAGGGCATGGCCTCCTGTGCTGTTGCTGCTGTAGTTACTTAGACACTGCTGGCCCTGGGTGCTTTGCTTCCCAGAAAGTCCTCAGTCTTCCCCTCCAATTTTATGTGAAGTTTGGCCATCTCTCACATAACTCCCCCTTCACCGTGGGATCTGGCCATTCCTCACAGTGCTACCTATGACTTTTGTCAGTGTCACTGTTATTTTTATGTCCAGTAATTTCTCATGTCATGTGGACTAGTTCTGTGTTCTCTTTGGTTAGCTATACCTCAAGCCAGAGGCTAGTTACCTACCTCTGTGCCTTCACATCTGTGATAGTTGGGCATGAGGATCTTTGTTGTCTTTTGGGAGAACAGTTCCCAGGGATAACAACTTAGAATTTTAGGAAGCATTAAGCTCTTCTGGTGGTATTTTGTGTAGCATTTAGTGTGTTCTTTTACTGTTTCACAGGCTCGCATTTTCCTGTGGGAGTTGTACCGCCCCGAACCAAATCTCCAACTCCAGAATCATCAACAATAGCTTCCTATGTCACTTTAAGGAAGAATAAGAAGATAGATTTAAGAACGGTAATTTAAAATAACTTTCAGTGACTCGTAGATAGCAATGTGTTAATTTTATAGGTTTATTTTTTATAGTTTTTTTTAAATGTTCTTTTTTTTAATTTCCTTTACATAAAACTCACAATGTTACAAGGTAAGATAAATAATATATAATGCATTAATGGAGATGGCTGTAGAAAGAATGACAAAACTGTAAGGGTCAGGTATTGTAAATTACCTAGAGATTTCTTTGCACTCAAATGTGTAAAGAGGTAAACGGCAATGAAAAATATACTAAGCAAGTGAGACCTGAAGTTCTAGCTCATTTTTTTGATAGTCACCACTACTATTTTTACTATATGCAGTACAGCAGCAGTGAGCTCTTATTCCCAGTGTTGTATTGGAAGAATGTAAAAATGTTAAAATGTTTAAAGGATTTATCTTTAGGTTTGGGGACTATGTAACTACTTCTCTGTAACATATAATGGGTTTTATTTATTTTACTGCCAAACAATTTGGGAAAAGAAAACTTAAAGCAGAGAGGAGAGGAAAAATAACAGGATGTTGACTGAAGAAAGAATACCCCTTGTCACTCCCAATTAAGTGATGTCCAGCTGTAACTCTTCTTAGAACAAAAAGGAAAAAAAAAAAGTAGAAGGGACCATCAGATCAACTGGTAGAAAAATCATGGATCATTAAATTTTAATTATATTTGTCTCAAATGAGTAACTTTTGTTTGACTGTGATGCAACATTTGGTAAATTGTTTAAATTTCATAGGATGGCTTAGAGAAAGCATCTAGCCCTTCTCTTGACATCATTGGTAGTAATGGCACTATATATATGTGTGTGTGTGTTTGTGTGTATATGTGTACAAATATATAGATACTGATAAAGACTCCATCCGTTTCTTTACAACGTCAGCATTCATTTATTAGTCATGAGTTCATGTGCTTTCTTTGGATACACAGGAGCTCTTTTCTGGCCAGCTGTTTTTCTGCTTTTTGATAAATCATTAGGCGATCTTTTGTGATAAGCTGAACAGCTTGGAATCTTGCTTTTCTTTAAAAAAAGTGTTCTTCCATTTAAGGAGAGACCAAGAAGTGCAGTGGAGCAGTTGTGTCTTGCAGAAAGCGCTCGGCCTCGAATGACTGTGGAGGAACAGATGGAAAGAATAAAAAGGCACCAACAAGCTTGCCTAAGAGAGAAGAGAAAAGGACCGAATATTATTGGTGTTTCAGAGCAATCTCCTTTGCAGAGCCTCTCTCTTGTCAGAGATAATCCTTTCAAGTTGACACAGGTGAGTCCCAAGTATATTTGCAAAGAAAAAGAGTTTTATGAACTTATTCCAAAGTTACATGATATTTTTTGCACCTCATTGAGACTCTTCGTATAGAAGAACAGTCACAATTCTCTACCAGGCACAAGAGAAATGGACCTTCATATTTATACCTACTGATAATGGAATTCATCTGTTTTTGTGAAAATAAACAACATATTAAATAGATGTTAAAATTACATCTGTTTGATTATGCATTGTGATGTTTGTTAGCAGTTACTTATTTGTCAAATTTAACAAACAATGTGAAATTACAAGCTCTGTCACTAAATACAGCGTCGGGGAGAATCATGAACCATTTGATGTATAAATCATGAAGATTTTCTGTCATGTACTATATGCAAACATCTGTAAAAATAAATTATAGCCAATTGTAGGTAGGTGCGTGTTTCACCACCGTAGCTCTTAAATGGTGATCTCTTCAGCTGTGGTTTCAGAGCCCATAAGTTGATAAAAACAGAATCCTCACTTTCCTTTTCACTCAGGCTTAAACAATTAGGGCAGAGCAGCCCTTATTAAATGTGTAAGGGTGGAGAGAGAGAGAAGAGGGAGGAAGAAATTGCTTGTTATTAACCAGGAAATACTGACTCAAATACTTCTTTCAAAACAAAACAAAACACCACAACACCTTCAGGACGAAAACAGAAGCAGATTCAACTGAATGCTTGCATGTTACAGACCCAGCCTGCTGCTTTGCCACAGCTGAGTTTATTAATGATTCATGTCTGCCTTTGCAAGAGTTTAATAGGGTTATCTTTTTATCTTCTGACATACTTTGTGTCTCATAGATCCTGCTCTTGATATTTTAGAAGAACATGGAAATACCTCCTTTCATGTTTCACGTTTTTTTTTGACATCTGATTCTCCAAAAGCAGGTTAAACACATGGCACTTTTCGTTTGAAAGATGCCAAATAAGGTTTAGGTTTTTTATTAATCTGACACCTGCATGCTACACTGTCCTCAGAGCTGTGCAAAAGGTACTTTTCCTTCAAGAAGATTGGATCCCCTGGTGATGTTTTTGCCTTTGCAATACCTGTATTTGAGAGGATGTCATGAATGCAGGGCGGCTGCTCCACATATTGTTATAAATAACGAGGCCTTTCTCATGAAGAGAAAATGTAAAGTGAAGCTTTGCACAAGTTTCTTGGTGTATTCTTTGCACAAAAGAGTTTGAGCTTCACCTCTTTCCTTAGGTACCATTCCATCCTTCACAGCCAGGAAGCCAATTTGTGTATTTGTTGTGCCTGGTGAGCAGAAATTCACTTCTGCTGTGGCTACCTCATATTCTTCCCGAGGGCTTTTTTGTAAAGGGCTCCAAAGTGAAGCTTTACACTGTATTGACACTTCTTCTTTTTAAAAGTATAGTTTCTGTGCTTCTGTCGATTTCCCAATGGAAAATGATGAGCTAGCATTAAGTGCTAGAAGTCTTAAAATACTAATACTAAAATACTAATAGGATACTCTATCCCTTAGCTATATAAAAGAAATTAGTGTCCTTTTTACAGCATACTGATAGTATTATCAGAATACTAAAGGAGGTTGGTTAATAGCTCTTGTTTGGGGACAATGTACAATGTGGGTGCACACTTTATGTAGGAGAACAGAGAGGTTGATTTGTAAAACTGACTTAAATGGAACTTCCTCCTAAAAGAGGGCAAGCGCTGCACTGGGCAGGGGTTCAGGCACCAGCTCTGCTGCTTTCGTGGCTCTCCCAGCGTTTGGTTTGACGTGACTTATGTGAAGTTCAGTTTGCCTTGCTGTTCTGGCACTGTTGCTTGCAGTTCAAAATCTGAAGACACCTCTACCATCCTTCCTCAGCAATTTTATGTCTTTTTTTATGCTCTGTGCAATGGCATTTTTAATGGAATAAGTAATGTTGTGGTTTGAACATTGTTCAGTTATCTTCTGCTAGTATCAAATGTCTCTCTTTAAATCAGTTTGCACTGGAGTAAAACCTGGAAGATGCCCAAGATAATTGGAGATGGTGCATGCAAGCGTGCTATAAATTTTGCACTGTGGAAGTGGATTGTTATCGATCATTTTTCTAATCAGGAAAAAAGGTTTTTAAACTCTCAGTGCTTAATGAATTTCAATAAGAAAAGTACTAAACATGTGTGTAACAGGACTAAATATAAATGGAATTATACAAGTTAAGAAAAGGCAATCAATAAAAGAGCTGGAACTTCCTGGGGGGGGGGGGGGGTTTATAATAATCTTTCACAGAAGGAAAAGGTTAGGCAACCTAAATGCAGATGTCACTGCAAGTGCTTTCCCTGGGGTATTTGTGCCACTGGTGCAGTACATTGGGCAGTTTTGAAATGCACAAAAAAATTAGGAAATTCAAAGGCAAGTTCTGAAAACTAATTTTATTTTTGCTTCCTGTATTAGGGTATGTTTTCCAATGAAATATCACTTGGAAAGTTCGAGATTAAATGCTTAAAGGTTTCTTAATTTGGTTTCATATTCAGAGGACTGTGTAAGCCTTAAGCCAGAACTGAGACTGTAATAACCACTTTTGTAATAGTAAGTTTCTCCATGTCAATTTTGTTCTGCAGAGTCGAAAAAAGGATGATACTCTCCCTAGTAACCTAGAGAGTGCCATTAAAGATAATTTGAAAGAAAATAATGAAACTCCGGGAGAAGAAATAGCACAACTGAAAGATGATGGAGCACAAGAATATAATTCAGATTTTACTGCAGAGGTACTAAACTGGGCTTAATTGGAGAGTTCAGCAGTCAGTCTTACAGTAGAATTTTTTTTAAAAAGGAGAGGGATTAAATATGGGGAGTATGGGGGTTTGAGCCCTTTAATTTTGCTTGGAAGAATAAGTTACATTTCTAAGTGTAACAAATGTTTCGATATTTATAGTGCAAAATTCTTATCAATATTGTGCAACATACGTAGTGCAAAATTGCATCAGATGTGCCTGTTTTGCTGAGAAAGCAATTTCTGTTAGTTGTGTAGTTACAAGCCTTAAATTTAGTGTTATTTAACATCAACTCTTTATGCCTTAGTTGATGGAAAATGACAGCGTGGTCTTGGTGAGCCGTGACTTGGCAAGCAAGGTGACACTGATACATCTTTAGGCAGGGATCAGTGACGTGCTCTCCATGTAAGAGCTGCCCATCCTTGTTGCCAGTCGGTTTTCCCTCCCCCTCCTCCTGGTGTGGCTGGTGTCGGAGCATCCCGGGATTCAAAGGGAGCAGAAGGATGTGGCCGCCTGCGGAGCTGGGCAGGAGCTGCAGCCTGGGCTGCCTGGTCCTCGCGTGGGGCCCTGGTGCATCTGGCACTGGAACACATAGTGAAATCAGGCCTGTTGGGAGCTGCGGGGCTCCCTGGCGCTTCTCCCACATAATCAGATCCTCCTGGCAATTAAATGTTTCTTAATTTGCTTACGTAGAATTTCTTCCGCTCTTTTTCTAGCTGTGTTGCTGTGTTAGTCGCCCTTTGCTCTTCCCTCATTTTCCATCTTGCTTGCTTGTTTAAGGCACGTTTCTGATGGATAGGGCTATAAAATTAGATAATTAACATTTGTTATTCCTCATTGTTTTAAAAACACTTTTCTGTTGGGAGCCTGTTGCTTTATGTTAAGTAATCAAGTCTTGAAAGGAGCATTCCGTGATCCGCTGCCATCCGTTGTGTCCAATCAGACCCTTAAGAGGAGCATTCAAGCTCCTCAGTAATGTGTCCAGCAGCTGGAATTGCTGCTGGCACCATTACCAGAGGGGCACGAAGGGAAAACACACAGGCTGCAATCTGAGGAGTTGGGGTGAATTCTGGAAACTATTAGACCAAATCCTGCTCGTTGGCTCTGGGATGTGTTTCAGGACAGCAACTATCAACTGGAATGGTATTGATAAAAATTTCTTAAGTTATGTAATTCTGAGTTACTAAGTTTACATGATGGCAAAATTTGTCCATTAATAAAACTGTTTCCTGATACAGTGTTTCTTATCTACCACTTAGTGTGTGTTACAGCTTTTTGTTTCATGATTTCGATTTTTTTTTTATAGCTGACAAAAACTGAAGATCTTTTATCGGATGCATATGTTGTTTCTGACTCAAAAGAAGTGAATAATGAAGAGAAAGCAGAAAAGGAAAAGAAAAATAAATCAGAAGAAACACGTGATGGTGATATAAGGTAAAAAATAAAACAAGATGTGAAGGGTCTATTTTAATCTTGCACATTGTATTTATTAGCTGAAAGCCCCAAGCAGCTAATGAAATTCCATCATAAATACTTATAAGGTATCTTTATATGTTTAAGGGATTTACTTGCAGAGAAATCCAGTGAGAAACTTAAGCTGTGTAAGGGTTCAGTAAGAGGAGCTGAGTAGGTGGGAGGCAGTGTTTATTTTCAAGTATTGTCCCAGTTATAGGCAGAATATGTTCATAATCCTTGCTGTGGAAAACAAAAGCTAATTAGTTATGTTAGCTAAAGTTCTGTATTATTTTGTTATGAAAGCTTCAGCCAAGGTAGAAGACTTTCATGGCAAGTTCCTTCTTGCTGATAGTTAAGAAAACATCACGTTTAAGAGCACGTTTAAATGCCTTCTTTTACACTTGATGCTTTAACTTCTGCATCCCTGTTTCTAAAGAAAACCCAGCCAAATTAGAGGAATACCCTATGGCAGATATTCCTCTTTAATGATTCATAACTCTATAAATTGCACGGTCTCTACAGTTGCATTATAAATCCTAAGTGAGTTCCTACATTTGGTCATAACTTTCTCACAGTTTCTCACACTTCAGTGAAAGGGGAAACCTGTCGCAGGAAACTGTGAGCACATGTGAGGGAAAGGAGATCAGTTAGCAGTACTTAGCTCTTTGAAGAGTCTCCATTTACAAGGTAGAAGGGTTTCAAAATATGTATTTGACTTACATTACACCAGCTTCCAAGTAGCAGGGTTTTTCTATTAACAGAAGAAAGCTGAATTGTAACTCCTATACTTAGTGGTTAACACCTGAAATTAAGTTAGGGGAGTTCTAAAAGCTGTGCTTTTTTTAATCAGCTTGCAGAATGTGACCACAGTTGCAAACCACAAACCTAAAACCCGCTCTGAAGAAAGTGAAATAGTCAGCATTCGAGAACAAGAAGGGATTATTTCTTCATTTGAATTAGCAGCACAGTCTTCAAAAGGAAACCAGACAGCAGCAGGTATGGAAAAGGGAGTGACTGATGCACAGTCTACATGCTACATATGTAAATTTTTATTCATTTTAGTGAATGGAAAAGTGCTGACATGGTGGAGATATAAAAAGTGTGTTTGGGCAACACAAAGTGAAAAATAGCTACCCAGTGGATAACTACAGCAGTTCAGTTTTCTGAGGTTTTATGTAGATCTTGTGGATACACTTAATTTAGGGATGAGGCTATTGCCAGAAGCTGAGTCAGTCTGTAGGTGTTGGTTGGAGCAAATCCTTCCGTGCAGCACAACTTCTTAATCTTGGATATCTCCCTACTTTTTGCCTTTACCTCCTGGCTAATGGGCTTCCATTATAGTTTGCCTTCCTATAATACCACCAAGATTGAAGACTCCTCAAGAGTCTCTAGAGTCTCTAGATTGTGAACTAGCAAATAAAAGGCCACTGAATAGTGGTTTTCAGGAATAAGAAAACATGTTTAAGCAGAAAACAGTAGCTGGCTGGTAATATGACTGGTGGTGCAGAACTGGCCTGCAAGAAGTAAAAGCTGGAGTAAAGCAGACTTGGGTTTTTTCAAGGATCAAAAAAAAGAGAGCACACATGGGAGGAAGGAGAAGCAGGGAGGCAATTTAAGGCATTATTGGATATTTGGTGAGAGGAATGGTTGAAGAAGTCAAATGCTGAAATATTGGATTTAAAAGGTGACTTGGACCTTTGTAGTGCAGTCAACAATCCTTGCTGGGACTTGGTAATCCATTCTAGAATTGTAAATACATTTCATAATGTCATGCAGAATATGAAATGCATAGTTAGTCTGTGTCAGGGATATAAAGCAGGATCTAGAATTATTCTGAATAATTAAATTCTACATATTCTACCAAAATTATTCCTCTCTTTTGATGCAGATAATACATTAGTTTTCATGTGTCCTGTTTTTTGTTCTTCTGCAATGTTCTCCTAGTCATTTAAAGTCTGTTTGATGATCTTTCTTGAGAAGGGCTTGCATTCTTCCCTGAATTGTGCTCATTGTGTTGTGTTTTTTTAAAAAGATGACACTTTATGTCCTTACTTGTGTAACTTCCATTTGATTCTGTTTATATTTCTTACGATTTGAAATTGTGATTTTTCAGGCTTTATTATTATGGCTTGGAATCATGATTTCAGGGTAACCTTTGCCTTTTGTAACATCTATTCTTATTTGTCTTGCTGTATGACTCGCAGTGAAAAGTTTGCCTTCCTCACCAGAATCGTCCCTGTCACCAGCTCCATCTGCACAGCCACAGCTCACAGAAGGATCACATTTCATGTGTGTATAGTACAGAGAAGTACGTCTTTTTTCCCTCCCCTCCTGCCTTTATTCCTGCTCTTTTTCAGTGTATTTATATTTGTTATCTTTCTGCAGTACATCTGTAGACAATATAATGCAAGACAAAAAGGTATCTGCAGTGTTGAATGCAAATTAACCATAAAATAAACGTAGTGATCTGCTTGCAAGTAATGTATTTTGTATTCAGATATAAAGAGCAAAGACTAATTGGCTTATCAAGTACATTCACCTCAAATGGCAGGGTAATAGCAGTTTGCTTAAATATATAAGAGACTTAAGGTGTTTCAGAGCAGATGTGCAGTTAAGGTAGGAGCATCAGTGCTGAGATGTAAGTGACCCTTGATGCTTCAGGGGAGCAGCAGCTCTTGATGATGCAGCGTAGGGCGTGAAATAAAGCTCCAAAAATTTTGTGGCTTTAGGACACAGGTAAGGAGGGCATGAAAAATGGGATGGGAAAAGTGAGGGCGGAATAAGTGCAACAATTACAAAAACATCTCTTTTCTTTCTGCACGGAGGCAGCCCTACACAGCTTCTCCAGCCTTTCCGTACAAGGTGTTTTCTTCCAGGGATCAAATTAAAAAGGCACGAGTTGGGCTAGACTTACATGTTCCTCCCCATAGTGTTACTTACTTGAGGAATGGAAGTCGGAATATAAGTCAGAATATTTGTTTATACAGATGTTTAGAGAAACTAGTATGACACAAATCTGAATGCTTGGGCGTTTTGCTGGCATTTAAATCAACTTTGTTGTTGTCAGGAAGGACCTGTTCAAGCTTTCTGCTAAAAGAATGAATTTTGTTTTATGTTGGTGTTAAAGGGCATAGATGATATGATTTAGGAAATATTTAAATCAAGAAGTTTTCAGTGATTTAGAATGGGAAGGATTAAACTGCATTTTCCCATTTACTATCCCAATCTGTATTGCCAAGCTTTAATCTTTGCAAGATCATGCTTAACTATGCATCATATATTCCTTTTTTGTATGAACTGTAGGCAGGAAACTATTGTTATTCTTTAACAAAGTGGAAATTATATTCATCTTTTTGTCCTTTTACATAAAAAGGTTGCATTCAACACTGGCACCTGTGTTGCTGCTTTCCTGAGAGCGTGTGTCTCATGATTAGAATCAGTCTAAACTCTTAATGCTGTTATTCAAAAAGAGCTTTTATGGAAGTCTTTAAAACTGATCAGGAAGACAATTCAGTATTTTCATGGAAATGCTGATTTGCGGTAATGCATTTTAATTTCACAATATAAACACATTTTTGATGCCCCTTATTTTTAACCGGGGCAGTGGTGACCTAGTCCGACCACAGCTCCCCCGGCGAGCAGGGAGCAGCCCAGCGCTGGCCCAGGAGCTCCTCGCCCATGGCAGCAGGTTGGCATCGGCCGCAGTGATGCCACCCGCGGGTTCCCTTTCCTCAGAATCGGAGGTGAGCCCAGGGGAAGAGCTCTCCGAGCCCCCTGCTCCTGCGGCGCCGCTCCGGCCGTGCCATGCTGTGCTCTGCGGGAGAGCACATTGGCAGGACACATCCCATGAGCAGAGGGCACCTCAGAGCACTTGGATCTGTCCCCTTCTTCTGGGTCTTCTTGCTAGACCCAGTTTTTCGCGAGGCAGCTGGAAAATGTGTGGTAGCTTTCAGGGAATGATGAGGTAATACCTATATTTAGCTTTTGCGGTCAATTAGTAAAATGACACTCTTGGTGCAAGGCCGGGAGAATTTGGCGCAGGAAATCAGTGGTGCAGGATATTCTAGGAAGAAGGAATCACAGAATCCGTAAGGTTGGACAGGACCTCTAGAGGTCATCTAGTCCAAACCCCCTGCTCACACAGGGTCACCCAGAGCATGTGGCACAGGGCTGCCTCCAAGCGGGTTTTAAAGATCTCCAGAGAAGGAGACTCCACAACCTCTCTGGGCAGCCTGTGCCAGGGCTCTGGCACCCTCACAGTGAAGAAATTTTTCCCTAAGTTCCTGTGGAAGTTTTGGTGCCTCAGCTTGTGGCCGTTTCCTCTAGTCCTATTGCTGGCCACCACTGAGAAGAGGCCAGCCCCCTCCTCCTCACTGCCTCCCTTGAGGTATTTATAGACGCTGATCAGGTTCCCCCTCAGCCTCCTCTTCTCCAGGCCGACCAGGCCCAGCTCCCTCAGTCCGGAAAGGGCCCGGGATTCAGAGCTGCTTCCCTCGTCGCAGCTGCTGCGCTGCAGAGGCAGCTCCGGGCGCGTTGGCAGGGACAGGAGGAGCGACAGAGAGACCCCGCACAGCACCTGGAGCCGAAGCCCGGGAATATTTCTCACCACGGAGCTGCTGCAGCTGCTCGGGGGAGTCCTGTCAGTGCTGAGCACAGTGCAGCTCGCTGCCCTCCCTCCCTTCGCTTACAGCAGGGCGAATGGAAAAGAGGGCAGCCGTTCGCAAGCCTCGCCTGTCGTTCGTAAAAGCCATCGGGGTCTTTGCAATGACTGAGTTTATATTTAGCATCCTTGGATATGGCAGTGTGCAGCAGGATATAAAACTCGGAGTAAACCCTTTTTTTGTACCAAACTGTGTAAATTTGCAAAAAAAAAGTTTAACTTTTGATTCTTGCTGTAGAAGTATTTTGACGACCATATTGTTAGTCAGAAATTATTTTCGAAACAGCATATTTTCTAAGATACTTTATAATTTACTATGTTCTACACTGTTGATAACTATTGCTAGGGCGAGGTCAGAAATTCCTTGCCTTATGTAATCCCAGGAGTTACTTTATACAATATTCTGTTGTTCCTAAAATAGAGTAACTTAATCTGTGTCTGTCTTTCAGCACTAACGGCTTCTGTTGAAACAATTCATGCCTGAGATGTATGGACTTGACCTATGGAAATGTGAGAAGATATTGTACAGTATATTTTAAATCTATGAAATTCATAGTTCTGATGCTTTTGGCCACAGAGCATCATTTTATCACTTCCTGGAAAATGTTTATTCCAAGAGAGCTTTAAATGGCCCATATGTACACTCAACAACCTTCAGATTGTTCTCCTGATACCAGCTTGCTGCTATGATTTCTGTGCACATAAAATAAAGGTTCTTTTTAATGTGCAGCCTACAGTCAGAACTTTATTTGATACTTTCCAGAATTTACTGTTCTTTTAATTATGGATCATAAACATTTGCTTTTTGCTTCCTTTAGCTGCGTAACAAATCAGTTAATTTTACATATCACCACTAAACCTTGTTTTACACTTTTTAACACTACAGTGTATTGTTTTGACATTTATTTGTAAAAAAAAATTTATATATATAAATATATATAAACATATAGATATATTTAAAATGTGCCATTTTTATTATTGCTTAGTAAAATATGTCCCGTTTCTGCTGTAAGTTTTTCTTGGTCAGGTTGCAATGTCAGCGGTTACTGCCACACTTCTGTCAACATACACATTAATGTTAGTGCTTGCTTTTTTGTTTTTGTTGATCTTTTCTTTAAGTGAAATGCAGTGCAGGTATTTGAGGTACCGGGCTTTTCCTTCGGTGGCTTAGGGTGTGTACAGCAATAAGCAGGTTCCCAATGCAGTGCTCAGTTTGTGTACAAATGTAATTATGTTCATTGTGTATATATTATACAATGAGCACCTCCCATGGCAGTAGGAGAAGCTACTTACTGTTGTCCCGGCGCAAACGTCCCTGTCTCACTTCGTTGTACGGCATTAAATAAACGTTGCTGTTGTCAGGAGCTCCGCGGGTAGCGTTTTCCCAGGCAGCAGCTGCCTCCTGTCTCACCGGCACCGGAGCAAGGAGGGACTTGGAGCGGCCGGGAATGAGGCTGCAGCCCAATCTGAGAGCGACTCCCTCCACATGGAAGCGCCAGGAGCACCTGGAGCTGCCGGCGCCGCTGGACTCATCATGTCCCGTGGGAGCCCCACGGTTGCTCCCTGCAGCCAGCGACCGGCGCCTCTCCAAGGAGCCGGGCGGCGTGGGCAGGGGCTGGACACCACGTTTGTGCTTGCACATGCTGGACGTTTAGGCGGGCTAAGGAGAGAAAGGTGAGGATTCCTTGGGGCTTGGACATCCACAAGGCCTCTTCCAGGAACCCAAAGGCAAACGTGGGATAATTTGTCAAGTGTCATGGTGCTACAGATGTTGCTGGCTTTGCTTTTCCATCTCATGCAGCTGTCTGGATTTTCCAGAGACTAAAGGGGTTTAGAAAAGAATGATGAAAAATGCCAAGATGTAAATGGAAGGCTTTTGAGTCTGGGATATAAAGATAAGAAATCTCTTAAAGATTTAAGCAACTGCTGTGTGCTTCAGTGCACATGTGTGCCATAAGTGGCAAGGAAAGTTCCGTAAGGAGAGTGCCAGCTCCCGGCGTGCCTTTTTCTTTCCATTATATAAATCATGTCCCGTTAAAGGTAATCAAAAGGTACTGGAGAACATAATTCCGTGTGCTTTTCCAGCGAGGAGAGACTGGCTTTGAGGCGCAGTTTGAAATTAACTCTTCCACACTCCACCCCTATGGAGTAGGAGGTTTCTCTTCCTCTTGCTCTTCCGTCCCTCCCAGCTCAGCTCTCAGCTTTTCCCAGGGTGCTTCGCCATGCAGAGACATAAAGGGCATATTTTGCTTTTCTTTGGAAAGTCAGGGAATAGGATGCCCGGCAGCCTGGCCATATAACCCCCTTCACTGCAGCAGCGGCCCCAGGTTCTTCCCTTTGTACACCCAAAACCGAGTGAGCACAAGGAACTTGAGTCCTACGGCTCGGGCAGAGGAGATTTCGTTTCAGTGGCACCACAGAAACCCCCAGGGCAAAGCAAGGCCAATGCAACACCCCCTTCTCTCCTCAACCCAGGACAGAGAGCGGCTCGGCCTCAAGCTCTGCAGTCTCTCCTTGCCCTTGCTGCCAAGGAAAGATCTGCAGTCAGCTGAGGAAAGGGCGGCTACGGGGCTTGGGGACACGTGTAGGATGTGTCTGTGTTTATAGGAGCTTGCAGGTTGGGTGTCCCTGCGGAGCGGGGGCCCTTTGTACTGAGAATGGGGGGCACAGTCGAGGTTTTGCTGGGCGATTGTTGGCCAAGAGGCCAAACGTGAAACACCGGATGAGGAACGGGAATGGGGCAGCGCTCACAGGCGGCAGTTCCGCTTCCTGCGGGCACCTGCAGCCAAGATTGGAAATTTCACCGGGTGCTCTATCTTTTGTTTCTTACGGAAAAAAAAAAAAAAAGAAAAAAAAGAAAAAAGAGAGAAAATATATATATATATCTATATATTGCTTTGTGTTATCACAGAGCATCTACTGTCTCTTACCTCATCAGAATAACTCATCCCAGTGGTCATGCTCCTGAGGTACAGAAATAAGGGAAAGCTGATCCTGTCAGCTCTCCAACATCCATTTTAAGTTTGTATCTAGGGTATTTTTATATTTCTGATTGATCGCTTTATTGGCTATTGCACTGACACTTGTATATACAGAACGTGTGCTTTTTTTTTTCCCCCCTCAAAAGTAGAGTCCTTAGGAATAATGCAACACATTCTCTACAGATGTTCATGCTCTTCAGAACCAATTACATCTATTTTTGCCTTTTGTTCACTATTTGCATTGTTCCAAGACTACTACAGAATGTGATTCTTAAGTCCCTTAATAAAGTGACATAACTCAAAAATAACGTTATCGCTGGTGTCCTGGCAGTTCTTGTGTGTGACCGGCTGTAGAGCGGCTCGCAGAGAAAGGGCTCACCAGGCAGCTGAAACCCAAGCCTTGTGTCTCTTACAGCTGCAAGGGTAAAGGGGGGGAAAATTGTAAATGAATCTGCCGTAAAACCAGTACCGTGAGGTTCTCAGGCAATCGGCAAGAAATAAAAAGCAGTTTATTTTTATCTAAATCACTTTATTGGACAGTCTGGTAAAGAATTATGTAGCTCTGCTAGATGGAGTGGCCAGATATGAAGGGTGGTTGTGGTTTGCAGTGTCCAGAGCTGAGTTTCTAAATCCTCTGGCGTTTGGGCGGGCAGGTTGCACTGTGTCCTGCACGTGTAAAGCGGCGCAGGGCAACACCTTTAATCAGTGGTTGGGTTGTGCCAATCTTACTCCAAACTTGCTGTTGCACTGGAATAATGAGGTACTTTTTTAAAACAAAAACCAGAAATAGTCTCAGAGACCATTCAGGTCTCAGAAATAGCTCATCGTGTCTATCCTGCGCTATGTTTTTGCCCCTGCAATCCTGGATTCTGCTTTACTTCCTTTATGAAGTTATTCTAAGGTTGGCTCTTTTTATTTCAATTTAAATCCTCAGTTAAAATGTTATTTTCCGTCTCTTAGGAAGTTGACATTTAAATGGCCTATGAACAAATTGCCCATACCTGGCATTAATAACAGATCTGGAACAACTTAATTTAACTTTTTTAAGGATGCATGTGAAGATAACGAGGCAACATCTGGCCCTCATTTCTTCTAAAGAACACTTATAGATCCTTGCAGTTCTGTCCTTGGAGTGCTCAGCCTGTCCATATGGGAACGCTGAAGAAGCAGCTACAAAATAAAACGGAATATGCTGGTGGCTGAAAGCAAATGTCTGGCCCCAAATGAAGGCTAAAAACAGCTGCCTTCTGAACTTGACATGCACAACTTGCTACCCAGCTGTTCCAGATGTGTCAATATTGAAATGCTACTTCTGGAATGAAGCTCTTTTGGTGTTTTTTATGGGATGTTTCTGTGCTCCGTCACGCACCGAGGAAAATCTTTTAAGGTCTGTCTAAATGCATTAGGTGGCTGTTGCTGGGAAACTGCAACTCCTGCTTGTGACTGCGGGTGAGTAACTTCATTAGGGCCGCTGCTAATTGGTTCACGTGGCAGCGCCTGCACGTCCAGGACAGCAGAGGGATGAAAGAACAGGCTGGAAGAAAACGGTGCTCGGCGCAGTGGGCTCCTGTAGAGTGGAACAGGACAAAACCAGATGTGATCTCATTAACTTCTTTATTGCTGAAACCGAACCTGAAGTAAGGAATGAATTTTTTTTTTTTTTTGGTCAAATTTTATCCAGATCCCTGTTCAATGGAAAAAGGAATACTTCAAAGAACTGGAAACTCCACATAGAAACGCCCTCTTCCTCTCTTGGAGGTGAACTCCGTACTGCTAAAAACTGCCGACCCTGCGGCTTGAAGCCCATGTGCAGAAGCGGTGCCATCTCCTGAAGGAAGACCGAGCGGGATTCCAAACCCAGGGAATCGCGGAGTGGTGGAAGGGCTGGAAGGGACCTCTAGGGATCATGAGGGCTGAGCCTCATCCCTCGCCGGGGCTTCTCCTGAGTCAAGACAAAGTGGCCGCCACTCTCTCCTGCAGGTTAAAATCTGCTCTGTGCCCAACATGTAAATATATATATATATATATATATATATATGGAGAAATGTATGGAAAAAAAAAAAACCAAAAATGTATAGGGAAAAAAAATGCAGCTGTCCTGAATAAATGGATCCTGACCTGACTGAAATGAATCCTGACCTGAATCAGGTCACCAATTTCAAGCTTCAGATGACAAAAGTTGCAGGGGCTCTGCACCTTTGAAAGCTGAAGCTCAAAGCGTACCATAAGGCACCTGATTTTTGCAAGTAACTGACTGCAAATAACGTGGCATGCAAGTCTCCTTTGCTTTTGGCAGCAGAATACATTTACCGGAACAAAGATTTTTTTTTTAAGTGATATTGCTAAAAATCAAGTAATTGTTAGGTGCAAATAAATATATAAGAACTTGATAGAATTAATTTCAAGATGGTTGATTCGAACGAAATTCGAACGTGAACGTCAGAATTGGAATGCGTCCGAGTTGGAATGCGTCAAAATTCGAATGCGAACATCAGAATTGCAGAAACCGTCAAAATTCATCAAAAATCATAAAAATCACCTTTTCACCATATGAATTTCTGCTCGGTCTTGCCACTAATTACATGTGTGACTGCACTACATTTCGCACACCTTTTTTTGATAAAATCCTCTTCACCAACAATGTGTTTCATATGCTTTTGCTTTAAAGGTAAGTGTATTTTTTGGTGTTTTCATGTTCATCCCTCAATTTAGGGGATTTGGTTTGATCTAGATGGAAGAAAAGACAGCTGAACTTTCTGATTCTTGTTGTCTTACTGGTGTTTGTGAGTGATGGCATTTCATGTGACTTCACGTTTGATTTCTTGCTGTCTGGACACGGTTTCAGAGCTTTTGCATATCCAAGGGCTGTTACTTTTCCAGGATTAATGCATCTGTGGGTGAGGATTAGTTGGAAGTTGTCATTTCTTGAGCTAGGAGATTGCCTGGACGCCTGGTGCTCTGGTGGGAAGAACCTTTGAGCGGTGCTTCTGTTTTCTTGGTCCATATCATCGTATCTGTAATATCTGCAGCTCCTGTTTCTTGTACGTTATGTCCACACATAAGTGTTTTTGTAAAGGCGAGAGAAGGTACTGGTCACTGTTAACAAGGTGGAGTTAAGGTTAGTTTTTGCTAGTGAAGGGGAACATCTGAGTGAATACTCAGATGAATCGCAATTTATCGGAATGCCTCGGATGAAGGTGGAAGACGAGGGACACCCTTGTTTGGGCCCAAGTTCAAGGGCTCGACCAGAAGGAGTCAAGAAGAGCAAGGTCAGCCCAGCAGCTCCTGCTGCTGCTGCTCTGGCACTTGGGTTTCCTCCCTGTCCCTCTGGGCCTTTGTGCTCGTGGCCTGGTTCCCATTGTGCGCTGCCTTGAAGGGATGAAAGCCAACGGTGGCTGATAGTGCTTTCAATGGGAATGCAGATTGGTTCCAATAGGGAGCAACCCAGGAGCCCCGGACAAAGCCAGTGGAGGCAGCACAATAGGCTCAGACCCACGGCCCTAAGCAGAAGTGACTGGCAAAAGAAGCACTGCGATGCACAAATACCCATGTGTGTTTAAAAGCCCCCCAGTGCTAAAATAACCAGGATCATCACAAATCCCGCAATCCGGGAACAGCCTAACCTGCAAGCAGTCCAGATGCAGCACAAACCACTGCGGGGCCCTCATTTTACCAATACTTAGTAGCTCATCCCACTCCGGCTTTCTGGGAATCTGGGTGCTGAGCACGCGCAGGAAATCTGGGATTAGAAACGTGCCCGAACTTCTCACTGCCAGGCATTGACAATCGTGCAGGCACTGACATGCGTGCGCAGCAGCCTGCATGCAAACGATGCTATCTGAGCTGCTGCGTGCACGCGTTTGCAGGACAAGAGAGGAGATTATTTCATTGTGCGAACTAATTACCTGTGGAGAGAAATTAGAGGTTTTTTAATGGTAATGCCAGGCTATATTTCTGCGAACTCCCACAGCTCTGCATGCTTCACCCTTTCATCGGAGGGCAAAGATGGAAGGGTCCCTGGTGGGACTCGGCATAGGCAGCTTCCCTGGCGGGGCGGTGTCTGCGTTTCGGAGCCCTGCGCTGTCCACGCACCGGGCCGGGCTCGCCCGGGCGAGAGGCCGTCGCGTGAGGGGGGAGCTGCGGCGGAGCAGCGTCCGCGGCCGAGCAGTGTCCACATCGGAATGGCATCCGCAGCGGAACGGCATCCATGTCGGAACAGCATGTCTGCAGACATGAAGCACTGCAAGGGGCAATACATTTTAAAACTCAGATCTCTCTCACCTTGCTCTCAAGCACACTATAATGAAACCATCTCCCGTGTTTTCTCAGCTTTAGAGAACTGAAGCCAGTACTAACCAAGAGGGAACAAAAGCTGCCAAACGCGGCTAGAAACTCATCTGTGAAGAAGACAATTCTGTTAAATCACCCAGTTCAATGCGGCTGTAAAGCCAAAGCGCTGCCCCTCGCTCTTCCCTGGTACAGGCCCCCTGGTAGGGCCTCACTGAGGGCTCGGGTGGCTCCCGTCGCAGCTGGCGCTGCCGCTGCTGCCGCTTTGGGTGGCGGGGCCGCCCGTCCCGCACGGGCTGCTCCGCTCGGAGCGGCCCTGAGGGCTCTGCGCCCCGCGGGGCAGCAGCGGGGGCTGCTCTTTGGGGCTGCTCGGCCAGCTCAGCTCTGCGCTGCTGCAAGGCCACGGCACAGCTCAGGCCCCGCCGCGGTGCAACGTGCTGCATCCCGGTCCCTGGCAGTGCCCCCTCTCCGTGTCCCTTCTCCCTCCTCCTTCCTTGTGCGCGCTGCGGAGGTCGCAGCCAGGCAGCAGCCGCCTTGGGTCGCTCCTGCGAAACGAAAGCCCCGCGGGGAGGAGCGTGTGGGGCACCGTGACGCCCAGCGTGGGGCACACGGGGCACACGGGGCACACAGGGCGCCATCGGAGCCACCACGGTGCGAGGGCCGATCTCGGTGTCACCCTCTCTGCCGCCGCTGCCACGACCGTCCTCGCAGCCTCCCCTCACGCCGAGGCCGCCGGCCACCAGCGCGGCTGGCACCACCCGCGGTGCTCGTGGGGGTTCACCCACGGTCTGGGGCTGCAGGAGGCGCCGGGGTTTGCGCTTGCCTCAGCCTTTATCCTAACGCCACGGTGTTTCCAGAGACGGGCAGCAGGGAGTCGAGGAAGTCCAAGATGGCCGAATGAGGGAGTGGGTGAAGAGGGCCGAATAAGAGGGTTGAGTAGCGCGCGGAGAGGCTGCCTGTTCGCTATGTCACAGCTAATTCCAGCTTCAGGGAGCTACATTACAGCTAATTCCAGCTTCAGGGAGCTACGTTACAGCTAATTCCAGCTTCAGGGAGCTACGTTACAGCTAATTCCAGCTTCAGGGAGGAAGAGCAGGGGGCTGGACAGCAGAACCAGGTCCCTGGGCAGGCAGGGGAGCCCCGGCCCTGCGGCCTCGCTGCAAGGCACCTTCTCCCGGACATTTGGATCCGTGCATGGAAAGGGAGGCTGCTCATCCCAGCGGCACTGAGGACAGGGAGGGCCCCGCGCTGCTCCGGTGAGCCGGCCTGACGGAGCCTGGGCGGTGCAAGGGAGATCGGAGGAGGCACCAGTTGCTCCAAAAGCTCCTGCTGGTGGCTCAGGAGATAAACGCGCCACCTTTAATAAGCATTTGTCACTGGTGACTAATGACAAGAAAGTTGTCCTGCTGGTTTTGTAATGGGTAAATCAGCTCGGGTACGTCTGAGCGCGACTTGTGCTGCTCGGTGAACTCTGCAATAAGGGAAAGAGGCTTTCCTGATGCAAAGCTGAACTTTTCTGGAATTCAAGAGCCTGATGGCACATGCTCAAGCGTGGTGAATAATATTGTATGTTTATATACGATAATGCTGTATGTCCCCAGCTGCGTCATGAACACTCCACATGGCTGAATTTTTTTCCTGTAACATCAGTGGGGAGAGAGGAGGAACAAGGGGACGAGCCCGGCTGCTGAGGCCTTGGGAAAGCTGGAGTTTCACATCCCACTCCATTACCGCGAGGAAAACAAACACTGTAATGAGATTTCTGGCAATTTTCATGTAAACTTCATAAAATACTAATCTAAAAAAAGTTAAGACTGTTCTGAGAAACAAGCCCCTATTCTGGATATGACCACAAATTGTTAAAGGGAAGTTTTAATGCGATCCTAAAAGAATGTGGAAAAGCTGCTGTGTATTTGCACTCCTTCCAAGCTGTGATTTGTATTTAATTAGCATTCAATTCATTATTCATTTCTGTTTGGTTGTAAGGGTTACGCACCGGTTTTGCAACATGCAGGATCTTGATGACTCTTCTGGTTTTAGAAAGAATCTGCGTGTACAAGGACAGACTCTGCAATTGACGTAAGCAATTGCAAAAAAAACTGTAAGTATCTACTTAAAAAAAAAATAGATTTACAGACTAGTTTCCTCTTACGGAATTGCCCCTGCTTTGGGGATACCCTACCCCATTTTAACTGCAGTGTTTTGCAGGAACTGACCTGAGGAAAATAAATGGGGCACTGGTAGCTCCTCTGCATTTGTGGTTGGGTGCACACCTTCATTTAAAGCTGGAATCCAGCTCTGTTTTGCATAAGAATGAAGAAAACATGCATTCCCCAAATTAACAGCATGTAAAGACTCTTTAATCTGGAAGCAAATATGTTAATTATCTTTGGTTAGAACTAATCCAAATTGCACCCTTTAAGAATGTTGATTCTGCTGAGACCCAAGAACGCTGGCCTTCTTTTATGGAAAAACAACAAATTGTGCCAAGCAAAATAATGTATACAAAGAAATACACAGTACTTTGGCATGGGGAGAAGATGTCTCTCTGAAGATTTACATAGCTGTATTGTCCAAATTGTAGCATACAAGAAAAATACAGGTAACGTGCACGACAAGCAGATGCTCTATTTGCTGTTAGAGCATCACAGGTATTATCTATCATCAGATGTATTATCTATCTTTTATCTATGAATATGATCGCCTATATACATGTTCTAATGCAACATTTGGAAACCTTTCTGAATAGTTTCAGAGAAGACTGCACCTCATTTTTAGCAGACGCTTATCCCAGCCTCTGGGACAGGCCCAAATGTAGAGGGGCAGGATGACAGGGTTAGTGTTCAGGGAGATACAGCAGCATAAAAGTATCGCAGGGCACTGCTGCTTTGCAGGCAAATCTGGAGCTGCTTCTCAGTGGCATCAGTAATAACTAGTAGTTCACCTAGTTCACCTTGGCTACATAGTGTGTCCCTTAGATTCCTTATATACTTTTTGTTTGCTTGTTTGTTCTTTGCAATAGCCTGTAAAGCCTGTAAATGAACAGCCTGCTGTTCCCTTGAACTTGAAGCCTTATAATATTGTCCTTAAAGGGATCTTCATGCTCTCTAGTTCTTCTTTTCCTGTTTGTTCTACTTCAGTATCTCGTGGCAGTGAATTTAATGCCAGTTACTGCATGCTTTAAGGAAGAGGTTTTAGGTATTTGTAGTGTAGTGTAGTAGTATCTATGTATTTTTAATGTATCTTTGTAGTTTGTAGTATCTGTGGAGCACGGACTTCCTCTTCCTGGATGTGTTTATATGCAAGTGAACACGAAGATGCCCCGATCTCAGTGAGTTTGTGCATTGTGTGTTAGTTATATGCAATACAGCTAATATTAGCACATGTTTCTGGATAACCTCTAGAATGATGGATAGGATTTCCCATCCATCTTTCCATCCATCAGGTTTTCCGGCTACTGATTCTTTTTTGTAATGCAAGTAAATTTTAAGTTTCTCTGTTCCTTGTTTCCCCATTCCCGATGGACACGGTCACGTTTGGCTGGGCCGCGTGGCCTTCCCAGGAACTTCATGGTCCAGGTTGGCCTTGTGTTGGCTCCTGCGCTTATCTCTGGTGGCTTCGGCATCTCCTGAAACCAGGAGCAACTCCCAAGGCCAAACGGGCCCTCCTGGGAGGCTCCCGGGACCAGCCTGACCCAGAGGTGAGGCCCTGTCCCCTGTGGCCCCTTGTAAGGAAACAGGGGGCAAGACAAAAGGCGCCTTCGGAAGGACAGAGCGTTGAGGAGGGATGAGCGGGCACTGCAGGAGCGTGTGGGGCTCCCCATGGGTTTCGGTGGGGGGTGAGGGCAAGGGCGAGAAGGGAGGGCCGGCTGCTCCCGCGGGAAGGGGAGGCTGCAGCCTCTTCCTGGAGCACTGGGGATTGGAAGGGGAGGGCGCGGCGGGAAGGCTGCGGCTCCGGGCTGCTGTTACTGCAGCAAGGTGAGTCACGGAGCCCCAGCAGCAGGAATTTCCTGCGCCGCCTTCACGACGCGCACAGAGGCAGGAGCGGGAGCAGGGAAGAGCTCGGGGACCAAGCGCCGCGTCCCTCGCGACTTCCCCAGGTACCCTCACAAGGCGGCTCTCCCTTTTACTGCATCTCACACCTGTGGAATCTCTTCTCTCCCTCTCTCCCTGTAGGCTTCTCTCACTGTTTGGGGGAGATATTGTTTGGCTGCATACTGCACATCACAGGACATTCTGATGCTGAGCAGCAGCAGGTACAGGAATTGCCTAAGCAGAGCCAAAGGCAAAGCCGAGCTGCTCCGGGGGACCTCACCCAAGCTTTGTAGGCAGATTGGCCAAGCCGGGACTCGGGAAGGAGGGAGCCCCTTCCCGGCTGCGCTCCGTCCCGGTCCCACAGCCTGCGCTCAGGGCCGCCTGGGCAACAACACCCAGTCCAGGCCTGCAGGTCTCTGAAGCCTCTTCTTTGCTCCGGTTCTGGAGATCGGGTCTTCATGGACACTTCACCATGGTCAAGGTTTTGCTGGCTCATTTGCTGGCTTCCCTTCCCTTGTGCCTCGGCGAGGGCGGTTTTGGAGTGCCACACATCCGTGTTTCTCGTGGCAACTCCCTCGGCTTTGGAGTCTCGTCTCTGTTGCAATAGGGTCACGCTAAGTTAGGCCGGGCACAAAAGGTTTGTCTTGGTTCAGCTGAATAAATTGTCACAGAAATGTCTCAGTAACAGGAGGGTCAAGTCATCGCTGTTCGGTTTTACTGCTGCACTAAAGGGCCGAGTCTGGACTGAGAGATTGGGGGTCTTGAAAAAGAGAGACGGGCACCGAGAGATGATGAAGAGTAGTTCTTTGGTCGCTGCTAGAGCACTAACCCCTCCGGTACCGACCTCCTAAACGCTCCTGCTTTCCACAGGGCTGGTTCCCCAGCAGCCCCCCGGGCCGGGAGCTCCAGGCTGGCGCCCTGCAGAGCTGCTGCCTCCGCTGCATAGAAAGGAAACTGCGGAAGGTGTTTGGACAGAGTGCAGTAGAGTACCTGGAGTTCACTGAAATAAATAATCCCCCTCTCCCTTTCTTTTCTTGTGAAAGGTGCCTTTTCTGTAGCTCCATTACACACTTGTAGGTGACCTGAGCTGGTGCCTCTCTGATTCTGTCCCTCACTGCTCCTGACCTTTGCAGAACAGAGGAAGGGAAGAGAATTAACAGGAATTAGTGTTAAGAAACATGGGAAGTGTTGTGGTTACTGACTCAAAAGCGTTCTGCTTATTAACACTATATTTCAGAAAGCCAACTAGGCAACAAGCATCTCCCCTTATCAGATGCACTGAAAAAAAGTAATTGCTCAGCAAGATACTGTCTACAGAACGAAAGGTCAGATTTATATTGGCAATAATGTCTTTAAATTATAATTAACAAAAATTTAACAGTTTAGCTTTCCCTAAAGAGAAAGGTTACGATTGAAGAGGTGTAGAAATGTTTCTGTACCTCTGGTATGAATGAGCAGGGACTGTTCAGCCTGGAGGAGTTTGAGCAGGGAATGTTGTATCTAAATGTAGATGTAAGAGGGACTGAACCAGACTCTTTTCAATGGAATCCAGCAATAGGTCAGGAGGCAACGGGCACAGCTGAGACACAGGCAGTTCTGTCTGAACATGAGGAGGAACTTCTTCCCTGTGAGGGTGACAGAGCCCTGGCACAGGCTGCCCAGGGAGGCTGTGGAGTCTCCTTCTCTGGAGGTCTCCAAACCTGCCTGGATGCCGCCCTGTGCCCCGTGCTCTGGGTGTCCCTGCTGGAGCAGGGGGTTGGACGAGATGATCTCTAGGGTTCCCTTCCAAACTCAGCCCTTCTCTGCTGCTGCGATTCCCTCTCAACTCACGCTGCGGCTGACAGGGGGAGCGGCAGCCCCGTGGAGCGGCCACGATGTGAGGCCGGTGCCGGACAAGCCGCGGATCCGGGACACGGAGCATGCAGCGGCCCCAGGCCTGGACACAGTTCCAGTGCAGTCAGTGGCTCGGGGATTGGTGAGCCAAGCACATGAACGGGGATTGCAGCAGTCCCCACCTTGAATGTTGACTGCTGACTCATTGTAAGCATCCCGACCAGTTCCACCTTCCAGCTGAGGCTGGTTTACAGAAATCTGAACATACAGCGACTTTCTTTATTGTTGTTTTTAAAGAGCATGTGGGCACTCATCCGCAGGCTAAAGCTGTCACCAGTTGGTCCTCAAGGATGACCTCAGTGTCAGGCCCTTTTGCTCCTTCAACGCTGTGACATTTCCTGCGCCTGCTGCTCCCCTCTGCACCGTAGCTGCTCGTTTTTAAACTCAACTACCACCACTTTGCAATTTCTTTTAAATGTGGCAAGCTCTGTGAGAGGTGGATAATGACTGACAAGATGGATACAACATCTAAAATTCTTATGGAATGCTACATTATGTATTCAGTTATTCCCCTCATCCCACCAAAAATCTGCCAGATTATTTAGTTTCATCCCTGTGGTTTTTTTTCTTCATTTTCCACCTACTGTCCTGTTTTGCTGCAAATCCCCACACTATCAGCCCTTCCTAATCAGCTCCACATGACATGTATTAATGCCTGCATAAATACAGGCTACATCAGGCTAGCCTGGCACCTGCCTTTAGTAAACTTTATCCCATTTTACATTGATATCAAAGTGCCTTTAAGCTTCACGGTTGTCCCGAAGTCTCTGTATATGCCTGACCATCACCTGTGCCTCTCCCACCCATCTCTCCCTACCCACTGCACGCACCACTGATGCTGTTACCAGGTGGCACGGGTCCAAACTTCACAATTCCCTCATCCCTGCCCCTCCAAAATGAAACTTGCTGGCTGATGGAGAAGCGATGGTCCCGCTTGCCCAGCTCTGGGGCGTTTCTTGGGGTTTCACCCGCACTTCAAGGCCGGGATTCGCATGTTCCCCCGCTAGCCACGCTGCTTTTGGCCCCAGAGCCCGCACGGAAAATGGGGGTTTGGGGCCGCGCCGAGGTGGCTCCGTGGCTCCCCTCACTCCGTGCGGCCGCCCTGCCTTCCCTGCTCCTTGCTGCCTTTATGGGAAACCCTTTCCAGCCTCCTTTGTGCCCCGGCGGGCTCGGCCTCGGACGGCCCTCACGTCCTGACCGGTTCCCCGCAGCTCTCGGCGGGGCAGCCCCGGCCCCCTCCGCGCCCCCCTCGTTTTTTTCCAGGAGCTCCATATTCCGCTTTTCCCTCCCATTTCCTTCGGTCACTGTTAGCGCCCTCGGACGCGGCTTCCCCACATCCTCCCCGCTCCCCCACTTCTTCCCTTCGGGCACAGAGCTCCCAAGTTTTGCTCCCCGCTGGGGCTCTTTTAGCGGGCGCGGGGCGGCGGCAGCCGGGGGGAGGTCTCGGCTGCCCGTTCCCGGGCGCTTCCCGCCGCAGGAAGGGCGAGGCCCGCCTGGAGCGGCGGGAAGCGCCGCGGGACCCCCCTGCCCCCCCGCCCCCGAGGCGGCCGTTACGGCCCCTCCCGCGCGCTTTTTGTCCCGGGGCGCGCTCCGTAGCGCGTGCGGCGGCGGGTGCCCAGGCCCCGCCCCTCTGCGGCGCGCGCGGGGAGAGCGT